>NC_061121.1:67695640-67898135 GCF_002878395.1 Capsicum annuum
GGGGGGGGGGGGGGGGGGGGTGCGAAGCAGTTGTTTCATTAGCTACTAGGATCATGTGATTGGAATCTGATAGGACTTAGGTGGTGTGCGTTGAACAAAGTAGTTACAATAACTTGCAAAGATCTCTAAGATTTGTTATCAGCTACTCAAGAGTGCAATTTGCATTTTCGCAACTGGTTATTTCACCTGAAATTAGCTTCCTGGAATCTGATTTCAATTGGAATTAGTTGTTCCCTCATTGGGATAATGATAGTATAGTCATGTCAAAGGAAAATAAGATGAGCACTGTGTAGGACATTGTATTTTGATTTCCTCATTTTTGCTTCCTTATCAACATAATGAACGTCTTTGGCTATCAGGTGGATAATGGAAACAACAAAATTTGATGAACATGTTTCTCCTTTGGCCAAGAGGATTGTTCAAGGACGTACAAGTTGCTGGTCCTCGTGCAGCTATCTGTCATGCTGGTAAATTGTCCAAGATATTAGCTACTAGTCAAGTGGCAGTGCTCTGTTGGTATCATGTCTATATCTGTCCACCGTTTCATGGAATTGCACAGATGGCTGCTCCTACAGCTGCTCACTGGTCCCAGAAATATAATCAATTATTTGGTGTCTTGAAAAAGAAAAGTTATAGTATTGTCAGCTATATCCTTTTGATACCTGTTGAAGAAATCTCAAAGGCATGCAAACAGGTTGAGACTACTGCAACAAGGAAAGAAGGTGCTATTTCTTCGAGCTCAAATAACTCTGAATGAGATTAAGATGATAATCTCAGTAATTCTGTTAAACCCAATGCTTCTGCAGTGCTTGAGAGATTTATTCAGTTTGAGTGAGACTAGGAAGGTTGGGGGTTCTCATTATATAAAGTTAAAGAATACCCTTCTGTAGCATCTGATAGGTGAGATTATGTGTTTTGCATTCTTCTTGATCGTGTTGTTGATGTTGTAATGGTGTGTGTGTATATGCAATACCATTCCATGCATAATGAAAGCTTGATTTCTTCAAGTTTATCAATTTAT
This sequence comes from Capsicum annuum, assembly GCF_002878395.1. Classification (NCBI taxonomy): domain Eukaryota; kingdom Viridiplantae; phylum Streptophyta; class Magnoliopsida; order Solanales; family Solanaceae; genus Capsicum; species Capsicum annuum. Next base: position 67,696,662 of record NC_061121.1, read on the forward strand.
TTGTCACTGGCAACTCAACGAAACACCCTTGCCTGGGTTGAATTCTTGTGAGTTTTTACGACGTATGCTATGTTGGTTCCTGCTTGCAGAAACATTCTCTCCCTCGATGCTGAAAGTTAATGCATTGTTCACCGAATGTATGACAATGGCAATACTTTTGCAAGTAATTTTGGTCTATTTATGTTGTTGCTTATGGACTGATCTTTTGGATTCCAATCTGTTGTTACGTTCAAAAGTTACTGTAATGGACACAACTCACATTAGGCAACACACTGGATACCACATGAAATTTGGGAGTCCACAAACTGGAATTTATCAATCGTTCCGGTAGTAGGATAATTGACTGAAAATCTGCCATGTTCTTAATCAATAATGACTGCACGTGCTAGCAATAGCAAGGGTATAGTATGATGCCCATGTCCTAATAGAAGCAAGTTGGCAATTAAACGTAGTATATACACTGTTTCATTTTACTTAGCCCATATTTAGGGGTGGGCATTCGGTTTGTTGGATTTGATTGTTCAATATCGGTTCGGTTTTCAATTTTTGGATTGACAAAAATGACAACCATAACCAATCCAAAATTATTTTGGTTTGGTTCAATTTTTATAAATTCGGTTTGGTTATTTCAGTTTTAAAGTAAAGTAGTGAGCATTTAAAATTGGTGATTTTTCTAAAAAAAAAAAAAAAAAAAAAATTCAAACTTATTTTTCACTCTCAAATACAATTAACTCAACACGCATGAAATAACCATAAATATCGACCTCGTTGAGTCGTCATTGTTGGCGTGACGGCAGTGGCGGCACTCAACAGTGACTACCGACGATAATGAAAATCCAAAAAAAAACTGTTTAACCGAATTTCTAAAATTTAAAACCAAAAACCAATCTGAAAAACCAAAAAAACAAACCAAAATTAAATTTCGATTTAATTTTTCAATTTAAACTAAAATACGTCCAACCCTACCCATATTGACACACTTCACTTAAGAAAATATTTATTGGGGATTCTATTTTATTGAAATAACCCTAATAATTATACTTTGGAAATCTAAATTTGATTACTTATACTTGGCTAGTCATTACTTGGGTAGTCATTTAATGATGAGGCCGGAACTTTGAAGAAAATGACAAACTTCACTTAAACTATCAAAAATTAGAAAAGCAAATTTAACTAAGGGGCCAGCAAAAATAAAACGGAATTATAAGTTAATAGCAGCAAGTGATCTGTACTATAAGTTCTGATAAACGATTTAATGAAGGACAAGTATCTTTCAGTTATTTTCTACATCACACAACCTATGCTGTACAGACATACAGCACAGAGAGACATTGGGTTCTTCAAACTTGGGTTCAAAACCATAAACTGCCAAAAGCCTTATTACAAAAGGTTTCGTTTCTGCATAGATGAAGCACAAATATTCATACAAATTATTCCATCCCCTAGCCAGCCATAATATTCATAGAAATGAGATATTACATCAGCGACTGGTGTAGAAAAACCTCAACCTTCTTTGGTAGCCTCTTCTGCCTACACTGCATGTGAAACAACATATAAACTCAATTCACTGGTATTCACAAATAAGTGCAGCAAAATCTATTATGTGGCAAGAAAATACACGTTCTTCGTCTTGACAATGTCACCACACAAATTTAATGAGCAGAGAAGCAATAAACTGTCCCTAATAAGATCAAGGTAGGCTCAAATCCTAAAGTTTGGTCTAAGGTCAATGAAATTATAGAGCAAAGATCAACCCACAGAAAGGTTCAAATCCAATAGAGCAAAACGATCAGGTGGCTGATATCTAAGTATATTCTAGTAAACTTTTGGTTTGCAGAGTTATTGAATACCTGTACTCGTGGGAGGATACATGTACCATATGAAATAGTCGAGGTGAACTCAAATAGGCTAGAAACTGATGTCATTGGAGAAAGGATTAAGGTAGACTCAAGACTTTTTGTAATGCATTTTTCTGGACATCCAATTCTCGCGTTCTTGACTAAGCAGGAGTTCCTTTTCTATTCCCACAACCAATTGATGGAGTTCCTTTTCTATTCCCACAACCAATTGATGGAGTTCCTTTTCTATTCCCACATACAGGTGTTCTGAATATTTATAGTGAGAATGATGCAAACAGTAAAGACGAGATATGGCTATAAACAATCCTGTAAAGAGATATGTTCGGTTGATACAGAAATTTTAGTACAAACAGGAAACTTCAAGTTGACACGTGCAAGAATGTGGCTACGAACGGACTACAGTATCCAACTGATAAAGAAATTGAAGTACGAAGCAGGAATAGAAAAAGCTGAGTAGGCCCACTAGCAAATTCCCAGAGCTCCATCTTTTTGATAACCCCAGAGCTCCCTTTTTCTGTAGCAGCAGCATCCTCCAACCTTAATGGAGGTAAATGATAAGACTTTTCGCTGAAGATACTTTGTATTTCCAAATGTAGTCAATGACTTGTCTGATTTATTCTATAGAAAGAATTAGTTTCAACAACTTTTTTTTGTAAAATGAATATAAAAAGTTTGTTTTAAAATATATAAAGTCTGCCACCTATGTAATCGCCTATATCTAATAAATCACTTGTCAAATCAGAACAGTCTATTGGAAAGCACAAATTGCAAAGTTCGCATGTTCTTTTGCAAAGTTCGCATGTTCTTGAAATCATACCTCTAAACTAGGAGTTCTGCAAGTGAGTGAAGACAGTGATAGTATGAAAAAAAAACAATAACTATACTCAGCAGTGCTTTGGAAGATCTATTCAGGGAGGAATTCACGGTTGAATCACAGAAAATTCATAGTTGAGTGTTGATGTTGTACCTCCTTGGTTAACACTGGCTTACGTGTGTTTACTGGAGATAGTAATAGGTTGAAAAGATTACTGAGTACTATCATTTATACATGGGATAGAGGAAAGAAAAGGAAGAGACAGGGATTATCTTGGAGTTGAGAGGAACCAGATGGCAAGACTTTGTTGCCCAAGGTAAATTACTTCTCTGCATTTTGATTTGATTTAATTTACAATAGCTATTTCTATATTTTGTAGGAAAAAGCTATGCCAAAATGGTTGTCAACACATACATCAAAAGGAATGTCAATGAATAAAGCATAAATGACTAACTCAAAGAACATTTTTAAGACTGGCTGATCTTATCAGTTCAGTCCATTCCAAGGAATTGTGAGGGTGACTCTATCAAGATTTAGATTGAAATTAGAAACTAAGGTGTGTGACAAGCTGCAGAAGAAAAATATGATAAATATTTGCAAGATGCAAGAAGACGTTAGTGGAAAACGGGGAAAAAGATGCAATGAGGAAACACATCTTGCCTTGCCTAGCAAGTTGCCGAAAAAGATTCTTTTATATTTACCAAATATTCTCAAGGATTAACAATTTGCACAAACAGGCTTGAGATAATAAAAAAAATATGGGTAGTCTTAGCTTACTTGAGACTTGAGAGTTAGATCTGGTGAAGAGGACGAGTCCTCCAAGAGCCAGAGGTAATGTAGCTCAAAGAGGCTAAACTGAACTGTACCACTTCCTTTACATCTCAACCAACAACATACCCAACGCAATTTACAAGTGGGGTCTGGGAAGGGTAGAGTGACTTTTCTATCTCAAGCCCATTTAATATATATAATGTTATTTTTTAAAAATATAATAATAATAATAATAATAATAATAACATAACATTTTCTGCAACTCACCAATTAATGCAAACTCTATTCGTTATTGCATTGGTTTTACTTTCTTATCTTCGTGCATCCCAAAGCAAACCTCTGATCCTATTTCCTTCTAAAATTTTACCGCATACCTCAGATCCTAATTTTCCTCCAAACCTCAGACGCACATCTTGTTCTCCATTTCTCTCTACATATTATTACAACAACAACAACATCCCCAGTGAAATCCGACAAGTGAGCTCTGGGGAGGGTAGGGTGTACCCAAACCTTACCACTACCTCATGAAGGTAGAGAGGGTGTATCCGAAAGACCCTCGGCTCAAGTGTAGCAATTCCAAGTACAAAGGAGAAGGAAACAGTGTAGAAAGTATAGCAACTAACAAGGGAACCAGTGCAAAGTCTACAAGAAAGAAGCAAAGTCAATAATGTGGTAATCAGAACACAATAATCAACAGACTATTACAGATCTCACAACCAAGGACTACAATAACATGGGTAGTACAACGACAAAACCTACAAGCCTAACTCTTCGAAAAGCACGATAAAACTCCTACCCTACTAACTTTCTACCCTAATACACGTCTTCCACATCCTCCTATCTAAAATCATGTCCTCGGTAGCCCAAAGTTGCGTCATATCCTGTCTAATCACCTCTCCCCAGAACTCTCTCCTCAAACATACTATATTCAACCTCTCGCACCACCTCACTGGAGCATTTACGCCTCACCTCTTCACATATCCAAACCATCTCAATCTCGCCTCTTCGCCTCATCCCAATTTCTCTCTACATATTAAAGTGAGAAACTTATAACTTTTTAAAATATAATGTATGTATTTAATTAATATTATAAAACTTCAAGAAGTGTGTTGTAAGTTGCAAGCGAGTGGATTACTAATCAGATTAGCATCATTAACGCTAAACCAAAACCAGCAAACAATCACATAGATGTACCACAAAACTGTCCAAAAATCAATGAAAAAGTCGTAAATTTCAATAATAAAAAAGCTTCCGTAAGGTATAAAATATAACTCACACCAAAATGCAGTTAGTTACCTTAGGAGGAGGAGGAACCATCGTTAAGGAGGTCATCATAGGGATCACGGCGGCCAGGGGCTTGGCTGATTTGAGGGTCCCAAAATAACTGAGCATTATGCCTATCAAATGTCCAGAAACCATAAGGACGAATTGGATAGCTCCACATCTCCAATGTTTTTTTGGTCCTCTCCTTCGTTGCATACACATGTTCCCTAAACTTCCTATCCCTCTCCATTGGATCCTCCATTAATCTTAATATCAAGTTCTCCGCAAATTCCATTATGAATCCCATCCCCTTTTTTTCCTTTTTCCTGATTGAAATCCCAAATTAAACACCAAGTAAGAAGAAGAATACCCTAATAAATAGTAACAAATTATGCACCACCCAAGGTGTAACCTAGCGGTCAATGATGTAGATTGAGTCTCACGTTCAAATCCCAAAAAAAGCAAAAACACTAGTGATTCCCGTCAATTCGCACAGGCACCACGGTTATAAAAAGAAAATAACAAATTAACTCAAATAAATGAACAATTCATACAATAAAAGTTCAATTAATTTTGGATTAAGATGTCTTGATATGATTAATCAGATTTAGCATTAGATCGAAATTTACCTTTTGCTGGTGTTTGATTCAGAAAATCGACGAGGCTGAAATGTGGATAAAACTCTGTTGTAGACTTGACGATCTTATTGGCAGATCCACAAGGCCCGATGTGCCACTAATTCCTTATTGGGCTTACATTTAATTTGCTAAAAATTATGTATCTATAATATATTAAAAGCCCGAATACCATTAGAAAAGTGATTTGAATTTTTTACCTTCATTGAAAGACTTCAGTTTAGATAAAATTATCTTTTTCCTTTTTCTTATAATTAAATATAGCAATTATTTTCTACAATTAAACTATCCAATTTTGTCCAAATTTCTTATTGAAATAGTCATCCTTTTCAAATAAAATTTTTTTGCCCAAATTTAAATTTGATTTTTTTCAAATTTGTGTTCTAAAATTATTTTTTTTAAAGATTCTCTCAAGATTTTTCACAAAAAAAACTGTCGCATTTGCCTACTTTTTGCCATAAATATTATTGCCTTTGCCAATTTTTTACCATAAATGTTATATCATCATTTTCATCTGTTTCATCTATTTAAACGCTTGTTATTTTTTATTACAAATCAATTGCCTCAAAAAGAGTCACGAAAGAATTGAATACATTGGTTGATTCTTATAAAATTAAAGGTGAAGAAAATTCAATGCCTCGACCTTCATACCCATTTGTGGAGTTGAATTTTTACGAAATCTTTTGCTTATATACCTTTTTCTTTATCATATCAATTAGCAATGTTGACGATGAGATAAAAAAATATTTTTATGACTGACAATTGTGTTGGAAGCTTCTTTGTTCAAAAATTATGTTCACTATTTAATATTATTTCGTTGTTTGAAAGCTGCAAAAAAAGATTTTATATTAATATAAACTATTATGAATAGATAATCACATCTGCAGATCGACATTTCGTCAGAGGTAAACTTCTTCGTCAATCCTTTATTTTAATCATGACACTTAATTGCCATATTCATGAAGCTCTTCTCTTTTTGATTTGGCATTGCATGTCTTTTTTATGCACTTTAAATATATTTAATTTCATGCCTCATTTCATCTTTATTAAAATTGTAAAATAGTGAAATTATAAGTTTTTTTCTACCGAATACACATTGAAATTGAAATAGACATTTGTGACAAAGTGATAGAAATATGAGATGTCAAGTCATTGAAAATTAAGATGTTGCATCAAAGCGTTAAACATAGAATTAAAATTATAAAAATACGTCGAGTAAGCAATTAAGCAAGATTGTCCAGTTAGCACAACACTTACCTCTAATTCTTTAAAATTAAATCACAAGGTAGATTTGTGTTATGAGACATAATCTAGAGGGTGAGTGAATAAATAAAAATGATAAAGGTGGTCCAGACGACCAAGCCTCTTTTAATTTTACATGACCTCCCTCGTTTGTCCCAATCTAAAATGAATTTTAAAATTAAAAAGTTCCTATCCAAAATACAAACCATAAAGTTAAGAAAATAATAAGACAATATATTTCAAGTTGCAAAAGAGTATTCTAAAGTAAAACAGAATTCAAAAGAATAATAATTCTTAACACAAAAAAAAAGGCTAAAGATCAATCTAAATATTACTGATCGACTTTTACGTCCTTGATAAAATTATAAAGTAACGATAAAGTATATCCTAATTTTTGAATAGATTTTTCAATTTATATATGGTAAATTAATAATTCAAAATTTTATTGATAAAATTATAACCTATATCTATATTTATACTATATTTAAAAGTGTGAAGGGCCTTGAAAGTACCAAATTTAAAAAAAAAATTAAATAAGTAATCAAAGATTTTCTAAAGATTTAACTTTAAAAATAAGAAAAGATCTTAAATATAGAAAAAATAAAAAAAATCGTACTACAAATATGATTCAAATCGATGTGTTTCTCTTAACCTCTAGCAGCAAGAAAAAAGGTATTGCATTATAAATGAAAAGGTGACAATTTGATAAATACATATTAAAGTGTGAAGGATTTGAACTTTTTGCACTTTATTAAAAGTCTTCACAATAGGCAACATCATCTAATTTTCAACAATCAAAAGTTACACATGCGGCTAAACTAGTAAATAACATAAATACCAACTCTTTTGAAAGTAATTACACTTTCTTCCACTTTTTTAATTACTTTACTCTCTTTTCCTATTAATATACATAACATAGCCTACATATACATAGCATTCTATGTATATGTTGGGATTTTTGTAATATATTTAGGGAGTTGGAATATTTTGTTATATTGAAAACATAAGTTGTGTATTTGTGTAATTTTTTTAAAAATTATAGGAAAAAAAACGTATATAGCAATTATTAGATAGGAAATTACAACTTATAGCATAACTTTCATTTTTTCAAGTTGTAGCAAATCTTATAAAAAAATATATTTTTTTTTAAAATACAAAAAAGTAATTACTAAAAAAAAATAAAGATTTAATACAACTAATATTCAATAATCCTTCCTTAAATATAGTTATCCTTAATTATTGATATCAATCCACCCTAAATTCCTCTAACCGTTTTACTTTTCTCCTATTTTAATGCTCCCATTAAGAGTTTCCATCTTCATACACTACCTTCTTTTTATACACCAATTAGTCATTCCAGTCATAAACACTTTAATGAACAAGCACGATCAATATGTCTCCATTTAATCAATATGTCTCCAAGGGAGCACCACTTGATTAATAAGATTTTAACCCCCATTTCCTTAATTTGTTTGTGATTGAAGCGCAGTAAGAGTTGCGTACATAGACATGAATATTGTATTTTAATATTTTTTTTGGTGCTCATTATTGTTGTCTTTCTATGATTGTTGGTATGAACAAAGTTTAGTTTTTGTATTTAAGCAGTTTTTTATTCGGTGTTATGCAATTTAACAGTTGTTTTGTATTTCACATCGTTGAATGATTTGGATATCAATTAAGTTTGTATCAACCAGATTTACTGCAATTTTTCTTTACCAATTGTGATTATTTTTTTCAATATGACAGATGACAATGTTCATTAAATCTTAATTTAATACAAAAGTAGATGAGATAGAATCTTGATTAAAAAAGAGAAGCACATAGTGTATGAAATGCGTATATAAATTGGTATCACCTAAATTTAATAATGCAATCCATAAATATCAATTAATAAAACTTTTATTGTTAAAGTGGATGCTTGTGCATAAGTGTTGGAGCTGTTTTCATGCAAGATGGGCATCTTTTGTCGTACATAATTCAAGCACTTAACATGAAACATCAAGGCCTTTCCGCTAATAAAAAGAAGCATATTGCACTATTAATGGCAGTGGACAAGTGGAGACATTACCTTCACCTCACCATTTCATCATTAAGACTGACCATTTTAGCCTCAAGTTTCTGCAAGAATAGAAGATCATAACCACTTTGCAGCACAAGGGTTTAACCAAACTCATGGGACTTAATTTTGAAATTTACTATAAAAGGGTGTAGAGAACATAGTAGCTGATGCATTATCAAAGGTGCAGGAAGGCTCTTCTTCTTCTTCTTATAATATCATATCACGGGTTCAACCTAAATGGGTAGAGAAAATATGTAGCAGCTATGTCGGTAATCAAAAAGTAACACAATTAATAGCCCAACTATTGGTGGATCCTACTGTTGTCCCTGATGTTACTTTGAACCAGGGTTTGTTGAGATACAAAGAAAGGATTTGGGTGGGCAACAAGACTAATTTGAGACACCAGATAGTGCATCACATCCACTCTACTGGATTAGGAAGACATTCAAGTGTTTCTGCAACCTTTCTGAGAACTAAAACTGTATTCTATTAGCCAAGTATGTCCACAGATATCAAAAGATAGTGTTGGAATGTGATATATGTTAGTGGTTCAAAGATGAACAGGTGGCCTATCCAGGTCTTTTATTACTATTTCCTATTCCTGATAAACCTTGGTAACACATTACTATGGATTTTGTGGAAGGACTACCTAAGTATGAGGGAAAAGATACAATTTTTGTAATTGTAAATAGATTTAGCAAATATATGTACTTCCTATCTTTTGCTCATCCTTTAACTGCAGCTCAGGTTGCTAAGGCTTTCATGATGCATGTCTATAAACTGCATGAATTACCTCAAAGTATTATCAGTGATAAGGATAAAATTTTCTTGAGTCTATTATAGAGGGAGCTTTTTAAGGGTCTCAAAACAGAGCTGAAATTTAGTTTAGCTTACTGTAATACCCCGAGAATCCCAACCGATAGTAGAACCATGCTTCAAGCTCATGAGAAATAAATTTTATTTATTTGGTAGTTTTATGATCAAGTTTGATGTATATTAATGCCTCAAATACGTCCTAACTATTAGACGAATCAAAACATTCCTTACCGATTGAATTCTTAAGAAGGATTTTAGTATAGTCAACTTCAAACGAGCATATCTTTTGTTATACTATGAATTTTGATCTCATGACCCACGAACAAATAGATAATTGAATTATCTTTCTAATGATATCAATTTCGTCAAAATCCGACACCCGAGCAAGAAGTTATGGCTTTGCAAAGTGGAGTGCATTGCCTAAAAAATCACCTACAATGGTTATGCCATAAGGTGTGCGATGCACAACTTAACGTATGCCATAAGGTGTGTGACACATAGCCTAACTTAGGCCATAATTTGTGCGCCGCACAACCTAGTTTACGCGATAAGTTGTGCACCACATATCCTATGGCCTAAGTGACTTAAATATTATGTTTTGACCTAGATCAAGGGTGTTGAAGTCATTTCACACCCCTAAACCGTCCCTAATCACTTCAAAACGTTTTGTGAGATATTAAATGAATAAACTCCACTCTCTAAACTTTAAGTAATCAGTTAGAACCTCAAATCTCTCCTCCATTTTCAAGAACAAAAATCCAAATATCATCTCTCAAGAATCAAGAAGTTAAGCTCCAAATTTAAAGTTATCTACAAGAATTCTTTCAATCAAGCTTAAAAGTCCAATCTTTCAACAATTTCATCACCATATCTCTTATGATATTGAGCAATTATAGCTTACAGAGGACATGGCCCTTGATAGAAAGGTGTGTAGGACGCGAATTAGGGTAGAGGGTTAGGGGGTGGGAGTAAGACGGTAGTTATAGGGGAGTGCTCCTTTGGGTCTGGATTTTCTAGTTCGTAGTGTTGGGGCTATCGTTTGTGAGGTTAGCGGTGTTGGCTTTTTTGCATCCCGTACTAGTTTATTATGCACTTATCTTTTATGTTTGTTATACTATTAGTTTGTTTTGTGTACCATACTAGTTTGTATCCGCTTACTTTTTGTATTTGTTATACTGTTATTGGTCCTAAGCCGGGGGTCTATCGAAAAAAGCCTCTCTACTTCTCTTGAGGTAGTGGTATGGTCTGCGTACACTCTACCCTCCCCAGACCCCACTAGGTGGGAATACACTGGGTATGTTGTTGTTGTTATTGTTGGAGTTCCTGATTATGTGTTGTTGAGTTCAAATTCATGATCTAGACTGCAAGTTTTAAGAATTTATTTCTAGAATGTGATGAATTGTGCGATGGTCATGATAAATCTCCTTTAAGTTGCATGTTGGTTGATGAAATTACGATACTTAGGTGTAGTATTTGTTGTATAACCAAAGCATGCTCCCCATATGTTTGATAAAATGCTTGTGTGAAGGAAATAGGGTCATTATAACATGTTGACAAGAAATTTCCAATTATGTATAAGTTCATGCATGCCAAGTGTTTGTTGAAAAGCCTTAGTGAATGAATTCTGACATGTTAGCCTGAAATCCCCAATTATGTGCACTTGAATGCATGTTAAGTATTTGGTGCATTCCTTATTGAATGAGTTATGAGACAATAGCATGCCTCTCTATACCACTATATGTTTAATATTTCTAAGTGCTTGAAGAGATGCTTTATTGAGTATATGGTGAATGATAGTCTATTGTTATGATGTTCAAGAGTGGTCATGACATACTATTTATATTATCAAGTCTTGGGAGTATTTATACCCGATAAATTAGCTGTTTGTCTAGATCCAGTGTCTGTTTCATAATAATCTTAGTCAGGCCACGATCCTTAAAACTCAGTCAGTTACCGAACATAGAAAGACTCAGTTATCTCAATATCATTCTAAGTCCAGTTCAATATTCAATTCAGACTTCAGTAGAATTCAAGTACTCAATTCAGAACTTAGTAGTATTCAGTCAGATAACGAAATCCAGTAGTATTCCATCAGTCTTTGGATCCAAGTAAACTCAGCTAGATCAGTCAAGTAACATGATCAGTAATACATTCAGCTTAGTCTAGTACAGTTTAAGAAAAAGAATCAGTTCAGTATCTTTCAGTTGGGAGTAGGATTCAATGCCGAGCGAACCTAGGAATGGGGGCCTACCCGTTAGAAAGGACTGAGATCCCTAGAAGCAATACCTAAGTTCCAAAACTATGTAGCCAGTGTAGGTACGAGATGTCACCCATTAGATAGGACTGGCATACTCAAGGATCACCCGTTAGATAGGATTGATCTCAGGGGTCACCTGTCAGATAGGACTGACTCCATAGAAGTTATCTTTACTCGTGGCACAGTACTGACACCCTTCCAGCTGGGGTTACAGGTTGGACCCCATAAATTAAGATTCGGGGCCTGTTGTTTAGATGACTACTTCCCATAGTCTCAGATTCAGAATCAGTCTCAGTAAAAGAACTCAGCTCAGTAGTACAGATTTAGGACTGTTAGATACAGTCAACAATTAGCATATTCAATGGATCTAGAGATCACCCTCTAGATTGGACTGATCTCATACTAAGTTAAATTATCTTTATTATCAGTATATTCAGAGATCACCTGCTACATAGGACTGATCTCAGATTCAGTTAAGCATTCTCATTATAATACAATTTAGAGATCACCCGCTAGATAAGACTGATCTCAACCTCAGTATTCGGTTATTAATATTAGTAGATTCAGTTATTCCATATCCTAGTATTAGTAAGCTCAGATGTCAGTAAAGCAGCATTCGGAACTTAGTATTCAGTATCACTATGATTTTAGTTATGGTTTATGCATTCATGCACGTATCCTTATTTAGTATACTCAGATTATTTAGTCAGTATTATTCATGCATATAAACCCTTCCATTCAGCCTTATCTCATCTAGCCTACCAGTACATTTAAAGTACTGACGCATACTTTTTTCTTGCGCTATGGTGTCTTATACCATAGGTTTAGAAGCGGGAGAGCCAGAGCACCCTTAGCAGTCCAGATTCAGTCAGCAGTGGTTAATAGCAGTGAGTCCTCATCATTCGAGGATGTTCTATTATTTCATTATATTTCTAGATTTAATATTTTAGTAGACGAAGTTAGTTGGGGACTTGTCCCATCGACTCTACAGTTCAGACAGTTTAGAGGCTTTCAGACTAGTTGTTCAGATAGATGTTTTAGTTTTGATCTTGATATACTTATTTCAATTGTATTTTAGCTTTATTGAACCTTATGGCAAGTTTTCACCAATTTTTTGTATTATTATATTATGTTATGTAGTGCTCAGTTATAGATATAAAAAAAGGGTTAGCTTGTGATCCTTCGGAGTCATGAGCATCGTGTAGCATCTGGGGTGCTAGACTCAAGGTGTTACAAATTTGGTATCAGAGCCTAAGGTTCAATAGTGTCCTAGGATATCTGAAAGCCACATCTAGTAGATTCTTGTGCATGGGTGTGTTGCGCACCACATTTATGTAAAGAGGCTATGAGATATTTTAGGAAAAGTTTCTCTTCTTTAATGTCTCAGATCGTGCAATGGAAAGGATCTCTAAGAAACTTATGTAGATTCTCATTATGCTTCACTCATGTCAACCCGACCTTACTTTCAAGGTAATAGAAGCAGTGAAGCTCAAAGTCCTACAGATAGAGCTTTCTTAAAAAGTCCCCGCAGGTAGTTTCGGGATAGCGATATCTAAAATTTGAGAAGATTTTGTTTCATGGGGTTAGTTTTATGAAAGGTGAATCAGTAGGCTTGAAACATTGTATGCAAGAATTTTAATTTAGTAATTTGGAGTTATATGTGTTGTTTATGTAGGTATAGTGGTAATTCTCTTGCTGTGGAGAAAATATAAGTTTAGAGGTGTGACATTTGAAGACTGGGATAAGGGTTGTATGATTATTAAAGATTTGTGGATATTCATGTTATGCTTTAGAAATTAAGTTTGAATCTTTGAAGGTTGAGCTAATGTAAAGAAGATTTGAAAATCCAGAGTATGTCATGTATAAACCCCTTGATAAACTCATGATGTTGATATTCTATTCCTCAAGATTCAGTCAAGTGCCAAGCTCAGTATAGTGTCCTTCCATGCTTCAGGTCCCCATGTTTTAACCTTTTGGTGAACCCTCTTTAGTGATGGGTAGTTGCTTAGATGAGAGAGAGTAAATGTTTTATGTTAAGGAAATATTGTTGCATGCTTATCTTACATAAGGCTTTAGTCATGAAGGTAGGGTTAGATATTATGTTGGTGTGTAAGTGGCTATATATATATAATTCAAAGGTTTGAGTAGGCTTGAACAAGGCATGCAAGAATTTAAGTTTGTTGATTTAAAACTAAGTATGAAGGTGTGTATATGAGTGGGGAGGTGTGATCTTAATAGTCTATAAAGAAACAGAAGCAGATGATGTGTTTAGTAAGAAAAACGTATGTTAAAAATAACGGAAGTATGCAACGACGATTACAGGAGATAAAGGAAGTTAAGAGTTGTATCCCAAGAGATAGTATTAGCAGTGAGTTTTATACTTTTAGTTGTAGTCTTTCAAGATGAGTTTATCATTTATGTACATTATTGTACCCCAGACTTTAGAGTAGATTGATTGTGGTTCAGTTCAGAGTTTAGTAAAGTGTTCACAGACTTATGGTGACGACTTGAAGCTAAAGTGGATAGTGTAGTTGAGAAAATGCAAAAGAAGTACTCCAATTAAGCATGATTTTTCAGTATGAGTTAGTTTAAACAGCCAATAAGTCAGTTTAGCAATCAGGCAGTCAGATTTATATGGTTTATTTTCCCATCTTTTCATCTAACCATACCATCTGAAACTCAGGAATGTAACTATTCTAAGGTAGAATATCCTAGTAGTTGCGAGTTCAGTCAGTTCATGAGCCATGAATTAGTTTTAGACTCTCGAGGTTTGTTTATGATCTAGTTCGTAGATTCCCTGTACATCGCCCCAGTATATCAGTGAAGTAAGCATTCTTAGAGGGACATAGAGTCCCAAGGAAGAGATACCCCATAATTTCTCGACACTTTTATGCCCTTAAACCCATTCAGTTGCGTGTTTAGATATTTCTTACAAAGTTAGTATCAATTATCATTCCATATTCAGTCAAGCATTCAAGATTTAGTTCAGTTAAGTATTCATGAATTAGACATGCATGTTCAGTAAAGAAGCTCAGCTTATCAATAATTTCAGTCGTGCATTTATGAGTAAATATTTCATGCATTAGATATGCATGCTCGTTGTAAGAACTTAGTCATGTATCCCATGCATCAGATATGCATATCCAGCGTATGAAATCTCAGTATATCAGTAGTTTCAGTTATATAGTCATGTTTCAAATGCTCATGTCAAGTAAGTAAGTTCAGCCTTCTAGTATTCTCAGCCTAACCAACCTCATTCGAGGATGAATGTTCCAAAGAGGGAGATATTATAATACCAAGAGAATCCCAACCGATAGTAGAACCATGCTTTAAGATCATGAGAAATAAATCTTATTTATTTGGTAGTTTTATGATCGAGTTTGATGTATATTAAGGCCTCAAATACGTCCTCGCTATTAGACGAATCAAAACATCCCTTACCGATTGAATTCTTGAGAAGGATTTTAGCATAGTCAACTTCAAAATAAGCATATCTTTTGTTATAATATGAATTTTTTACCTCATGACCCACCAATAGATAGATAATTAAATCGCGATACTTAGGTGTTGTATTTGTTGCATAACCAAAGCATGCTCCCCATATGTTTGATAAAATGCTTGTGTGAAGAAAATAGGGTCATTATAGCATGTTGATAAGAAATCCCCAATTATGTATAAGTTCATGCATGCCAAGTATTTGTTGAAAAGCCTTAGTGAATGAATTCTGACATGTTAGCCTGAAATCCTCGATTATGTGCACTTGAATGCATGTTAAGTGTTTGGTGCATTCCCTATTGAATGGGTTATGAGACAATAGCATGCCTCCCTATACCACTACATGTTTAATATTTCTAAGTACTTGAAGATATTCTTTATTGAGTGTATGGTGAATGATAGTCTATTGTTATGATATTCAAGAGTGGTCATGACGTGTACTATTTATGTTATGGAGTCTTGGGGGTATTTACACCCGACAAATTAGCTGTTTGTCTAGATCCAGTGTCAGTTTCATGATAATCTCAGTCAAGCCACGATCCTTAGAACTCAGTCAGTTACCAAACATAGAAAGACTCAGTAATCTCAATATCATTCTAAGTCTAGTTCAGTATTTAGTTTAGACTTCAGTAGCATTCAAGTACTCAATTCAGAACTTAGTAGTATTCAGTCAGATAACGAAATCCAGTAGTATTCCATCAGTCTTTGGATCTAAGTGAACTCAGCTAGATCAGTCAAGTAACATGATCAGTAATAGACTCAGCTCAATCTAGTTCAGTTTAAGAAAAAAAATTAGTTCAGTGTCTTTTAGTTGGGAGTAGGATTCAGCACCGAGTGAACCTAGGGATGGGGGTCCACCCGTTAGAGAGAACTGAGATCCCTAGAAGAAATCCCTAAGTTCTATAACTACGTAGCCAGTGTAGGTATGAGATGTCACCCGTTAGATAGGACTGGCATACTTAGGGATCACCCGTTAGATAGGACTGATCTTAGGGGTCACCCGTTAGATAGGACTGACTCCATAGAAGTTGTGTTTACCCGTGGCATGGTACTGACACCCTACCAGCTGGGTTTACAGGTTAGACTCCACAAGTTAAGATTTGGGGTATGTCGGTTAGATGACTACTTCTCATAGTCTCAGATTCAGAATCAGTCTAAATAAAAGAACTCACCTCAGTAGTACAGATTTAGAACTGTCAGATACAGTCAACCATTAGTATATTCAATGGATCTAGAGATCACCCTCTAGATTGGACTGATCTCAGACTAAGTTAAATCATCTTCATTATCAGTATATTCAGAGATCACCCACTAGATAGGACTGATCTCAGATTCAGTTAAGTAATCTCATTATAATACAATTCAGAGATCACCCGCTGGATAGGACTGATCTCAACCTTATAATTTTGTTATTAATATCAATAAATTCAGTTATTTCATACCCCAGTATTAGTAAGCTCAGATGTCAGTAAAGTAGCATTCGGAACTCAGTATTCAGTGTCACTATAATTTTAGTTATGGTTTATGCATTCATGCACGTATCCTCATTTAGTATACTCAGATTATTTAGTCAATATTGTTCATACATATAAACCCTTGCATTCAGCCATACCTCATCTAGTATACCAGTACATTCAAAGTACTAATGCATTCTTTTCTCTTGCGCTATGGTGTCTTGTACCATAGGTTCAGAAGCACAAGAGCCAGAACATCTTTAGCAGTCCAGATTCAGTCAGCAGTGGTTGATAGCAGTGAGTCCTTATCATTCGAGGATGTTCTATTATTTCATTATATTTCTAGATTCAGTATTTTAGTAGACGGAGTTAGTTAGGGGCTTGTCCCATCAATTCTACAGTTCAGGCAATTTAGAGGTTTTTTAGACTAGTTGTTCAGATAGTGTTTTAGGTTTGATATTGTTAAACTTATTTCAGTTGTATTTTTTTTTTGAACCTTATGGCAAGTTTCTGCCAGTTTTCCATATTTTTATAGTATATTATGCAGTGCTCAGTAATAGATATCAGAAAAGGGTTAGCTTATGATCTTTCAGAGTCATAAGCACCGTGTAGCATCTAGGGTGCCAGACTCGGGGTTTTACACTTACCATCCTCAAACAGATGGTAAAATTCAGAGAGTCTATATGTGTTTAGAGTATTATCTAAGGTGTATGTGCACCTATAAGCCAAAAGTGTGGCACAAGTGGCTCCCTCTTATTGAAATATGATATAACTCCAACTATCATTCCTCTTTTAAAATGTCTCCATTCAAAGTTTTATATGCATATGACCCTCCTTAACTGTCATTTGACTTGATTGCTCAATCAAAAGTGGCTAAAGTGGATAAGTAGCTCCAAAAGAGGCAAATTATGGCTAAGGTACTTAAGGGAAATCTAAAAATGGCTCAATAAAGAATGAAGTTCTTTGCAGATAGGAATAGAACAAAAAAGAAATTTGAAGTGGGAGATTGTTTATATCTAAAACTACAGCCATACAAACAGATTACCATGGTATTAAGAAGCAACTTGAAGTTGACTTCCAAGTTTTATGGCCCTTATATGGTGATCAAAAAGCTGAGCAGTATAGCTTATGAGTTGAAATTACCCTCAACTGCCAGAATTCATCCAGTGTTCCACTTCCTCAACTTAAGAAAAAAATTGGTGCCCATATTACCCTTGCTATTCCTCCTATATACTCAAAATATAGCCAACCCTTAGTTGAACCAATGTCCATCTTGGATAGAAAATGGTAAAGAAAAGCAATGCTGCAGTAATTCAATTGCTACTTCAATGGGAAAATTTACTCTTGAAGAGGCTACATGGAAGGACTACAAGTTACTTATATCTCAATTTCAAAATTGTGATCCTTAAGGACAAAGATATTTAAAGGGGATAGAATGCCATGATATGAAGGTGATCAAGAAGCTAGAAGAAATTCAACTACAATATTAATAGTCATTAGAAAATATTTTCTTTTCAATTAAGTTATTTTAATTGTAAGTCCTTAGAGTTTAAATATAGCTTAGAGTTTTAATATTGCACTTTAGTCCTTGTAATTTCTAATTCTTAGTAACCAACTGCCATGTGTCATAGCTGACTAGCGTTTTTATAGCTGTTAAACTCCATTTTCAAGAATTATCAAGCAATATATGAATTTATCTTCTCTCTCTTTTTCTTATCTCTTTCACTTATCTACTCTATACATTTCACCAGTTTTTTATATTTTTATATTATATTATGCAGTGCTCAGTTATAGATATCAAAAAAGGGTTAACTTGTATCCTTCGGAGTCATGAGCATCGTGTAGCATCTGGGGTGCTAGACTCAAGGCGTTACAAACTTAGTATCAGAGCTAAGGTTCAATAGTGTCCTAGGATATCTGAAAGCCACATCTAGTAGATTCTTGTGCATGGGTGTGTTGCGCACCACATTATGTACAAGAGGCTATGAGATGTTTTAGGAAAAGTTTTCCTTCTTTAATGTCTCAGATCGTGCTATGGAAAGGATCTCTAAGAAACCTATGTAGATTCTTATTTTGCTTCACTCATGTCAACCCGACCTTACTTTCAAGGTAATAGAAGCAGTGAAGCTCAAAGTCCTACAGAGATAGCTTTCTTAGAAATTCCCTGCAGGTAGTTTCGGGATAGCGTTATCTAAAATTTGAGAAAATTTTGTTTCATGGAGTTAGTTGTATGAAAGGTAAATCAATAGGCTTGAAACATTGTATGCAAGAATTTTAATTTAGTAATTCGGAGTTATATGTGTTGTTTATGTAGGTATAGTGGTAATTCTCTTGCCGTGGGGAAAATATAAGTTTAGAGGTGTGACATTTGAAGACTGAGATGAGGGTTGTATGATTATTGAAGATTTGCGGATATTTATGTTATGCTTTAGAAATTAAGTTTGAATCTTTGAAGGTTGAGCTAATGTAAAGAAGATTTGAAAATCCAGAGTATGTCATGTATAGACCCCTTGATAAACTCATGATGTTGATATTCTATGCCTCTGGATTTAGTCAAGTGCCAAGCTCAGTATAGTGTCCTTCCATGCTTCAGGTCCCCATGTTTTAACCTTTTGGTGAACCCTCTTTAGTGATGGGTAGTTGCTTAGATGAGAGAGAGTAAATGTTTCATGTTAAGGAAATATTGTTACATGCTTATCTTACACAAGGCTTTAGTCATGAAGGTAGGCTTAGATGTTATGTTGGTGTGTAAGTGGTTGTATATATATATATATATGTATATATATTTTGAAGGTTTAAGTAGGATTGAACAATACATGCAAGAATTTAAGTTTGTTGATTTAAAACTAAGTATGAAGGTGTGTATATGAGTGAGAAGGTGTGATCTTAATGGTCTATAAAGAAACAAAAGCAGATGATGTGTTTAGTAAGAAAAGCGTATGTTAAAAATAACGTAAGTATGCGACGACGATTACAGGAGATAAAGAAAGTTAAGAGTTGTATCCCAAGAGATAGTATTAGCGGTGAGTTTTATACTTTTAGGTGTAGTCTTTCAAGATGAGTTTATCATTTATGTACATTATTGTACCCCAGACTTTAGAGTAGATTTATTGTGGTTCAGTTCAAAGTTTAGTAAAGTGTTCACAGACTTATAGTGACGACTTGAAGCTAAAGTGGAGAGTGTAGTTAAGAAAATGCAGAAGAAGTACTCCAATTAGGCATGATTTTTCAGCATGAGTTAGTTTAAACAGCCAATAAGTCAGTTTAGCAATCAGGCAGTCAGATTTATATGGTTTATTTTCCCATCTTTTCATATAACCATACCATCTGAAAACTCAGGGATATAACTATTCCAAGGTATAATATCCTAGTAGTTGTGAGTTCAGTCAGTTCATGAGCCATGAATTAGTTTTAGACTCTTGAGGTTCGGTTATGATCTAGTTCGTAGATGCCCTGTACATCGCCCCAGTAGATCAATGAAGTAATCATTCTTAGAGGGATATAGAGTCCCAAGGAGGAGATACCCCATAATTTCTCGATACTTTCATGCCCTTAAACCCATTCAGTTGCGTGTTTAGATGTTTCTTACAAAGTTAGTATCAATTATCATTCCATATTCAGTCAAGTATTCAAGAGTCAGTTCATTCAAGTATTCATGCATTAGACATGCATGTTCAGTAAAGAAGCTCAGCTTATCAATAATTTTAGTCGTGCATTTATGAGTCAATATTTCATGCATTAGATATGCATGCTCATTGTAAGAACTTAGTCATGTATCCCATGCATCAGATATGCATATCCAGCGTATGAAATCTCAGTATATCAGTAGTTCCAGTTATATAGTCGTGTTTCAAATGCTCATGTCAAGTAAGTAAGTTCAGCCTTCTAGTATTCTCATCCTAACCAACCTCATTCGAGGACGAATGTTCCAAAGAGGGAGATATTGTAATACCCCGAGAATCCCAATCGATAGTAGAACCATGCTTTAAGATCATGAGAAATAAATCTTATTTATTTGGTAGTTTTATGATCAAGTTTGATGTATATTAAGGCCTCAAATACGTCCTCACTATTAGACGAATCAAAACATCCCTTACCGATTGAATTCTTGAGAAAGATTTTAGTATAGTCAACTTCAAATAAGCATATCTTTTGTTATACTATGAATTTTTTATCTCATGACCCACCAACAGATAGATAATTGAATTAGCTTTCCAACAATATCAATTTTGTCAAAATTCGATACCCGAGCAAGAAGTTATGTGTTTGTATAGTGGAGTGCATTGCCTAACAAATCGCCTAAGGCTACTAGAATTGTTGTGCCATAAGGTGTGCAACGCACAACCTAACTTATTCCATAAGGTGTGTGACACACAGCCTAACTTAGGCGATAAGTTGTGCGCCGCACAACCTAGTTTATGCGATAGCTTGTGCATCGAATATCCTATGGCCCATGTGACGTAAACACTCTATTTTGACCTAGATCAAGGGTGCTGAAGTCATTTCACACCCCTACACCATTCCTAATCACTTTATAATGTTTTGTGAGATATTAAATACACAAACTCCTCTCTCTAAACCCTAAGTAATCAGTTAGTAACTCAAAATCTCTCCTCCATTTTCAAGAACAAAAATCCAAGTATCATCTCTCAAGAATCAAGAAGTTAAGCTCCAAATTCAAAGTTATCTACAAGAATTCTTTCAATCAAGCTTAAAGGTCCAATCTTTCAACAATTTCATCACTATTAAGGTATGCATATGTAGATTCTTGGGTTCCTTCTACTCAAGAAGTTCAAGAATTCTTTTTAAAATTTTAAGGTTTATGTATTTATAAGATTTCATGATTTATGTGTATTGGAGTTCCTGATTATGTGTTGTTGAGTTTTAATTCATGATTTAGACTACAAGTTTTAAGAATTTATTTAGACTACAGGTAGAAGATGCTATAAATATACTGATGGCCGGGAAGACAACCCCACTAACTGCTAAGCCTCTTAAGGTTTTTAGTTTGACACAGATGATTGAGATTCAACATTTAATACGTGATATTTAATTTTCAACCACTTTTCCTAATGCACAAGTTGCAATGCATGCCACCTTAAAAAGCATGCTCAACGAATCTGATAAAGGTTAAGGATTTTCAAGTCACCTTATTTAACTGAATTTGGCTCAAGCTCAACAAGACAGAACAACCCCAACAATGAGTATTGACAGAAGCATGCTCTTGATGGGTTTAGCATATTGGAAGAATTACCTTATGGGTTGATGACACTGTACTATGAATGGATTGTTGAAGGATTGCTGAAGTTTCATTCAAAAAGGTACTAGTTCATATATGTTTTATAATTAAAAAAATTATCAGAATAGATTTGGTAATATTTTTTTTACATTATATTACATAGGAAATCAAAGGATGATCACTACAGAGCTAAATTATCAAATCTTGTTTACAAACAATTGGATTTTGTAGTTGTTTATCCCATAAAATAAAAATTGATCCTACATTATGTCGCAGCCAAACACATGCTGAAATGATGAGGTTCGTTCACCATTTTTTACTTTTAGTATGGTGAAATATTAAGTTGGTAATACTTTTTAATTTTATTTAACTAATGTAATTGATATTATATGTGTGGTATCAGTTTATTAGATATAATGTATATGTTTTCATATACATAACTAAGTGTCATGTGTATAATGCTATATACATTACTAAATGTTATGTATATGTTGTTGCATACATAACTCAGTGTTTGGTATATGTTGTCATATGTTTTGCTAATAAATTGACAAAACTTGTTCACATTCTCCGTAACAGTTTCATCTAAATTCCATAACAGTCGTATATATATGTTAACAAGTTGAAACTTAACCTTGTTTGTTTTATCTAATGTTTACTCTGTAACTGTATGTTTGGTACTTTTTGTGCTACATAATTCTTCTCTAATTTGTGATAATAATTTTCATTAATATGTGCTAATAATTAGTTACGATATATTCAAATACATCCTATATTATAACTTATGTGTATTTAATTTCATATACATGACGAACTTATGTACAAATCAATTTATTTAATAGTGACTTAACTGTTTGAATAGTGCTAGGTTTATTTATCTTCACGTTTGGGATTCTGCTAAACGCGACTTCATTGAGTTGTTATGATAAGTTGGTCAATTAAATAAAATTTACCATTCCAAATTCGTTTTGTTCAAATAATATACATAAAAATGACATGTAGATGGTGAACTTTGCTTTTATTTGACTTTCTTATGTTGCGGACTGTCCAAAACTAAATGTTATTTTTTATTTGAAATGTGCAGCATATTGATGTCATCTTTCACCACCTCCGCAAAAATTCAAAGCAACAATCAGATCATCAGTACAGATACACTACTATAAATTATTTTTAAAAAAATCATATTGAACAAATATATTGTAACACCCCACATTTCGGGCTAGAATTTAAATCGTTGTTCCTATGCGTACGACTTGAACCCAATTATTCTATGTATATACATGTGTGATTATGAAGTATATGATGTGGGAATATCTTCATATATTGATCGAGGTTGTAATACCCTCCTAACTCATAGATGAGCTGAGGACTTTTCTATCGATAGAGTTTTGACAAATGCTCCAACTAGGGTTAATTTTAAATAGGTGTATCTCCTAGCATATATCAATTCAGGTATCCTATATTATATCAAATTAAAAATCTTTGAGTCTTCTTTCCAATGCACTTGGTTTCACCTTAATTCGATATCGGAGTGAAAAGTTATACTTATTTTACCTCAACATGTCTGTCTGTTAACAAAGTGACGACCTGAGTTGATAAGCCATCAACTAAGTGACGACTTATCAGCCCAAGTCACCAGACTTAAATAGAAAATCATCAAATTCAGCTTCTAAGTTACGAATTGAGGTGATAAGCCATCAACTAAGTGACGACTTATCAGACCAAGTCGTCATCCATGTCCAGACTTGATCAACCTTACCCGTAAATAGTTTTGGAGGGGTATTTTGGTATTTCCCTTCACCTCCTACGACATAAATCACCAAAAAAATGTACTTAGCCATCATAAACAAGTTTTAAGAACCTTTAATCCTCAGGAACAAGATTAGGGTATCTCCTTGAGTTCATCTCTCAATAACTTCAAGATTCCATTACGTTTTCTTCAAGATAATCAAGAACTTAAGGTTCCTAAGCCAAGAACTTCAAGAAAGGCCTTCAAGAATGCTCTCAAGGCTTCCAAAGTCAACTTATTTCACCGAATCAAACCAAATAAGGTATGTGGGTTATGAACAAAGATACTTCTTTCATCCTTGTGTCCAAAACTAGCTTTTAAATTTAAATTTGCATGAATTTACATGAATTTCCAATATAGGGTTCATACCCAATTATCATTATTTGATTTATGATGTTACAAGAGATTTGATGTTGAATCGTATCTTAGTTTTCACATGTTCATACGTTTGGCTTGGTTTTTGCATATAGTGAGAATTAAACTTCATGCTTGTTAAAGAATCTTGAGATTTTAACTATTGAACATGAACCTTGTGATGTTTTGACATGAGCTAAAGTATGGGTTTTCAATCCCTAGTTTTGAATACTGATATTTCAAGAACTTGTGCTTTTAAGCACTCTATGATTACTATATCTTCAGAATTTTAAACAGATTTGATCTTTTGATCCGCAGCTAAGACATGAAATCCACATATTAGATTTTACTACAGTTTAAAGTAAACAGATGCATAACTGGTTTTCATTATAAACCCTTATGCTAGTTTTAAGGTGGATTTCCTACAGAATGAGCATACAGATTAAAGGAAGTAGTATTTAGCACCGAGTTGGGTATGTGTCCTAGTTCACATGCCCCAGAACTACGGACCAACATAGGTACATATTTAGATTATTTTCTCATTTATATGGATGCAGATACAAATTATGATCACCTAGCTCAGGTTATACTCCTTGTCAAGAGTATGACACCCCAACGTGAGGTTTTTCCCTTAGGAAAATAAGACTTTGGACTCCATGATAGCTCACATGATTTATGTCGGTTAGAAGAACCTCCCTAATTAGAAACTAAGTGTAAAGTCTCACGATATTATTCAGATATTATTTTGCATGAGTCATTAGCCATGATATTTCAGTTTTTTGTTTACAGATACAAAGGTGAGTCCTTTTACACTTAGCCTACATGATTTGAAAATAGACTTAAGCTTCTGTTCTACTTATTCCACTAGCAGAAAGAGTAAAAGTATAGTTTTTGGAACTAAGTTTTATGGCTCACAAGATTTATACATCATGCTTTATATTTCATGATTTATGATTTTCAACTTTCAGTTATTCAAGCCAATATGAGTCATGTACACTTACCATGCATCCTTTTATAAGTTTATATAAACATTGAGATATTGTTTTACTTATGCATTCACCCCCACATGCTCAGTACATTCCAAAAGTACTGATTCACATATATGTCTATGTGCTACATTATTTAATAATGTAGGTGCCAGTTCAGTTGTAGTCCATATATCACAATCAGATAGTTGCAGATTCCAGACAATAGATGATGAGTCCTCCTACTTCGGGGACTTCAGTTAAATGTTATTTATGTACTTTATTTTCTTACTCATGTGTATTGATTAGCGGTAGTTGGAGTCGCGTCCCATCTACCTATCGTTAGTATAGTAAAGACTTCATAGACTGTCAGTAGAACTAATGTATTTGATTTCAGTTTTGTTTTATATAAGCAGAGTTGTAATTATTTTTATATAGCTTTGTATTGATCGAATTCAAAAAAGATTGATCTTCTGCTTATTTTTTCAGATTTATGTATTTTATTTAGTTGCTCATGATGTATGCCAGTACAAGGTTAGCTTGGGATCACGTGTGGTCCTAAGCACCGTGTGACGACTAGGGGGTAGTCTCGAGTCATTACACATGCAGAAGGTACTATCCATATGTTTCACCAATATTTATTTCCACACAAGAAGACTATGAGCAATCATGTACTGTTACAAGACATGAAGAATCCATTACAAACATCATCAAAGGATTCAACATCCCTATTGATTTGTCATGACATACGGTGGATGAGGTGTACATACTGGGGAATTGTGATGGGTAGTTTTATTGGGTATTAGTTGTGGTTGCATTAAAAGAAAGATGCATACGTGAATATGAGTCATTGTCAAAGTTTAAAACACAGGGATCCATCACCTGAAATTCACAAGTTGGCTGTTATGTTTCCTACATACTTGATCAATAGTGAATTTCTGGAACAAACAATACGTACTGATTGACTAAACCTTCCAGCGTACAAATATAAATTGAGCCAATGCGTACAAATTTTAAATGAATATCCTTTTGACATTCTGTACATGAATCAAATTTCACAACAATCGACCGATAGTCTGTAAGTTGAATCTTATTTATCTTAATATATAATATAAAATTATATAATTAGTTATGTATGTGGAGATAGTCTAATTTAATTCATGTGGTTATTACTTTATAGCGACTATAGAGTCTTTGTCACCGATTATGTAAAGTTTTTGAGTGAAGACATGTTTGTACCTCATTTTGATTTCAATGCAAAGACTCATAGATTGAGATATGCTATCATATTATGGAATTACAGTCTGACCAAGGCTACAAAACAATATGTGAGCGACTATGACGATCCTCCAAAACCCAGGTCAAGTTATGTACCTCCTATAAATGAAATTGATATTATTAGTTTAGAATAGGGTGATCGTGTGGTGATAGTTATGGATGCTTTCAAACATTTTGTTACAACTATGTTATTTTTATAGTATATTAAAAAGACATGGTTTTTTATGTATGGTGAATATATTTATGTTGGTTAAGGGAATTATCACTTCTATATAGTTGTTTTATCAATTTACATAATAATGAGGAATTACACATTTGTGTACTATGTCAATATCAAGTGTTGGTCACATTTTCATATTTCACATACACACACTGAATATCCATATGCATATCACATATTTTATTTTTCTTATGTATTATGTAAAAATATAATTTTTACAATATACATAAATGTAATTGCATATATGCACAACTAATCAATATTTTTAAATTGTTTACATTTATCTAGTTATGTATTCAGTATATACATAATATATGCATATCAACTAACACTAATTTTTAATATACATAAATGTAATTGCATATACACAAGTAATTTGTCTTTTTAGATTATTTACATTCATCTAATCTATTTTGAACTAATATCTATTGTGTCTAATATATTTGTATTATTATATATTATGTTAAAAAAACGAATTTAACTTCATACATATAAAAGCTGTGATGGTACTTGATATGTATAAACATCTCATATACATAACTTGTTTACTAAGAAAAAAATTCATTACTATACGTGGTAATGTATTTTAGACTATATATATTCATCTAGTTATGTATTCAGCATATACATATAATTGGTTAAGTCTACAATTGTTATTAAAGCTAAAAATACATTTTATATACATATCACCTAATAATGAGATATGTATATAAAAAGTATTTTTTAAAATATACATAAATCTAATTAAATATATGCACAACTAATCAGTATTTTTAAATTATCTACATTCATCTAGTAATATATTCAACATATACATTTTATATGTATATCACCTAACACTATTTTTTAATATACATAAATGTAATTGCATATACACAAGTAATCTGTCCTTTTAGATTATATACATTCATCTAATCTATTTTGAACTAATATCTATTATGTCTAATCTATTTTTATGGTTATATATTATGTTAAAAAAGGGATAATACTCAGAAAAATACCTGAACTTTGCCTTGAATTCTCAGTTGAGCATACTGAACTTTGTGGGGGTCCTATTATCCCCTAGACTTTTCTAATGTGGGATTTATTCCCCCCTAAGGGCTGATATGACAAAGAGAGTGTGTTTGACTCTCTTAAAGAGAGCGAGCAGCTGAAAATATTAAAAACAATATTTTTTACATTTCTTTTACATTTTCTTCATCTTCATTTTCTTTCTTTCTTTCTTTCTTGTTCTTCTTCTTCTTCTTCTTCTTCTTCTCCTTCTCCTTCTTTTTCTTCTCCTTCTTCTTCTTCTCCTTCTCCTTCTTCTCTTTCTTCTCCTCCTTCTCTTTCTCCTTCTCTTTCTCCTCCTCCTTCTTCTTCTTCTTCTTCTTCTTCTTTTTCTTCTTCTTCTTCTACTTCTTCTTCTTCTGCTCCTCCTCCTCCTCCTCCTCCTCTTCCTCCTCCTCCTCCTTCTTCTTATTCTTCTCCTTCTCCTTCTTCTTCTTCTTCTTCTTCTTCTTCTTCTTCTTCTTCTTCTTCTTCTTCTTCCTCTTCTTTTTGTTCTTCTTCTTCTTCTTCTCCTCCTCCGCCTCCTTCCTTTTCTTCTTCTTCTTCTCCTTCTCCTCCTCCTCCCCCTCCTCCTCCTCCTCCTCCTCCTCCTCCTTCTTCTTCTTCTTCTTCTTCTTCTTCTTCTTCTTCTTCTTCTTCTTCTCACAAATAAAAAACTTAAAGAATTCATCAATGGCATCTAAGACTAATTTATCATCTTCCTCATCTTCAAACACAAAATCGATTAATTCCGACTTCAAAATCGTCAAAAATTTTAAAATGGGTATTGTTAATTGTTTCCAACTTCAAGATCATTGGAAATTTTGAAATCGATATTGTCCATTATTTTCGACTTCAAGGTCGTCGTAAATTTTAAAATGAGTATTTTCCATTATTTTCGACTTCAATGCAGTCGAAAATTTTAAAATTCTCTATTGTTTTCGACTAGGTCACCAAAAATTTTAAATTTAGTATTATTCGTTGTTTCCGACATCAAGGTCGTCGAAAATTTTAAAATTGGTATTGTTCAATTTGTATTAAAAATTTGTGATTTTATCGAAACCTTGCAAGTCGCCAAAATTTTAAGCTTTTCTGGTAGTGTTAACAGTATTACCAGTGTCATTTTTGTTGGAGATTCGATGGGTATGTGCGGAATGATCTCCATTATTACTAGTGTCATCATAATGGATGGGTATTACCACTGATGATGTTGTCCATTAAATTTTCAATTCATAATGGAGAAGAAAATAAGAATGAAGAATGGAGAATAAATTAAATAAAAATTAATTTTAAATAAAAAATTACATGTGTCAATATGAGATTGGAGAGTGTATTACACTCTCTACTCCAAAAATTGGGTATAGTAGTTGGGGTGGGGTGGGGGTGAGGGAATAAATTCCACTTTAAAAAAGTGTAGGGGGTAATATAACCCCCACAATGTTCAGTATTGCTCAACTGAGCATTCAGGTAAAGTTTAGATATTTTTCTGAGTATTATTCCTAAAAAAATGAATATAAATTCATACATATAGAAACTATAATGGTACTTGATATGTATAAACATCTCATATACATAACTTATTTACCAAGAAAAAAATCCATTATTATACGTGGTAATGTATTTTTAGACTATATACATTCATCTAGTTATGTATTCAGCATACACATATAATTTGTTACGTCTACAATTGTTATTATAACTTAAAATACATTTTATATATATCACCCTAATAATAATTTTTAATATACATAAACATATTTGCATATACACAAGTAATCTGTCTTTTTAGATTAATATGCATACATACATATATATATATATATATATATATTAAGACATGTATATAAATCTAGAAAGATATTACTATTCTAACATAATAGATATTGATACAAATATATTAGACGTAACGCTCAATACGTATGTGTTACAGCTCATACGCAATAGCATGGATTACTTAGCAATACAACAATATCATATGATTCAAAGTAAAAATCAAATTCAACAATTAAAAATGAACAAGATAATAGAATTGACAGTTATTACATAGTGACTTAAAATTTTTTCAAAACTTATTAAACATAAATAGACAATGTTAAATGAATGATTTAACCAGAAATTGTATATGCAACTACAAATCAACTATCCTTTGAAAAAATATAAGAACGCCTATCGTGTTTTGCACGCCCGCACTGTCCACAACAGTTTGTGCTTGATGATAGAGTTTCGCTTGATTTCTTCTATCTATATTTCTTTGATCTTTTTGATAGTCTTTTATATCTTGGTGGCAACACTTTTTTCTCTTCGACACTTTTAGGAACATGCCAATCCTTCTTATCTGGCATAGGAATAATTGGAAGTTTATGCGTCTTCACCAAAGTGCTTGGCTTGTAGTTCTCAGAGCAATATGGATCGAATTTGTCCATATTTTTACTCTTCATGACTGCAATAGCGTAAGGACAAGGTATGTAATCAATTTAAAACCCCCCACAGTTACATAATTCACTTTCAAGATCGACTATGTATTTTTTTTCAGGTTCATTAACAGAGTAAATATAGTTCGAAGACGATAAAGATTAAAACATCCCTGAAATAGAATAGATAAAGAAATACAAAATTATATAAAAACTTTGAATAAATAAAATATAATTAATAAATTAAAAAAGAAATGTATTTAAGATTTAAACATACTGTCATATGTGAAGCTTTCACACTGTTAAGAGTTAGAATTTCTTTGAATTTCTGATCCAAAGTTGTATTAGTACATGATGTTATTTCAGCATTTTTACTGTTCCAAGAGCCAAATAAAATTTTTGCCTCCTCTAAGAACCCTAATATAGGCAATTCTCGTGTCGCTATCAAACAACCATTTATACATTCAACGATATTAGAAGTCATCATTCGACCTCTGTTTATTGGTGAATGATATTTACTACATTTTTCATAACCAGCTTCATATGGGTATGATTTTACTCTAGGGTCAACCTTACCAACCTTTGCCATGAGGTAGTCGAAATTCACTTTTCTATAAGCCTTCGCCATGAAGTGATATAAGCCACTAAGAATAGTTTTGCTTCTACGAAAGTGACTACAAACATTTTTTCAAAGATGCTATATACAGGTAAGATGTGGCACATTTGGATACACAATACTTACATATTTGATAATACTTTCATTTCGATCTGATATAACATATATGCTCTCCCATTCTCTGAATGCATCTCTAAATTGTGTGAAAATCCAAGTCCATGACTTGTCATTCTCGATATCTACAAGCCTGTAAGCAAGTGGCAATATACATCCTACATCATGTAATAACAATATAAATATAGTTCTTCATTCAAGTTATTTGTCATATACATAAATAAAGTTTCCCTGCAGTAAAGTATACTTATGCATTTAACTAACAAAATAGTGTATTAAGTTGTTATGTATAATTAAAACATATAAAAGTCAGTATATTCTACTTATTATACCTTACAAACATAAATATTAAGTCTTTGGAATTCAACACATAACTGAATTATTATGCTACATATTTAAACTTCAAATATAAAACTGAAATTACTATGTCATTCACTATTACAATACGATTACTGATATATCATTAAACAAATAAAAATTATATATACCTGCACCATCCAGTGTACTTGCTGAAAGGAAATTTTCTTTATATGATCCACTTAAGTGAGTCCCGTAAACAACGATAACGGGTCTGCGAAATTTAAATCCCCTTATCATTGAATGCAAGGCTATAAAAAGATACATGAACTCATTCTCATCTGACTTGTGCATTCTAATGTATGAATTAGGATACACAGAGTTCAACATGTAAATATATTTTGGAATTTGTCGATATTCATCAGTCGGGCCACCTCTAAACAATTCTATAACACGTTCTTTTGCTCGCTATGCCTTCATATAATTGATATCAACACCATAAATCGCTTTTATTTCTTCAATAATGTCTCCTGGTGTGTATTTTATCTCATGATTAACTTACTTAGGCGTTGTGAATTCACTTACAAAAGTCGTTGTCGCCAATATATTTTTCAACACCCTATCATTCAATCGGCAAGTATATTCTACATTAAATCTCTGAATGATAAAAACATCAAATTTTTTGAAAGGTGACACTTTCAACCACCATTTATAATACTCATTATAACATATCGGGACATAACTGAAATAAACATATAATCAAAATAGCACATCACAAATATTTGATGAATTTCACCATATTACAGCTAAGAAATTTAGCTAATCATCAATATACGTAACATTTAGAGCATTTTGAATTACGCATATAAACAACTTGATGTACATTAAAATAGATTAAAATCAAATAGAGGTCATGTACAGTGTAGTTAATATGAATTTCGAAATGTTATTTTTTAATGTATATGTAAGTGCTTCTGCATAATATTTTTTAATATACAAACGACAAAAAAAAAATTTCATCACATCAACACTTATAAAAACATGCTCAAACGAATTCATTGTACAATAAACTATAAATGACACCAAAAAGAAGTTATTTACACATAGTTAAATGTATATCACTACAAAAAGGTGTATTTTGTGGAGGTTTAATTGTGGGGGTCACTATTAACCTCCATAAATATATCAAATTGTGGGGGTTTGTATACCCCTGATATTTTAATTACAATTGGGACAGTTAAGACTCCTGTTATTCTTAAAAAAAAAAAACCGCGAATATTTGAGGCGGTCCGCTATCCTTAAAAAAAATAAACCGCGAAATATTTTGGGGCAGTGAATAAACCCGCGTATATATCAAATTGTTAACCTAATCTCAAAAGCCCTCTTTCCTTGTTTTCTCTAAATTCCTAATCTTCCCCTTTTCTTTAAATTCCCTTTTTCCATTCTTCCTAAATCTGTTCCTCTTCTCTAAATTCTTGAACGGACCTAAGAAGCTCTTGATTTTAGAAGTAGATAATTAAAAAATTCATCTTGAATGGCGTTTCTTGCGTAAGAAGTTGGAAGTGGGGTAATAATCATGTTGCTTTTATTCTTATTTATATCGAAAAATGGATACCTGGATTTTGCGATTTGTATGTAAATTTGACGTGGGATATGACAAAGATGAGTATTTTTTAATTCCTTTTTGGTGAATTTGAGATTAAAGTAGAGTTTGGGAGGAATTGATGTAGATGATTTGTGTTTTTGATGATAGAATTGTTGAGTTTAATTCATGTTATAAAGTCAAATGCTTGGTAAAAGTTGAAGTTTTTGGTAACTTATGGTAGAAATGGAAAATCTTGGACAACTCTAGGAATGAAATAGAGTTTAGCTTTTACTTTAAGAATATGTTTCAAGAATGTTTTATTACCAAGTGTATTTTAGGGGTTTTCATTAAGAGAAATTAAGGGGCATTTGATGCTTTTATATGTTTGCTAAAAATTTGGAGTAGTGGCACTGGTTAATTATACTTTTTGTAGGTTTGATTAGACGGTTCACTTGAAGCTACAGAATAGTTATAGTTAGGGTCAAATTCAATACTTCCTTTGAGTGTGTATATTTTAGATGATGTATGCTTATCTGAATTTTGCTATTATGGATTCATAATTTGTTGTTTAATTTGTGGAAATTCGAGGTTACATTTAGCTAAATTTTAACAAATTGAGTAATATTAATCAGTGTAATTAGTTTCAATAATCGCCAAATTAATTGGAAATATGTTTTGCTAGTTTCATTAAGAATTTATATTGGAGTGTGTATATTTTAGATGATGAATTCATTCATATTTGTTGTTTGTCATAGACAGTAAATTATATATCCTTAATTAGCGTTGGAAGTCAGGCTTGGGGATATTGAAGCACATAAATTTTCCCCGTACTTTGATGGTAGTATTCTGGAGAGTGTAAAACCTATAGCTTCAAGAAGTGGAGAATCTACTTCCTATAAGTTTTAATATTTCCTCTTGTTTTTTTATTTCGCACAATGATACAAGTCTTATAGAAGACTAGCTAAGAACACCTTCGTACTCTCTCAGGACAACTGTTGAGAGGCTACTCACAGATAATCAAGTTGGTCAGGTAAATTCACATAAATTTTAGCAAAAATATTTGAGGTATCAAATTGTTGTGCATTATCATATGAAAGTTGTAATATAGTGGGTAGTGTGCCTGAAAGTTGTAATATCTTTTAAAAAGTTGTAATAGAGTGGCTAGCGTACCTGATAAACAAGTCTAGCATGCCTGAAAGTTGTAATATTTTTATGAGGCAACATGCCTCAGATAAGCTAGATCCCTTTCAAAAACTTATTTATTCTGATAGCTTTAGAACTTTTCTTTGAAAGTGAGAACTAAACAACTTTTGAACTTTTCTGACTATATAAAATATAAGTTTAAATAGACTCCATCTCTTGTCGGAGTTGTTCTTTTCCTTTCTTTTTTTAGTTTTCGAGTTTGTTTCATCTTAGAATGACCCTCTTTTTCCTTCCATGAACTGTATTCTTTCTTCACATCAAAAGTAGAAAGATAAAACAGAAAGATTTTTAGTACTGTGTATATCAGTCTTTCTTAGAGATTTGTAAAACTATCTATGCAGTATTGGATTCTCTTACACCAGATGTATAAATAAGAAAAACATATTTTTTATGTCTCATACTGACACACACATACACCTCAGGCATTTAGTGATGGTGCTCATACTTTTCTCTTTATGATCTATATTTGTTTTAAGAGTTTTAAACTTTTCCTCAAAGTTTGCGCATAATAGCCATAACTTTTTCTCGTGTAAATGAAGAGTGTTTTTCCATTACCTAATTTTTGTTTTTATCACCCTTTCGATTTGATAAAAATCTAGTATAATGTTGGATTTGATTATATTATAGTCATGGATAACTAAAGAGTCAACAAGAAAATATCTTAGGCAGATAGGGAGTTGAATTTAAAAAAAAACAGAAAATTAGAGATAGTACTAAATTGATGAGATATCATCTCTGCTAGCTAATGTCATATGCTTGGAATACACTCAGTTCTGTTAAGTCAAGCAAGTTCTTTTTTCTTCCCTGTGGTCTACAAATAGTGCTACTAGAAATGCTTTATGCTAATTTAGTCTAGCAGATTAATTTAATTCAAGATATGGTTCAAAGTCAACTACTTAATTATTTAGGCTATCAACTTGTTGTTTTAATATGTTTCTTTTTCATGTGTTAGCATTTATTAGCTACCAGATCTTGAATCATTTTTTTCAACCCTTCAAAAAAAAATCTAGCATTAAGACTTGCACAATTAAGAAGTTAGCACTATGTTTTTTAATACTAACTGAGCAGTTTAATATAATTACCAGCATTATCTTCTCACCTATAATCTAATCAAATTCAACACATATGGATTATATTGCTGCAAACATCCAGCCAACGAACGCATGTCCTTTCACTTGTCTAAAAAATGGATAAAGCCTCGTCTTTTCAGCCTCTTACATTTTTATTATTAACTTCTGCTTACCTTGTAGCTAGGGGTGTACATAGGTCGGGTTGATTCGATTTTTTATTAAAATATAACCAAATCAATAATGTCGGATTTCTAAATCTATAAACCAAATCAAACCAATATACAATCCATTTTTTCATTTCGATTTTACTCGGGTTTTTTCAATTTTTTTGATTTTTTGGTTTTCTGGGTTTTTTTTTACAATTATAATGTGATTGAAGAAAAGAATTAAATGTTTTCACCAAAAAGTTAAAAAAAAACAGTGGTCATAGAGTAGTTTCAATAAAAATTAAGTTGGCAAATTACTAAGACGTCTAAACTACTATCTCTCAAAATAATATTATGTGGATACCCAAGTAGTTCAATTTCTAAGTCACTAGTCACAATAGCTTGTCTGAAAGTTCCCTTCACATAAAATGTGAGCATACAAAAGAACGAAGAATTGGAGACAACTTATTAAAAACTTAACTCTATAAAGTAATTAATTATAACATAATCCATTAAAGAAAAGAGAGAAAGAAGAGAAACAAACCTAAATCACAACTTGACGAATGAGAAAAGTAAGATGAGAAATAATGAGAACTTTCTGAAAACTTGGAAAGTAAAATGTAAAAAGTGAAGCAATTAAAGAGTTTTAGGTTTTTATATTAATATTGGATTTTGTATTAATTTGTTATTAATGAAAAAATACTATAATTAAAGGTCCAAGAATATATATCTATTTTTTGAATATACATAAATAATAAATGTAATTAGAAAGTTGATTATAAGTAGTGTTTTTTTACGTATAAAAAATTTAAATTATATATGTATTACGTCGGTTCAGTTTGGGTTCGGTTTGATTTTATTTTTGCTAATATCAAACCAAACCAAGAATGATCAATTTTTTTTGCCAACACCAAACCAATCAAATCAAACCATAAGTCAGTTTTTTTCCTCGATTTGGTTTGATTCATCGTTCGGTTTGACTTAACGGTTCAGTTTGTACACCCCTACTTGTAGCAATTTATTCAGCCATGAATATTAGCACTGATTATTTTTCTCTTCTTACCTTTAAATCCCACATTACTTCAGACCCTTACCACATTCTTTCAATAAATTGGTCTTCTTCAACCTCTATTTGTGACCGAAATGGGATCACTTGTCGCTCTCGTAATCAACGAGTGATTGCACTGAACATTCAGACATGGAATTAACTGATACTATCCCACCACAACTTGGTAACCTTTCTTTTCTTGTGTCATTTGATCTAAGCAACAATGATTTTCATGGTGAACTTCCACCAGAAGTTTCTCATTTACGAAAACTGAGAGTCATTAATCTCAGTACAACAACTTCATTGGAGAAATTTCAATAGAAATAACCACTCTTCCGAGTTTGAAATGGTTCATCTTTAGATACAATAAATTACTCAATGGCTCTAATGTGCTCACCAAATTGAACATCTCAACACTTGAAATTTTGTACCTTAGAAAAGCTGGCTTAACTGGTGATTTACCATCTGATTTATGTCGTCGCTAATTATTGCTAGTCTGCTACTATGCTCTCTCTCTCATTTTTAAACTTTGTTTCCTATGTTACTACATTAAAAGCTAATTACTTGTGAAAGATTAAGAAAAAATAGGTCTGTGTCACCCATTGAGTCATACAACTGACCTCACCATAAGAAAATCACCTCGCTCACACTTTTGCCTTCTCAAACATTGTTACTAGTAGTAGTAAGAGATCAGTAGTTTGTGGCAGTTATTAGTTATGTTGGTTCTGGATATATACATGTTATTTGACCCCTTCCCATTAACAGGATAACTGCACTTTTAGTTGTTCCATTATTGATAATTCTGAATTTGATCCTTGCAATATGGCCGAGTATATTTAATAGTCAATTAACAAAGATGTGTCATTTTCTTGGAAACTAAACTAAGGTGTGTTATTTTGGTCCCTTTATAAGGAAATATGTTATATTTAAACTATTTTCGTATTATATTATCCTCAAAGCTGGGAGTCTCCTACTTCTGAGAAGGTCATGGATTGAAGTTAAAGAAATGGTTTGAAAAATTACATTTTTGTCACCTTTTTGGTACTCTTTTCATAAACAAACATGTATGGTATGCTTCTGTGAATAGTTTCAGAAGTTTCTATTTTCTTTGAATAGTTAAAAAATAAAATTTCAACTAGGCATTTCATTGTATGAACACAGTAAGATGAACTTTTGAAAGAATTCAAAACATGATGTGACATATTTGTAGGAAATATTGCTGCTGAATGCAATAGCTAACATGACACCTTGCAGCAACTTTTGTCTCATTTTAGCTTAGTTTTGTTCATATGTTCAATTGAATGCTTAGTGTTTTAGTTTGTCCAGGTAGATAATGCTTGTTTTTCTACTATTTGGTACCTATAACCCTACAGGCATCCTGGTGTGTAACATTTAACATATTCATACATGCATTCTATTTTTATTCATTGATAATCAAAGTTGTACTATGGTTTTTGTGTTGTACTATATTTAGGATAAAATTAAACTCACAGTAAGTCAAAGCACAATGGACGAGTCCGAAGTTTCTCCAAATGATGTTGTTGGTAAGGTGCTAGGAAAAGAGCATTTTGGAAGAGTGAGGTGCTTGGGACTAGGAGTTGTTCCTAACAGATCATTTAAACAAACACGTCCTCATTTTTGTGGTATGAGTTCTTCAAGTAGTAACAGTTCATGTTCATCCAATTGCCAAGAAAACTATATTCAAATGTTAAATGCTCAAAAGCAATGTCAAGAGAACTACAAAGAAATGGTGAATTCTCACAATTTAATGATAAATGCTTTCAAGGCATATATGATAATGAAAGAAGGCACAATGCTTGAACAGTTTGCAGGATTTTTCACTCCTAAGGTAAATAATTTTTATTTGAGAAGTTAATGTATTGTTATAAAATATTTAGTATTCAAAAACCTTACAATTTTTATTTTTACTTTTGTAGCCAAGTGATGTCTCTAGTGGACCTCTTTCAGATGTGAATGGAAGATCATCTAGTGATAGTTATTCTAGCGATGATCGTTGAAATTTGTAATCGTATTAGTAATTATGACAATGTTATTGAATCGCTGTTGGAGTAGTATTTTGTGTTTAAATTAGTTTTTAAGACTAATGACGGTTTTTGTGGTACGTTTTTATGATCTAATATATTTTGATTTTTTTGTTATTAAGATGTATTTTTGTTTGGTCTAACAGTGAATGATATATATGAAATCTATTAAATTAAATTTAAATTTAAATATTGATCATTAATAGTGTAATCTTTCTTTTTTTTAAAAATATCAAGTGAATTGTAGGGGTTTTGACCCCTGCAATTTTTAAAATATACGGTGGAGGTTTTAACTGCCAGTATATTCTTAAAACTATTAGCTGGGAGCTGGTTAGTTTACATATTGTGGGGGTCAAAACCGTCATTACATAACTGCCGCTAAGTGATTGCGGAGGTATATAACAAACCGCTATAAAATGATTACGATGCTCGTAATTACGGGGGTTTTGAAAACCGTTGTGCTATCAAATTGCGGGGGTTTTCAACCTCCGCAATATGTAAATATAGCCCCCGCAAAGTGAGAAATTTTTTGTAGTGTATGTTTAATGAAATAAATTAAGACACCAGATTTAAGTTAATCGTAAAACAAACAAGTACTAGAAGCAATACCTCTTTTTGTCAGAACGTTTAGTTCTGAAATTAAAACCATGGGTTAACGCATATTTTGTCATTACTGATACAAGTGTTGACTTATCCTTATCCAACTATTTCACTTTCATATCAATACTCTTGCTATCACATATTAAGTTTTTAATCTCAAACTCTTGCAGTACAATGAATGTTGGTTTTCTGACTCAATAATAGAAAGAGCGAGCGCATCCATTTTCATCCCTTCCAAACAATCCACCAATCCAGTTTCTACATCGAACTCTAATCCTTTGCACATTTATCCGTTGTGGTTATGCACAACAATTACATTATGAAGCCAGGAAGAGTTTTCTTTAACTCAACATATATCGTAACACCATTATCATTCCTAATAACAATAGGAGAGTCATTGCCAACGACAACATAATGGACATTAATTATTTTTCGTGACTCTTCAGTGACCGATTCAGCAGCAATTGAGGAAATCAACTTCAAATAAGTTATTGTTTCTGCAACAATAATTCCTTCACTTTTGTATCCTACATATTGTATGTTAGATTTCCATTCACCAGAGTACCTTAACAGAATTGGGATATTCATCTTCTTGATGTTCTTTTCTAAAAAATATAATAATAAATTTTGCATTTGGAAGAAATCTGACAATTACAGCCTGATCGTTGCGAAGTATGTGTTCTTTTGATCTCTGTATTTGTGTTTTCAAATTTTGAAATTTGTATGGTTGTTACAAAATTTAAGGGATACAGTAATCCAATTCTAACTAAATTGACGTTAATTGCGTTCCTTAATAATGGGATATCCATTATTTTACTAATTAAATACCGACATAATTAGTTTATATACATAAGGTTGTTATGTATATAGTCGGCTACTAATGTATAAGAAAAGGAAGAGAGAAAATTAAATCTACAAAAATGGAGAGAAGGAAAATAAATTCAAGAAGGTATGATTTATGTTATTTTTACTTTAATTTGAGGCCAAAAATTGTACGGCCCAAGAGAAAAAACGTAAGCATAAAAACATAAATTTCAGACTTTATGTACTTAATTACCTTCTCTCTCTAATTCATTTTATCTCTCCTGAATTTGAAACATACATATACATGTCTCACGTACCTTATAAATTACACCCTATGTATAGGATACTCGTTCTATCTATATTTAAGGAATATAAATCAACCACCTTTATTATCTAACGTAATTAACGATAATTATAAAATTAGTGATTAGTGGAACCTTAAAATCATTAGCAGTAATTCAAATTAAAAGAAAATTGAAACATCACAACAATTTAGTTGATCAAAATTGATATTTCTCCCCCACCAATTCTTCCCGCATTAGTTCAAAATTCGTTTTCCTACAACCTCTAACATCAATATGAACATTGCAATTTTGTTAAGGCATTCTGGTATTTGGCAATCAAATAATATATAAATGCTACAAAAGTGATGGTATTGTTGCTTCGAAAAGTATATTATTTTTTAGGTTGATCTCAACGATTGCATTAGAACTAGATATTGATGAATGTAGAAAAAAATAGAGGTCGGGTATATCGTGGGAGTTAATTCTTCACCAATTATTATAAGGAACGATAATGGAGTGGGGGTGTATGTAGAGTTGAAGAAAATTTTTTCAGGATTTTGTCACTTACTTTTGTGAGTATCAACTTCTAATAAGTCAAAAGAAGAGTTAGAGTTTGATCGGAAACTGAAGCTATCCTTTATGTTGAAGGAACTGAAACCGACGCTCTTGCTTTTACAGTCATTGAATTTCAAAATCAGTATTCATTATACGTGTAGAGTTTGAAGTGAAAAACTTCATTACTGATTGGAATAATATAGAAATAAAAGTTGATAAGATTTATAAGGATAAAGCAACTTACGTTGCTGTAATGGCAAAATATGCATTATTGAATGACTTTAATTTCAGAGTTAAACATTCTGATAAAGAGAGGTACAAAATGAGACTATTTACATATGAATTAGATAAGATTGTTGTTTTTTATTCATTAAATATATTAACAAACACATTAAGCATAATTACAAATACATAAAAAATTTTGATAGTGTTACTCATTAGATAATTGATGCAACTATTTGATGAACCTTATACTTTGAAATAATTGTGTTGAAGTTTCTTGTTAATCTTGCATCACATATATGATTGCAGTGGTGTAATGCATTATGTTTGATGAACTTATTTATTAAAGCTTTTATGTATGTGAGAACCTATTGAAATTTATGTGAATAGTGTAAAAAAATAAAAAAAAACGTACACATATATTTATCCTTATGTTTAGATTTTCTAATACATGACTAAGAAAATATATACATCTATTTGTCCTTTGTGCATATGTGTAGTTATATTATTTTAAAATTATTGTGTATAAGACATATGAAAAGAGTAATGAGTTATGTATGTGGAACTGTATTAACTTTATACTTAGTTGATCTTGTATATTAATTTTCTGATACATAGTTAAGTATAAAGAATGAACGTTATAA
This sequence comes from Capsicum annuum, assembly GCF_002878395.1. NCBI lineage: Eukaryota > Viridiplantae > Streptophyta > Magnoliopsida > Solanales > Solanaceae > Capsicum > Capsicum annuum. The sequence goes on from NC_061121.1 coordinate 67,737,842, forward strand.
TTAGTTGTACTTATACTTAGTTATGTATATAAAATGAACCTTATACTTAGTTGTACTTGTATAATAACTTTCTTATACATAAATCATTTGTATAATTTTGTAGTTGAAAAAATACAGTTATTCATTAGACTTGCTTATATATAAACATATTATTTATAAGAAACTATTAACGTAAATAGTTTTGCTGAAAAAGAAATCTGAACTTGTCGCTTTTTATATGTATGTTTTGAAACTAATTCTTTGATTAAATTTGCATCAGCTATGTCTTTCATTGTCGTAACGAAGATTGCAAATGAATCCTTAAGGCATCTTCTATGAAGAGGAAGAAGTATTATCGCCAAAACACAAACGACCACCAGGAAGGCCAAAGAAAGAGAGGCATAAGAAATCAAGTGAATCACTTGCATCAAGCTCAAGATGTTACGGTAAATACAGCCATGCAGGTCACAATAGATGCGCCTGCAATTTTTTTCCAAAGAACACCTGAACACAATATTTTGTTGATACATATCATGAACCAATTATGTTGGCTCATTCTTTTCATTTTCATCTGTTAGAATAGTCTTTAATTTTTAATAACCTGTTTTTATTATCATGTAGTGAACCTGGAATATATAAAAACTAGTTTGATTAATCGTAATTCATCTTTATTTGTTAATGTTTCTGATTTTACTTCTAGTAAGATTACTGAATTTTATAGATGTTTAATATCTAAAATTCAAGTTTGTTTTAGATACTTGTAGTAATGCAAGTGTGTATTAGATGGAAAATATTTTAGTAATGAATTTGTGTGTTACTCATACAGAGGATGTGTGTGTGTTGAATGATAAGTCACTTATATGATGTATTGTATAAGGTTACTACCTTAAAAATGTATAAGGTTAAAACTTAACTACAGGTAAAAATCAAATCCAAACACCCAGTTAAATTATGTATTGTTTGTCATATAACTAGCATGTAATGTTTTATATAACTTGTAGGTTTAACATATTTTAGATAATAATATTATAAGTAGATGTGTATTAGATGGAATATTTAAGGCAATAAACCGTATATATTATGTATTAGGCAAATTCATTGCACATATCTCTAATACGCAGAAGTTTTAGAAGATTATAAAAACATTATACATTGAATTATTCATTTTTAAGCATACCTTAAGACAACATGTCTCATAAATATGGATGTATAACCATATTCTTAACACAACTATATGTACGTTTAGTTTTTGCTAACAAGACAGACTTATAGAATAAGAAGTAGAACAAAGTTACCTATTAAAGATAATTAAACATCCTTACAAAAACACAGTCAAAACCTAACAACTGTTGTATGCCTTTAACATCCATTCTAAAAACCAGAAAGTCAATGTGTTCAGCTAGAAGATAAAAATTCTGCGCTATTCAAAACTAACTGTTGCTGCTTTGTCAACTGATTAAACATATCTTGGCTTGGGTCGCAGAGGATCATCATTGTCTCTTGTGTATCCTTCATTGGCCTTGATCGCTCTGTAATTCCATGGTAATGTAGTATAGCGTAATCAATGAGTTTGTGTGTCAAACCTACCTGAAGGTACTGTCAGCCCTTCACTTGAGTACTCTGCATACCCGGCTACAAAAACACCATTGTCTCTGAATTGAAAAAAGTTTCATTAGTTAACAAGACGTAAGAAATTCCTAAAGGATTATAAATATATAATTAATAGCAGCTGCACTTATGGAGTAGCACACGCTTGCTGGGCTATGTTTTCCACATACTCAATGTCAAATAGGTGTTGGTTGACAATCTGAGTACGCAGACCCAATTTCCCTATACGCGTCCATGTTCGCCCAGTCAGTACATTCTGTTTTCTCAAACACCCACTTGCATTGAAAAGAAAAACTACAAACATAAAAAGGAAACTTTGACTATAACATACATATCCTACAATGTATAAGCTAAAATATACCTGCAGTCAGCCAAATACATAATACATAAGCTAAAATATACCTGCAGTCAGCCAAATACATAATACATAAGGTACTTATGTTTGTATATAATATAACCATGTTCATGTCTAAGGAATAGAAACTCATGGCTATTTATGTATAATGTTGTAATATACAGAACTAGATATGTGTAAGGTCAATCAAAACTGCAGGTAACTATAGCCTTCTAAATCACATAAACAACATTTTAAATCACATGCTTTTATAAAATTAGCAACTAGGGAATAGTAACATGCCTAAAATATCTAAGTTTATAGAGAGAATTCCACCCTTGATTCCTTGGATGACCTAATTCATAGAAATCCCAAGTATCTTACTTAAGAGATTTAAGAGAGTTTTGGAAATGTTTGATTACGTTATGAATGAGAAATAACCCCTCACAAGTGCTTTATGAACATGGGGTTTTAATTGGGTGTGATGGGAATTGTCTAAAGTGCCCTCAATTCACCTCTTCCCACTTCCAAGTATGAATACCAAACTCTTGCAATGAACCAACAGGTATTTGGTGCTCTACCTTAACCTATTGACAAGTTGCACATTTGTCCACAAATTTGGCTATATCTCTCTTCATACCACTCCACCAATAGTTTTTTGCAAGTCACAGAACATCATGGTAGCATTGAGATGAATAGAATAACGTATACCATGCTCTTCCGCCATAATCCGTTGTCTCAAATAATCAACATAAAGCACACACAATCTACTTTGGTATCTCAACACACCATCTCCCCCTTGGGAGGAGACCTCTACCTTTTGGTCTTTAACCGACTCCTTCAATTTGACCAAACTGGAATCCTTATCTTGCTTCTCTTTCACTTCTGAAACTAGGGAAGATTCGGAACTACTCTGAACCCAAATATTCCCTTTAGCAGAATCAACTAATCTAACACCCAATCTAGCTAATCGCTGTACTTATCGAGCTAAATCTTTCTTATCATTCTCCACATGAGCAACACAACCCATAGACAGTCTACTAAGGGCGTCTGCCACTACATTGGCCTTGCCTAGATGATACAATACAATCATATCATAATCTTTCAATAATTCTAACCATCTCCTCTACCGAAGATTCAACTCCTTCTGAGTAAACACATACCGCAAGCTTTTCCGATACGTGAACACATCAACATGCACTCTATACAAATAATGTCTCCAGATTTTCAAAGCAAACACAATAGCAACTAACTCAAGATCATGGGTTGGGTAATTCTTTTCATGAGGCTTAAGCTGTCTCGAGGCATAGGCTATGACCTTACCTCTCTGCATCAAAACACAATCCAAACCAACTCTGGAGGCATCATAATAAACTAGAAAACCATCTGTACCATCAGGTAATGCTAAAATTAGGGTTGAAGTAAGTTGAGTCTTCAACTCCTAAAAACTCTTCTCGCAGAAATCTGACCACTGGAACTTAACTTTATTTTGGGTCAATCTAGACATAGAAGATGCTATGGATGAGAAACCCTCAATAAAACTTCTATAATAACCTGTTATACCTAAGAAACTCGTAATGTCTGATGGAGAGATAGGTCTAGGCCAATTCCTTATGGCTTCTATTTTTGGGGATCAACTCTAATACCCTCACTAGAAATAATATGACCAAGAAAAGCTACTGACCTTAGCAAAAATTCACACTTGCTAAATTTGGCAAACAACTAGTGATCTCTAAGGGTCTGTAACATAATTCTAAGATGGCTTGCATGATCATCCTCACTACGAGAGTAGGCAAGAATATCATCAATAAAGACTATGAAAAACATGTCTAGATACTATTTGAACACTCTGTTCATCAAGTCCATGAAGGCTGCTGGGGCATTGGTTAGCCCGAAGGATATGACTAGAAACTCAAAATGACCATAACGGGTTCTGAAAGCTATCTTTGAAATATCATATTCTTTTACTTTAAGATGATAATAGCTGGATCTAAGGTCTATCTTTGAAATAACTTGCACCCTGGAGTTGATTAAATAAGTCATCGATTCTAGGAAGAGGATATTTTTTTTGACTATGACTTTATTCAACTGACTATAGTCAATGCAAATACACAATGGACCATCTTTCTTTCACATGAATAGGATGGGAGAGCCCTATGGAGAAACACTAGGCCATATGAAACCTTTATCTAAAATATCTTTGAGTTGCTCTTTCAACTTTTTAAGCTTGATGGGAGCCACACGATATGGAGGGATAGAAATAGGCTGAGTATCTGGAAGAAGGTCAATACCGAATTCTATTTCCCTATCTGGAGGTACCCTTGAAAATCTTCGAGAAAAACATTAGGAAACTCATTCACTACACTAACTGACTGAACTGCTGAAGTCTCAAACATAGTGTCCTTGACTCAAACTAGATGATAGATACACCCTTTGGAAATTAACTTTCTATCGTTAAGATAAGATATGAAATGACTCTTGGGAGACACTGAATTAGCTAACCACTCAAAGAATGGTTTATTGGGAAACTAAAATTTCACCACACGGGTGCGACAATCAATAGAAGCATAATAAGAATGGAGCCAATCCATACCAAGAATAAGATCAAAGTCAACTATGTCTAACTCTATCAAGTCTACTAACATGATTTTATGAAGGACAGCGATAGGACACTTTTTATAGATTTGTTTAGCAACAACTGACTCACCCACTAGGGTAGAAACCTAGAAGGGCACTAGGATATTCTTAAAACTTATCTCAAAATTTACAGCAACTAATAGGGTCATATAAGAGAAACTCGACCAAGGGTCTAACAACACATAGACATCAAGATACAAAACACGAAGCATACCAATAACAACATCTGGTGAATTCTCCTGCTCCTGACGAGATGGTAGAGCATAGAACCAATTCTGGTATTGGTCACCACCGGTACTGGATGATGTGCCCTGTGGAGGGACTGGGCGACCTACAGGAGCTGGTGCACTAGTAGTCAGAGTCTGGGGATGGTCATTTATATTTCCCTACTTAGCATACAGATAATCTCTAATTCCATGACCCGACTTGCCACAACCAAAACAACCCTTTTGTCCAGCCAAGCACTCACTAGAATAATTTATACCATACTTAGCATAAAGAGAATAATAAGCCCTTTCACTTACACTATTTTGAGATCTGGACATAGAATACTTACCCTACTGCTCTTGCCTACCTCTATGAGAGAAAGCACTAGCTGAAGATGGAGCTGGCATAGATTAACGATTCTGGAACTGCGAATAATTTCCTCCTTGAGACCTAACCTGGCCATACTTAAACTGTCCTGTTATAGCCTTCTTACTTTCTTTCTTTCTTCCCTTCAACTTCACTGCCTCAATCTACTGAGCATGCATCATCAATCTAGCAAAATCCATATCTCTAATAAGCATAGTAGTCCTACACTCCTTGACTACCAAGCTAGAAACTCCAGTAACAAACTTACTCATACTTGCCCTAGGATTAGCCATCATATCTGAGGCATACATAGAAAACTGATTGAACTTATGGCAGTGCTCCTACACTGTCATCGAGCCCTACCTCAAATTCATAAACTTCTCTATCTTAGCTTCCCTCATCTCACGTGGGAAGAACCTGTCTAGAAATATATCCTAAAACACCTACCAATTCATAGGAACTGCATTCTCACCTCTACCATTCCTCAATATAACCACCCAATCATAAGCTACATCTTTCAATCTTTAGGATGCTAACTCTATAATTTCATCCACAGAAATATGTATAATTTGGGTGATCTTCTTCAACCCATATAAGAAAAGTTGTGGGTCCTCACCTGTTTTTGACCCAAAGAACTCGGGTGGATTCATCCTCATAAAGTCACTGATTCTAGCTACTGCTTAGTCACCATTTTGCTAAAGTGGGACTGCAAGCTAATTTTGATGGTTTCCCTGAACATTAGCAGTCACAGCTTGGGCTAATGCCTATAAGGCAGCACAAAACTCTGCATAGGACACATTCTCATTGAAAGGATCTGTGGGCTGGGGTAGCTGGTTACCATTTCTGCGGACATTAGCTCAACGAGAAGGCATATTCAATTGTCATGTAAGAGCATGAGTTAAAAGCAAATAGAGATACTGTAAGCATGATAGATCATGAAATAAAGAGTTGATTTCCTAAGGACGTTCTATAGCCTTTTATTAATAAATATGGAGTGCTTTACACCCATGACCAAGAGTCTATGTAACGTGGATTGTCTGACTCCCTAGGACTCTTAAAAACCTAGATCTGATACCAAGTTTATAATGCTTTGAAACCTGGTCGCAAGAAGTCACACGGTGGTCAAGACTACGAGTAGCCTAAAGCTAACCCTGTCTGTATACTACTAAGCCTAAATCTCATAATGATGGAAATATGGATATAAAAGTCATGCTAGAATGCGAAACTTTATATAATATTTGAAACATCAATACTGAATAATTTGAATCAAAACTGGCAGTTTAACAAGCCTCTACTACTAATACTAGAGAGTCTCTGGAATAAACCCCCAGCTAACTCAAATTGTCTGAAAGGAATACTAAAATCTCAAAAACTAATAAACTGCAATATCTGAGTAATAAGTCCCTAAAGTATGAGGACTCATCAATTGTCAGATGTAGACAAAAATGTTTGAACTACTCATGCTGCAGATACTGAGCACCTGAACCTACATTATGAGACAATGAAGCACATAGACATATATGTGGATCAGTACTTTAAGGATGTACTGAGTATATGGGGGTATATGCATAAGTAAAACAACATCTCATAATCATTATTTATAAAATAATGCATGCTAAATGTAAATGACTTACATAAGCTGGAATATCTGAAATACTAAAATACATAGTAATAAGGAGCAAAACACACTTTATAAATCTCGTGAACCATAACATTTGGTTCTAAAAGTTGTATTTGTATTCTCTATTTGAATCATACTATCTAAGTGTAGAAAAGACTCACTCTTAAATCTGAGATCTGAAAGCTAAAAATTGTAGCTAAAGTCTTTCTGTAAAGCATAGTCTGAATAAATTCGTGAGCCTTTACACATAATTTTCTAAAAGCTTTTCTTTACTAGTAAGGAGGTTCTCTTAATCGAGATAAACCATGTAAGCTACATGGAGTCCAATGTCTCATCCTCCTAAGGAAGAAACCTCACATTGAGGAGAGGTGTCATACTCTTGCCAGATAGTGTAACCTTATCTCAAGTGATCACATCTCAGTATACATGGGCACTTAATCTCAATTCTATTGTGGCACATAGTTCTGGGGTATGAGACCTTGGAATCATCCCCAACTCGGTGCTAAATACTACTCACTTTTTATTTACTATGCTCGTCTTGTTGGAAATCCACTTTAAAACTAGCATAAGGGTTTATTATAAAACTAGTTATGCATTTGTCTGAATCAATCTATAAATGAAGCTATTTTGCTTTCTATAATCTGTAGTAAATTTGTAAAATGGATTCAAAACTTATCTGTGAATCAAAGATTAAAACATTATTGTAAATTTGATATAATTATCTCATAAGTTGCTTAAAGAATTATATTTCTCAAAATCTCAACATATAAACTTGGGGCTTAGTGACCCATGTATCAAATTCATGTCAAAACAACATAATGATCAGGCTTGATAATGAAAACAATGATAATTCATCTCAAAATCTATAATTTACTACAATAGGCATGAAAATATGAAAATAGACATGCAATTCATCTTCAAAATATCTCAAAAACTCATAACTTTGCAAATGGCAATAATAGGTATGAACCCTAACTCAAAACTCATGTAATATCATTCAAAATCATATGAATTTAATGTAAAAGCTTGGTTTTGGGCACCAGGATGGAAGAAGATCCTTGTTCATAAATCCCACATACCTTGATTGATGATTAGATGGAGATTCTTGAATTATGGATTCCTATTCGAGTTCTTGGGGATGAGTTCTTGATTATCTTGCCTTGGGAATCCTCAATTTGGAGCTTTCTTAGAGAATCTATGGAGGATTTTGATTTCTTGGAGAAGAAGCTTTGGAGCTTTAGGATTTTTCTTTGGGAGAGAATTGATGAAATTGGGCATTAAGTGCTTAGAATGGATTTAATTCCTTGTTTTTGACGAATTGAGGCCTTGGTAATTGACCAAAATGCCCTCTTTAAACTTTTGGACGGAACTAAAAATATAACATTTTTTCCGATTAGGGTGGCCACCGCGACGTACCACTATTACGATGGCTTACTAGAAAATGGATGAGTGGGAACTGGACATTCTCCGCGATGCACCACCATCATTTTGCCCCTTTGAAATGCCATTTTTGCCATTGGCGTGACACGCCAATATCGTGTTGGGCTAAATTCTGCCTCTCTGCGATGCGCCAGTATCGGATTGGTTTACTAGAATGGGACAATTGGGAATTTGGGCTTCTCCGCGATGTGGGGCTATCGCGGAGGACCACTGGAATTCGACAATCATTATTTTACCCTCCTCCGCAATGTGCCAAGTGCCCAGGTGGCACACTGTTAATTTATAGAAGTCATAACTCCTTTATCGAGTGTCGGATTTAGGCGAACTTTGTATCGATGGAAAGCTTATTCAATTTCCCAAACAATAGAAGGCCTAAATATGGAAAATTCTATATGAAATAAATGTTATTCATTTTGGAAGCTATCCCTTAACATTTTAAGGACGAATTCAAGCTAGGAAAAGTATGAGGTATTACAATATCTCCCCCTTGGGAACATTCGTCCTCTAATATTGCTAGTTAAGCTGAGAATATTAAGTGATCTGAGGCTATAAAATATCAGCCACAACTGAAATAAACTAAATGACTTCATCTCAAATACAATAAGCTACTGAACTAATCTGTAAGTGCATGAATTCTCATAAAAATAACTATATAGATGAATCTAAGAATGGGAAAAGACTGAATGAAGGAAAACTATTACCTTCAGCTGAATCTGAGTTCGTGAAGAAAAGATGAGGATACTTGGTACGCATGTCTGCTTCTGCATCCCATGTAGCGCCCTCAAAGGACTGATTTCCCATAAAACTTTGACCAAGGGAACTTCTTTGTTCTTTAGCCTACGAATTTGACGATCGAGAATCTCCACTGGTACTTCTTTGTAAGAAAGGCTATTCTGAATATCAGTACTTTCTAGAGGAACTATAATAGCTAAATCATCCATGCACTTCTTAAACAAGGACACATGAAACACTGGATGAACTAAGGATAAATCTGTGCGTAGCTCAAGCTCATACGCCACTTTCCTAACATGACTCAAAATTTGAAAGAGACCTACATAACGGGGACTAAGTTTCCCATTTTTGCCAAACCTCTTCACCCCTTTCATGGGTGAAACTTTAAAATACATAAGATCATCAACCTTAAACTCAAGGTCTCTTCTTCACACATCGACATAGGATTTCTGACGACTCTAGGGTGCTTTCAATCTCTCTCTGATCAACTGAACTTTCTCCATGGCCTCAAACACCATGTCTAGCCAAATCAAAGTGGCCTCACCTACTTCGAACCAACCAACTGGCGATCTACATCTTCGCCCATAAAGAGCTTTAAACGGAACCATCTGAATACTAGTATGATAACTGTTATTATAAGCAAACTCGATCAATGACAAATGTTCATCCCAACTACCTTTGAAATCAAGAACACATGACCCCAACATATCCTCTAAAGTCTGAACGGTCCTCTCTGCCTGACCATCTATCTGCGGATGAAAAACTGAACTGAGATGAACTTGGGTACCAAGACCCTTCTGAAAGGCTCTCCAAAACTAAGAGATAAATTGAGTACCCCTATTGGAGATAATAGATAAAGTAACTCTATGCAATCTAACCATCTCTCGGATATACAACTTAGCATAATATTCAGTCGTATAAGATGTGTGAACTGGCAAGAAATGTGTTAACTTAGTCAATCTGTCTACAATAACACAAATCTAATCGTGATGATGACGTGAATGGAGTAAACCAGTCACAAAATCCATATTCACCTCTTCTCACTTCTAAGTGGGAATACCAAACTCTTGTAATGAACCAAAAGTCTTTGGTGCTTTACCTTAAACTGTTGACAAGTTGCACACTTGGCCACAAATTTAGCTATATCTCTCTTCATACCACTCCATCAATAGATTTCCCGTAAGTCGCACTATATCTTGGTAGCACCAAGATGAATAGAATAACGCGAACCATGTGCTTCTGCCATAATCCACTGTCTCAAATCATCAATACAAGGCACATATAATTTACTTCGGTATCTCAACACACCATCTCCCCCTTGAGAGAAGACCTTTACCTTTTAGACTTTAACCAAATCCTTTAATTTGACGAAACTGGAATCCTTATCTTGCTTTTTTTTCACTTCTGAAACTAGGAAAGATTCGGAAATACTCTAAACCCAAACATTCCCTTAGTGGAATCAACTAATCTAACACCCAATCTGGATTATTGTTGCATTTCTTGAGCTAACTCTATCTTAGCATTCTCTACATGAGCAACATTGCCCATAGACAGTCTACTAAGGGCGTCTGCTACTACATTGGCCTTGCCTATATGATACAACACACTCATATCATAATCTTTCAACAATTCTAACCATCTTCTCTAATGAAGATTCAACTCCCTCTGAGTAAACACACACTGCAAGGTTTTGTGATCCGTGAACACATCAACATGCACTCCATACAAATAATGTCCCAAAATTTTCAAAGCAAACACAACAGCAACTAACTCAAGATCATGGGTCGGGTAATTATTTTCATAAGGCTTAAGCTATCTAGAGGCATAGTCTATGACCTTAACTCTTTGCATGAAAACACAATCCAAACCAACTTTAGAGGTATCATAATAAACTATAAAACCATATGTACCATCAGGTAATGCTAAAACTGAGGCTGAAGTGAGTCGAGTCTCAACTCCTGAAAAATCTTCTTGCAGGAATCTAACCACTAGAAATTAACTTTTTTTGGGTCAATCTAGACATAGGAGACACTATGGATAAGAAACCCTTAACAAATATCTATAATAACCAGCTAGACCCAAGAAACTACTAATGAATATCTAACGGAAAGATAGGTCTAGGCCAATTCTGTATGGCTTCTGTCTTTTAGGGATCAACTCTAATACCCTCACTAGAAATAATATGACAAAGGAAAGCTATTGACCTTTACCAAGATTTGCACTTACTAAATTTAATGAACAACTGGTGATCTCTAAGGGTTTGTAATACAATTCTAATATGTTCTACATGATCATCCTCACTACGAGAGTAGACAAGAAAATCATCGATAAAGACTATGAAAAACATGTCCAAGTACTATTTGAACCCTCTAGTTATCAAGCCCATGAAGGTTATTGGGGAATTGGTTAACCCAAAGGACATGACTAGAAACTCAAAATGACCATGAAGGGTTCTGAAAGCTCTCTTTGAGATATCACATTCCCTTACTTTAAGCTGATGATTGTTGGATCTAAGGTCTATCTTGGAGAAATAACTTGCACCCTGGAGTGGATCAAATAAGTCATCGATTCTAGGAAGAGGATATTTCTTTTTGATTGTGACTTTATTCAACTGATGATAATCAATGCACATACACAAAGAACCATCTTTCTTTTGCACGAATAGGATGGGATCACCCCATGAAGAAACACTAGGCCTTATGAAACCTTTATCTATCTTTAAGCTCGGAGAGAGCCATACGATATGGAGAGATAAAAATAGGCTAAGTATCTGGAAGAAGGTCAATACCAAATTCTATATCCCTATGTAGAGGTACCCCTGGCAAATCTTTGGGAAAGACATCAGGAAAGTCATTCACTACACTGACTAACTGAACAGCTAGAGTCTAAGACGGAGTGTCCTTGACTAAAACTAGATGATAAATACACCCTTTGGAAATTAACTTTCTGTCGTTAAGATAAGATATGAAACGACTCTTGGGAGACACTGAATTACCTGACCACTCAAAAACTGGCTTATTGGGAAATTGAAACTTTACCACACGAGTGCGACAATCCATAGAAGCATAACAAGAATGGAGCCAATCCATACCAAGATTAAGATCAAAGTCAACCATGTCTATCTCTATCAAGTCTACTAATATGATTTTATGAAGGACAGTGATAGGACACTTTCTATAGATTTGTTAAGTAATAACTAACTTACCCACTGGGGTAGAAACCAAGAAGGGCTCAGGGATCTTTTTAAAACTCATCTCAAAATTTATAACAACTAATAGGGTCACATAAGATAAACTCGACCAAGGGTCTAAAAACACATAAACATCTAGATGAAAGACACGAAGCATACCAGTAATAACATCTGGTGAATTCTCTTGCTTCTGATGGGATGGTAAAACATATAATTATTTCTACTGCTGACCGCCACCGGTATAGGATGATGCGCACTGAGAAGGGACTGGGTGACCTACAGGAGTTGGTACACTAGTAGTCTGAGTCAGAGGACGATCATCTCTATTTCCCTGCTTAGAATACAGATAATCTCTAATTCCATGACCTAACTTGCCACAGCTAAAACAACCCTTCTGTCTAGCCAAGCACTCACCAGGATAATTTCTCCCACACTTAGCACAAGGAGAATAACGAGACCATCCACTTACACTATTCTAAGATTTGCACATAGAATCCTTACCCCACTGCTTCTACCTACCTCTGGGAGTGGGAGCACTAGTTGAAGATGGTACTGGGATAGATGAATGATTCTGGAACTGTGGAGATTTCCTCCTTGAGACCTAGCCTGGCCATACTTAAACTATCATGTTCTAGCCATCTTACTTCCACTTTCTCTTCCCTTCAACTTCTCTACCTCAATCTACTGAGCATGCATCATCAATCTAGCAATATCCATGTCTCCAATAAGCATAGTAGTCCTACACTCCTTGACTACCAAGCTAGACACTCCAGTAACAAACTTACTCATACTTGCCCTAGGATTAGGCATCATATCTGGGGCATACTTAGACAATTGATTGAACTTAAGGCAGTACTCCTTCACTGTCATCGAGCCCTACCTTAAATTTACAAACTCCTCTATCTTAGCTTCCCTCATCTCACATGGAAGAAACTATCTAGAAATGTATCCTAAAATGCCTTCCAACTCATAAAAACTGCATCCTCACCTCTACCATTCTTCCACATAACCACCCAATAATAAGCTACATCTTTCAATTTATAAGATGTTAACTCTACACTCTTCTCCTAAAAAATATACATAATTTGGGTGATCTTCTTCACCTCCTCTAAGAAAAGTTTTAGTTCCTTACCTATTTTTAACCCAAAGAACTCTAGCAGATTTATCCTCATAAAGTCTCTGATTCAAGATATTGCTAAGTCACCAATCTACTTAAGTGGGACTGCAGCCTGATTTTGATGGTTGCCCTAAACATTAGCAGTCACAGCTTGGTCCAATGCCTAAAAGGCAAACCTAAACTCAGCATGGGATACATTCTTATTCAAAGGATCTGCGGGTTGGGGTGGCTGGTTACCATTTTTATGGGCATTATCTCGACAAGGAGGCATATTCAACTGTCACGTAATAGCATGAGTTAAAAGCAAATAAAGATATTGTAAGCACAATAGATCATAAAATAAAAAGATAATTTCCTAAGGATGTTCTAAAGCCTCTTGTTCATAAATGTGGCGCGCTTCACATCCATGACCAAGACTCTATGTAACGCAACTTGTCTGACTCCTTAGGACTCTTAAAAACCTGGAACTGATACCAAGTTTGTAACGCCCCAAAACCTGTTCTTAAAACGTCACATGGTGCTCAATACTATGAGTAGCCTTAAGGTAACCCTATCATCATACTACTGAGCCTAAATCATATAATGATGGAAATATAAATATAAAAGTCATGATAGAATATGGAAATTATCTGTAATATCTGAGAATAATATCTAAAAAATCAATATTAAATAATCTGAATCAAAACTGGAAGTCGACAAGCCTCTACTCCTAATACTAGAGAGTCACTGGGACAAACACCCAGCTAACTCAAACTTTTTGAAAGGAATGCTAAAATCTCATAAACTGATAAACTAAAAATTTTGACTAATAAGTCCCTTAACTATGAGGACTCATCAACTGTCGGATGTAGATGGAGATGCTTGAACTACTCACGCTACTGATACTGAGCACCTGAACCTACATTATGAGACAATGTCGCACATAGACGTATATGTGGATCAGTACTTTGACGATGTACTGAGTATATGGGGTTGAATGCATAAGTAAAACATCATCTTATAATCAATATTTATAAATCAATGCATGCTAAATGTAAATGACTCACGTAAGCTGGAATATCTGAAATACTAAAATACGTAGCAATAAGTAAAACACACTTCATAAATCTCATGAGCCATAATAATTTGTTCTAAAAGTTGTATTTGTATTCTCTCTTTAAATCATACTGTCTAAGTATAGAAAGGACTCACTCTTAAATCTGAGATTTGAGAGCTGAAAATTGTAGCTAAAGTCTTTTTGTTAAGCATAGTCTGAATAAATTCATGAGCCTTTACACATAGTTTTCTAAAAGCTTTTATTTACTAGTAGGGAGGTTCTCTTAACTGACATAAACCATACGAGCTACATGGAGTCCAACATCTCGCCCTCCTAAGGAAGGAACCTCACGTTGGGGAGAGATACCATACTCTTGCCGGGGAGTATAACCTTATCTCAAGTGATCATATCTCATCCCACTATGGGAACTTAATCTCAATTTACGATGGTACGTAGTTCTGGGGTATGAGACCTTGGAATAATACCCAACTCGGTGCTAAATACTACCCCCTTTTTATTTGCTACGCTCATCTTATTGGAAATCCACTTTAAAACTAGCATAAGGGTTTATTATGAAACCAGTTATGTATTTATCTAGATTATTCTGTAAATAAAGCTATTTTGCTTTCTGTAATCTGTAGCAAATTTGTAAAGTAGATTCCAAAACTTATCTGAGGATTAAAATATCAAAACGTTATTGTAAATCTGATATAATCAGATCATAAGATGCTTAAATCATCTTATTTCTCAAAATCTCAACATATAAACTTGGGGTTAAATAACCCATGTATCAAACTAATGTCAAAACATTATAATAATCATTCTTGATAGTGAAAATAATGATAATTCATCTCAAAATTTGTAATTTAATACAATAGGCATGAGAATATGAAAATAGACATGCAATTCATCTTCAAAATATCTCAAAAAATCATTACTTTGCAAATAGCAATAATGGGTATGAACCCTAATTCAAAATTCATGTAATATCATTCAAAATCATATGAATTTAATGTAAAAGCTTGATTTTGGGCACAAGGATGGGAGAAGATCCTTGTTCATAAACCCAACATACCTTGATTGATAATTAGATGGAGATTCTTGAATTATGGATTCCTATTCGAGTTCTTGGGGATGAGTTCTTGATTATCTTGCCTTGGGAATCCTCAATTTGGAGCTTTCTTAGAGAATCTATGGAGGATTTTGATTTCTTGGAGAAGAAGCTTTGGAGCTTTAGGATTTTTCTTTGGGAGAGAATGGATGAAATTGGGCATAAAGTGCTTAGAATGAGTTTAATTCCTTGTTTTGGACGAATTGGGGCCTTGGTAATTGACCAAAATACCCTCTTTAAACCCCTGGACGGGACTGAAAATGTAACTTTTTTTCCAATTTGGGTGGCCACCATGATGCGCCACTATAGCGGTGGCTTACTGAAAAATGGAAGAGTGGGAACTAGACATTCTCCTTGATGCGCCACCATCACGGTGCCCCTTTGAAATGCCATTTATCCACTGCCGTGATGCACCAATATCACGTTGGGTTACTAAAAATCGATAATTGGAAAATTGGCCCTCTCTGTGATGCGCCAATATTGTGTCAGTCTACTGGAATAGGACAATTAGGAATTTGGGCTTCTCCACGATGCGGGGTTATCACGGAGGGCTACTGGAATTTGACAATCATTATTTTACCCTCCTCCGCAATGCGCTGAGTGTCCAGATGGCACACATTCAATTTAAAGACGTCATAACTCCTTCACTGAGTATTGGATTTAGGGAAACTTGGTATCGATGAAAAGCTTATTCAATTTCCCACACAATAAAAGTCGTAAATCTGGAAAATTCTATTTGAAATAAATATTATTCATTTTAGAAGCTATCCCTTAACATTCTAAGGATGAATTCAAGCTAGGAAAAGTATGGGGTATTAAAGAGGCATGATCTGAAATGAAAACACACGAAAATTAGAGAAGATTCAAGACCTTATACTCTACAGCTTGAAATAGAACAATAAGAAAGGAAAATATTCCTACATACCTCGTAGCCTCTCCCCATAAATGAGACTCTACTTGACATGATTTTGGTGGAAACCCAATAACACCAAACCTAGGCTCTGATACCATCTTTGTGACGACCCAAACTAGGGCCTGTTTATGACGGGTATCTAAAGTCCACCAGATACCGGAAACCACCCCTGTGTACCTAACCTAACCACATAATATCCCTAATGTCGGATGAATTTTGAATATATAATAATATAAGTTTAAATAATAAAGGGTATGTCTATAACATATAACCATCAACCGACCAACATCACCCAAGTCCACATTAATCCAACAAAGCCTTCTAACACAAAAACCCAAAACTAGTCTTGGTTTCAGGACATGTTACTGACTCTGATAGATGACAATGAAAATGATAATATTAATGATAATGAAAACTCTTAATTCTAGTCTATGATAATAATGGATGAAAGTTCTATGGTAATAACGAATGAAAGGTCTAAGTATTCAGAAGTATGGAAGCTCACGACTTCACCACAAAGAACTGAAAAATCAAGCTGATCCACCTAACTCTACACAGGAAAAATAGAGGTATCTCTGGTGCCTACATCGCGCGGGGATACAAAGTCGGAGATAGTTAGTGGGTTGAACACTAAAATGTAACTCGAGGATATGGATAACATAATATTATGATGAACTATTCAAAATCATACCAAACTAATGCACATAATCAAATATATATACATATATATCACATGTCGGGATAGGTAATAAGGGTTAACATATACTTTAAAACTTTAGCCTGAATTAGTAACTCAATATTCATAATATAAGTAGGCACCCATGGGCTATACAGCTCCAGCTTTCCCCTAACTGGTAGAGGCTCAGTGTGCATGGCCGCATGAACTAGATGGTATACATATGCACTATAGGGGACTCGAACCTCTTGACATATCAAGGTGAAACAAACACCAAATCATGTAGTATAATATAGGGGACTTGAACCTCCTAATCAAATAATAATAATAAGGAAGACTCGATCCACTCGATCATATAGACCCCTGTGTCGGCACCGCGGTTTCCAGTATTGGTCCCTCCAGACCTCTACTTTCACGACTTAGCTACACAACCCTCATTAAAGCCTAATTGAAATAAGTATCACACATTCCAATTCATTAAACCACATTACACATTAAGGCATACATTGTTGGTATCATCATACTAACTACACTTGCAAGGTAATAGCAATATGCTAAACCAGTTACATCACTTAGGGGAATTCACAACCCCCTTGGTTCAATTATACATTAAATTGGGGAATTACACAACCACTTAAGGTTTAATTCAAAAATTATTATGCTTCATTGACTCTTCACATCATGCAATAATTCAAGAGTAGTTCAATATGCATACTTATCATATTTAAAACCAATTTAACAATAAGAAGTTGAGGTCATAACCACTTTAAAAGTCACAAGTTTGGGGAAATCACAATCCCCTTGTGTATTCACTATACCCATGCACCCTCAAGTTTAAAACCATAATTAAAGCACGAATAATCTTATGTAAGCCATGGAAAATATTGTTCAAATAATAAACATTCAAAACCCTCAACCCTTGTTTCAAAACCAACATCAAAATCTCATGAAAAACACTTTAAATCACATATTTCTACAAAATTAGAAATTAGGGAAGAGTAACATGCCTGAAATATCCAATTTTATGGAGAGAATTCTACCCTTGAGACCTTGGATGACCTACTTCTTAGAAACCCTAAGTATCTTTCTTAAGATATTTGAGAGAGTTTTGGAAGTGTTTGATTACATTATGAGTAAGAAATAACCCCTCTTATATGCTTTATGAATGTGGTTTTTTTTGTTAACAGTCAATTCTATTTCACCAAAAATTCTTCATTACAAAGCTAGTGAATGCTGACTATTCACTTGTTGAATAATATTCATACAAGACTATACACATGAACTAAAAATATTTTTAATCTATTCTATTTTTCCTATTTTTCCCCAATTTCCTCTCAAAAACAAACCCTAATCATCCCCTAAGTTTATCAATTCATTTTTTCTCTCCTAGGAAACCAAGAAATCAAGTTACCAAATCCAAAAACCTTCAAGAAAGCTTAAATATTTGTGTTTCTCTTTCAAGATTTAAGATTCAAGGTATATGTGATGTTCATCCATGGGCCCCTTCCACCCAAGGTCCAAGAATCCTATTTTGATATCGAATTATGAGTTTTTACATACTTATGATGAATTGTCTCCATGAAGTTGTTATTGATTTTGATTACAAGCTATGTTTTAAGTGTTTTTCGATGGAATGAGCCCTTATATGATTTGACCATTGAAATCCTCATGTTAAATCCCCAAATTATGGATTTAGTATTGTAACTATGTTTTTAATCACATGTTTTACCCATTCCCATGCTTAAATTTATGACTCTCATGTGTTTTATGAAATGTCTAAATGTTGGGTTTTGAGCAATGATCCTTCATTATGGTTTTTAAAGCTTCATATGTCCTTATTGATACTTCCATTCAGTGCTGAAGGGTTATGAATACACGATACTTAGCTGTTTATATGATTTCAGTATATTTAGAATGGTTTCTGATAAACCATAAGTGTTGTCATTCAGTTAGTTATCATGATCAGTTGTTTGCTCAGTTAAGCTTAGTTCAGTTCAGTAATCAGTGCCAATAAGTCGGGAGTAGGATTTTGCACCGACCGAACCCAGGGAAGGGGGCTCACTTACAAATAGAAGGTGTGACCTTTAGTAGTAGTCCCTTAGTTCTAGAACTACATAGCCAGCATAGTTTAGAGATATCAACCTGCCAGTAGAGGGTTGATAAAGTGTTACCTGCTATTTGAGGGTAACACATATCTTATTAGAGCACCAGCTAGTTGAGGGTGACTCATTAGTCCTTCGGGATATTAGTTTAGTGGATCCACATAGCCATTGTTAGTACTCGTGGTAGGGTACTGACACTCTTCTAACTAGGGTTACAGGTTGGACCCCAATTAGCTTAGATTGGGGCATGTTGGTTAGATAATACCTCCTACAGTCTCAGTTAGTATTTAGTATATAATTCAGTTCAGTTTTGCTTGACCATAGCATAAAGTTCATCAGTTATTCAGTTACCAGATTTCAGTATTTTAGTTTATAGACTATTTTAATATCATATTATATGCTTGGTCATGTATTCTCAAATTTTACAGCTTTCATAAATTTTATATATCAGTTATCTCATGCTATTCAGTTAGTCAGTATTTCATGCACATGAACCTAAGCATTTAAGCCTAACCTCATCTCATATACCAGTACATTCAAAGTACTGATCACATACTTTTCTTTGCACTATGATGTCTATATCATAGGGCCAGACGCTCAGTTTCCTAAACTCTCTTAGACAGTTCAGCTTATCAACAACAACAATTGTGATGAGTTCTCATATATCGAGGACTTGCTATGTTATTTTAGTATTTCTGCATTTCTTTTTAGTTAGTTTAATTTGGAGTTAGTTGGGGCCTATCCCATGAAATCTTCAGTCAGTTTAGAGGATTTTAGACATATAGTCAGTCAGTTAGATAGTCAGTCAGTTTTATCAGATATTTTCAATCATACAGATATATTTTGATACATATTTCAGCATCTAGTTTTACATTATCTTATCTGTATTTAACCCTTATGAAATTGAAAGTTTACTTTCGTACATGTGTCTTATGTTACTTTATTCAGTTCTTACAGCAAGTACCAGCTCATGGGTTAGCTTGTGGTCACTTGTGACCATAAGCACCGTTGTTGTGACTAGGAGGTAGCCTTGGGTCATGATAGTAATGCATTCTGCTAGATCTTGATTTTACTACCCCTGATGTATATGTGTTAAGCCGCTTTCTTATACAGTATTTCTGGGGAGGTGGTGTCTTTCTAGAATCTAATGATGTTTCTATCTCTCCATATCAGATACACCATCATGCCAAAAACATAATTGACAATTTTCCAGTGCCCTATTTTCTATATTGTTCCTTTGCTTATCCACTGTATTTCTTCTTTCTTTGTGCCTACTTGTAATGCCCCAAGATTACATCCTGGGTGTCATACGGTGCTTACAGTCTCGAGAGACCACAAGCTAACCCATGAGCTGGTACCTACTGTAAGCACTGAATAATAATCTTTAAAATATAAGTAAAAGTTAGGCTGAAAATGCCTTAAGGTTCATAACTAAAAATAAATATTGAGTACTGATAATAATACTGAAAATATAAATGAACATCTGTCTAAATTAGTCTATTCTAAAATCTTCAAACTGTCTGAATGTGGAGTTGATGGGACAAGTCCTCAACTAACTCTAACTACTGAACAAGCTAAATCTACTGAAATGCTAAAATAAAAATAATATCCTTAATGGATGAGGACTCACTACTGAATTTACTGCTACTATCCTGAGTTGCTAAGTATGATTAGGAACTCGTGCGTCTGAACCTATGATACAAAACATCATAGCACAAAAGAGAGTATACGATTAGTACGTGGAATGTGCGGGTATGCTAAGTGAGGTAAGGCTAATATGTATGGGCTCATATGCATGAACAGTAACTGACTGAATAATATAGAGTAACTGAATGAGAGTACATAGAGAAGCTGAAACTGCTGTAAACACTGAGTATACAATATTATACATATTCATATATATATATGTATACATACTGTATCATACTGAAACTGAATGTTGAGTTCTGATGGCTAAATAACTGATAACTAAGAAATTTGATAACTGGTTAGCCATCATTCTATAGAATAGGATTGAGTTCTATACTAAAAACTGAGACTGAATCTGAAACTGTGGGAGTGATCATTTAACCGACATACCCCGATGTAAACTGATTTGGGGTCTAACCTGTGACCCCAGTTGAAAGGTATCAGTACTGTACCACGGATACTAACATCTGACTGTGTGTATCCACTAAAGTGTTGTCCCAAAGAACTAAGGGTCACCCTCTACTGGCAGGTTCCCTACTGAGATATGTGTCAACCCTCAACTGGCAGGTTAATATCTCAACCTATTCTAGCTACGTAGTTCTGGAATATAGAGATTACTACTAAGGGTCACACCCTCAACTGGTAGGTGAGCCCCTATCTCTAGGTTCGCTCAGTGTTGAATCCTACTCCCAACTAAAAGGACACTGGAACTGATTATTACTGAATGGCTTAACTGAACTCACATTGATTATAATGGCTGACTGAATGATACTATCGTGACATTACTGAGACTATCCCAAGACTTCTATAATCTAAATAAACAGCTAGGTTTTGGGTATTAAGTAACCCCAAAACTCGATAGTATCAATAATAAAACATAACAAATCTTGAAAGCATAGCAATATTCAATTGTTCACAATTCATTCATTAAAACATTTTGTCAAACACTTGGAGGTTATGAACTTGCACATGAATGAGAACACATGATAACATGTCATAATTACACTATTCAATTCACATGGACGTTTTATCAAACACTTGGGGAGCATGGTCCTTGAACATGAGGAAAATGACATGGAATTATCATGGTTACAACATTTAATTCACAAATCATGAGTTATGACATGTGGAATATATAAATCAAAACACGTACTAGTTTATTTACTTGAAATTCATATTCTTCTTGGTTTAAAACCCATAAAGTCATCACATACATGAACACCATTCTATTTAAGAACATAATTCATAATTTAAAACTTGGAAAAGGGTTCTTGAACTCCAAGGATGGAAGAAAACCCAAGGATGAACACCTAACATACCTGAATAGTTGAGTTATTGAGGTTTCTTGTTGGGTTCCTTGAGAATTGAGCTTGATTCTTGAAGGCTAGGGTTTGCTATTTTAGAGAGAATCTTCTTGATTGAGGGAAATTGAATAAAATAATGAGTAATTAGGCTATTACAACATTAATCTCGTGTTTGGGGATGATTAGGGTCATGGAAAAAAACCCAACTATCCCTAGAAAGAATTAAATTTACGTCACTGAAAATCCTGGTTTTGGCCATCACCGCGATGCGGTGCCATCGCAGTGAGCCACTAGATTTTTTCATCTAGTGTAGTTCAAAGACGAGTGCAAAAATGCACTTTGGCACAATGTGAAGGTATCGTGGAGCCTTACTGGAAAGTGACAACTGTGAAACGGTACTCTGGCGCAATGCGCCGCTTATCGCAGTGACAAATTGAAAATGCCAATTGAGAACTGGAACGTCACCGCGATGCAGTACTATTATGGTGATTCACTGGAAATTGATGAATTCCATTTGTCCTATCACCGCAATGCAGTGCTGCTTAATTTGACATACTGCTTCACTAAAAGTGTCATAACTTCTCACCCGGATATCGGATTTGGGCAAAATTTATATCGTTGGAAAGATAATTAAATTTTTTACCATCAGGTGGGGTTTGAATCTGGAAAATTCTAAGTGTATTGAAAGTTCTACATAGAAACTCTCATACTCTAAGAGCTGAACTGAGTTAGGAAAGTACGGGGTATTACACCACTGTTTTGACATATTGACAGCTAAAAAATAGGTGTTCAAACACTTCATCATCACTTCCACAAAATACACAACTTAAGGTACTTGGATTCCCATCTTTAGTAATCTATCCACTATGGTCAGCCTTTCATAGGCTGATAGCCAAAGTATAAATTTAAATCTGGGATGTAACTGAGGCTGAAGTATCATGTTCTTCCAGGTAACTCTTGGATATTGTGGCCTCATATGCTTATACAACTTCTTGATATTGAATGCATCACAGTGTTGGAGTTTCAATAGCCGACTCATGAGGTCACCTTGTACTCTTGGTAGTCTTAGAACAAGTTCCTAGTAGCCCACAACTTCCTAACTACCTAAGTTGTTGTATAGGGTATAATGAGAGAATCTAGTTCTTGATGTACACACCATGTACCCGCCTTATCTATATTGAGTCCTTCTTCATTCTTATAGCTCATTGGTTTTTTGTGACCGCAGCTTTGTTCCATAATTCCAAGTGTACAATATTGAGCCCACCTATAGCCTCAAGAAGGAACACCCTTTCCAAGGCAATGAGTGATTTTTTGGACACCACAGCTGCACCAGTCTAGAGGAATGACCTGCACAATATAGTGATTATGTTCATTACCTTCTTGGGGAGAATAAAAATTTGTGCCCAATATAATTGAACCCCAAACAATACTAATTTTTTCAGCTGTACTCATCCTGTATAGGGCAATAGCTTGGATGTCCAACAATTGATCCTGGCTATTATTTTATCCACCAAAGTCCAATATTGATTCTTAGCTACAAGGGATACCCCTGAGTATTTGAATGGAGGGTTCCTTCATTGAACCCTAAATGTTGCATGATCTCATCTTTAATAGTCCCAGACACTCCTAATATATGTATTAAACTTTTCTCTACATTTGCCTAAAGACCTGATGCTTTTGAGAACTTTATGAAAGTTGCATATAACAATTTAACCAACTGCAATTAGCCCTGCAAAACATGAGAAGGTCATCAATAAAGCCTACATGAATAATCCTTTGTCCTTTGCATCTTAGATATAATTGGAAGTCCTTGTTCAATGCCAGTTGATTAACATCCCTTTGAAGATATTCCATAGCTATAACAAACAAATAAAAGGACATTGGATCTCCTTGTCAAATCCCTCGTTTCCCTTCCAAAGGCTTTGTCAGACCCTCATTTAGAGTTAAAGAATAAGTGATTGTACTTATGCTTTCCATAATCCAAAAAAATAAATTTGTGAGGGTATCCCAAGGTAATCATCATACTCCTTAGAAAATCCCAATCTAGTGTATTGTATGATTTTCTAAGGTTCACTTTCAGCACACATCTTGCACTCATTTTTTTCCTTGTGTATTATTTAAACTATTCATTGGTAAAAAGAATATTGTCAGTAATTCTCCTTCCTATGATGAATGCAGATTGTGATCCACCTACTGAGTCTCCAATAACCAGCTTCAGCCTACTAATCAGTATTTTAGTTACAATTTTGTATAGGTTCATGTAGTAAGTAATGGGTCTAAAATCTTTCATATATGCAGACCCTTGTGTTTTGGGTATCAAGTTTACTGCTGTGCTATTCCATACCTTCAATATTTTCTTGATTTGAAAGAATCTCAACACAACCTCATAGATATCATCTTTGACTACATCCCAGTATTTTGTGAAGAATTTAATAGGAAAGCCATCCACCTATGGTGCTTTATCTAGTGGCATGCTTTTAATGGCTTCCAAGATCTCAGACTTCGTAACCTTCTTAATAATTTATGCTTATTTATTATGATCCAGGTAAACACCTTTATTGATTACCTCAGCATTAGGATATTTATATACAAGGACTGCTTCACCCATAAGACTTGTGAAGAAATCTACAAACTCCTTCTCAAGAAGAACTGGATCAGTGAGTTTAGTAGTAGCATTTGTGTAAATTGAATTGATGGAATTATGGCTAGTTCTCATTTTTATTTGGGCATGAAAATATCTGGTATTAGCATCCCCATATTGTACCAATTAAGCTCTAGATTTTTGTCTCAACACTTGTTCCTCCACTATGCTCCATTTCTCAATCTCTAACAATAATTGTTTTTCATATATCATATGTTGTTGATTCAGCGGTTGGCTAGCCAGACTTGTCTATAGCATTTATAGTTCCATTCTATCTTGATGTAGCCTTTGTTGGTAAGCTGCCATGTATGTGTTTAGCCCCCCCAGTTCTTGCTTCAGAAACTTAAGCTTTTGCCATACTTTGTACATCTCTGTCCCCTCAACTGGTTGCTTCTATATTTTCTCTACCAGGCCCCCAAAATCAGGTTGTTACATCATACTATTAAATAGTTTGAAAGGTTTAGGATGTAAACTATGATGTTGAGGATTCATTGTTATCTGAATAAGAATTGAGGTGTGGTCTGAAACCCCTGGGTTAAGATACTCAGCTTCTATGTGGCCAAAGTGTTGTAGCCAGTCAAAATTTCCCAGGTCCCAGTCAATTTTACTATATACCACACTGGCATCCTAGTGCTTATTACACCAAGAATATTTCCCCTACACTCGTCAACGGAGTGAGCTATAATTTTTCAATCATATCCCTGAATCCCTATACTTCAGCTTGCGTTACTGGTGCCCCCAATCTATCATTAGATGTTAGCACATTATTAAAGTTACCACTGATGATCCAGCTGGTCTATACCTGTGCTCCAACTTGCTCAAACCCACCCCATAAACTCTGTCTTTTGATTGGTTCATTTCAAGCATACATAACTGTGAAAAAAAAAGTTATTTGTTATTGGCTGTCCTGCACCTTGCAATGGATAAATTGACTGTCTATAGTTATAATTTGGACTGCAATGTAAGCCTTCCATAGTAACCTCACTCTCTTATTTGGTGCTTTAACCATATAGTTACAATTATTCTTTCATTAACCAGCTATTTTTTATAACACCTTCTTAGCATTCCATTCCTTTACTTTGGTTTCCACAGACCCCATAATATCTATTTTGTACTTCTTCAGAAAGAGTTTCATCTCTTTCTATTTAAAGGGCTTATTCAGCCCTCTTATGTTCCAGGTGCAAATTCACATGGAGGCTCATATTGACTAGGTCCTCCCACCTCTCTAATAGCACTTGAGGGTGGTCCATCAAAAGGGGCATATCTATTAGAGAGGTTTAAGTAAGGTGGCGCACTTAGTGCTGACCTACTCATAATCTTTTGACCCTACAACTCAACTAATATGACTCGTAATGTGACCCTATGACTTGTAGGTTCCAGTCATAGTCAACCCAACAACCATTTGGGGTATACATCGAACACCCTACGATTTGCATCCAATGACTCGTAATAAGTCCTTACGACTCATTGTGAGCCACTTGTACTCAGAGCAAAACTCAGCTATGCACTTACTGATTTAGTTACTATTTGAGTCCAATGACTCATCAATACTCCCTACGACTCGTCAGGGGAGTCATAGTTAGGACAGTGAGGATAAATTTTAAAAAAATTTAAAGATCAAAAACTCAGGGCATTACACATGCATAAGTATAAGGTTACCATGATACTATATAAGGTTAACATAGTCAAGGTGACTTATGCATTAAGTTGTAATATACATTGCGTAATAATGTATGTGAGTTTAAATAACATCAGATCTATGACTTGATATGTAAACCAATGTGTAGGAAATAATAATAGATCTAATCATGTTTACTTATGTATAATGTTGTATTATACACACCTTGATATGTATAAAATTAAACAAAAAACAAAATTTAACCATATCCTTATACATAAAAAAGCTTATGTATAAGGTCATCATGTTTAATGTTACAACCTATATACATTGCTTAGTAATGTATGAGGGTTGAATTAACAACATATCTATTACAAAAAAGACTTTAGAACTAAACACTACATAGCTATGTATAACAATGTTTGAGAAATCATGAATTGGACAAAAAATACAAGAAATCACTATACCTTTGGAAGATGCGGTCATTCTGATTCTTCAATTTTTTTCTTACTTGCAGATTTTGCAACGGGCTTTATGAAACTTGTATGAGCAACTTCCATCAATTTCTTCATTTTGACTTGGGTAATTTCAGTGTTTTGATGTGTTCTCTGTGAAATTGAGATCCTCAAAATCGAACATTCCAGGAGCAAATCCAACAACGAAATTTATTTGTTTTTTAATATCTAACTGACTAAGTCCTAAATTAAAGGTTGGACCTGACTTCATTACAACACTTAGATTTTAGGAATTAAGCACATGCAATAAAAGCTACCCATAGTTGAAAAAATTACAAAAGAAAGCAAATCTCACACTGTAATGTCATTACAAAGCTGAAATTTTGAGAACTACACACATTCATAAATGGAAACCGAGAAAATTCTAATTTGGTAAAGTAAATTTTTTTTTAAAACAAATATCTAAAGTAATTGAAGAAGATGATGAGTTGAGCACTTTGATCAGTTAATGTTTGAATTTTGAAATCTTGAAACCTCCAGCTAATGATTGCGGCAAAACTTAAGGAGCATTAGTCGATGACAAGTGTTTGTTTTGATATGTATGAGAATCTTAGAGATAGAAAGTATAAAAGATGAGATATTTTGTAATTAGTTTGGGATATTTGTAATTAGTTTTGTTAAATGGGATATTGTGTAATTTTATAACTTAAGATGTATATTTATGTAAATTTTAGAAAACATAAATACTCCCTCCGTGATGTTTTACTTGGCACAAAAAATATTTATCAGAATTTATTTTACCAAATTAATTTTATTAATTATAATTTTAAAATTATAAATTGATTATTAATACTTTATATATTCATTAAATGGTGGAGGTAACATTGGAAGAACATTATAAACTTCTTTTGATTTCATAAATTGAATAAATAAATTAAAATAATTATTTTGAGTAAGGGAGCCAAGTAAAATGGAATAGGGCTACAGAAGAATGAGTTTCTTATGTATTATAGAAGGTCAAGCATTATTACAAATGAGTTTCTACTTTTCAAAATATGACTGAAGAATTTTATCACAAACTAATAAATGAGTTTTAAAAAAAGAAAAATTACGTGAAATAGAAAATATTTAGGCATAATTACATGACATAGCTATTGTTTAAATAATTACACTATACATAGACATACATACATACATACATACATACTTACATACATACTTACATACATACATATATATATATATATTCTTTGTATTTTTATATTTTTTGTATTTTTATATTTCTATATTTCGGAATCATATTTAAATCTCTAATTTTAAGGGGGGGGGGGGGGGGAGGTTTGCGGGGCTTATATATATGGGTGGGCGGGTTAAAATTGGAGTTACAAAAATTGAAAATTATCTCCTATGCATTTATAAGATTGAAAATTGCAAGTTGCACCAACACTTTTAGATATTTATTTTATTAAGGATTTAATTGCAATTTATTTCATTTATTTAAAAAACGGAAATACATTTTAAAAAATACAATTTACTCCTTTTTTAAAGGGTAGTATTGAATGTATCCTAACAGAATGTGTTGATAATTATGGAAAGAGTAAAATATGATCAAAATTATGTATTTTATTTTTTTATCATATTTATCTCTTCCAATACAGGTTTATTTTCCCTTGTAAAACACACGTGTTTCTTCTTCTTCAACATCTTTTAATTGTTTTTCATTCTTGTTACTGCAACATATCAACAAACATACACTATTTTCAACCAAATCTTTCATAAAATTTTAGTATTTTTGGTCGAGATTGTATTCCTTCAAATTGATATGAAATAGCAATTTGAGTATTTTATGTGAAATTCAAAAAAGACTTTTGTCTATTTCTATGGAGGATTTTGAAAAATGGTATATAAATTGATATTAGATGGTTGTAGCAGTGTGTTTCTTCTTCTTCAACATCTTTTGATTTTTTTTTTCATTCTTGTTCCTGCAGCTTATCAACAAACATATACTGTTTCCAACCAAAACCTTTCATAAAATTTTGATATTTTTAGTCGAGATTGTATTCCTTCAAATTGATATGAAATAGCAATTTGAGTATTTTACGTGTAATTTAAAAAAGACTTTTGCCTGTTTCCATATAAATATGACATGTAAGAAACTATTTTATAAACGTTGAATGGAATACTGATATTTCATATTAATTTTATATAGGTTACATACACGAAATAAAATATATTGAAATACAATATATATTGTAAAACATACATTCTATAATTGAACTTATTTAATCACAAAAATAATACAAATGACTATTAAAATCAAAAAAAGGAAAAAGTACTAATTGCAGAATAGAAAAATGTATAATTTAATGCAGTTGATATCAAATTTAATACTAACTGACACCACCTATTTATACAAGTTAAGTTTAACAAAGAAAAATGTTAAATCAATGTTACATTTGCATAGCATGGTTCAATACCTTATTACCTAAAAACAACACATGACATACGATTTAATATCAAAATAATGTTAGAAAAAAATATGTCAAATCTATTAGAAAGTCTAACATTATATAATACTTAAATATCAAATTTAAAATTGGTTCATAACAACAATCTTAAAAAGACAACATTACTGAGCAACAAAAAGATCAACAAAGTATCCATGTCTAGGAACATCCAAAAAAACATAAACATATGGCTTTTTTAGTGACACGTTGAAGTTTTTGAACATTCGGAACAATGTCTCTCAAAATCTTTGGACCAAAGAGTCTACTCATAACATTGTCAGTCACCTCACTTTCACTGATTTCACGATCATCTTGCTTTCTTTGCGTATAATTCCAAAGTAGCGAACCTTATCTAATACGATGATTGAAAGAATTGAACTTGATGGTTGAAATATCAAACATACCATGACTGACAAATTCAGCAAATACACATGCATACATAGAACAATCACTGAAAAACAATAGCAGAAAAATTAAGTACACATATATTCAAAGAAAGTATTAAAATTATTTCTACTTAAATCAATCAGAATAACATTATCTTAAACGATTAATGTATGAAAATGATTTGAATAGTGTATTTGTTATTTGTTTATGTATGTAGTTCACTCCTGAACTATTGATTTTCGAATAGAACTAATAAAATCAAAAGATTAATTGACTTAAACAGATAAAATACTGCTAACATCTCATCTTCCACCATGCATCACAAGCAGCGAATGTAACTATCACCATCCATTAGATTGAATAAAGATAAATATATTCTTATATCAATTTTTGTTTTAAAAGTAGAAAGGAAAAATTATAAGAAAAAGTAAATTTGATGAAGGAGTAGAAATTGGTGGTTGAATAATGATTTTTTAAGAACAAAATCATTTAAGATGTTAATGAAGTAGGAGTAAAACTGTCTCAAAGAGTTAGTAAAACCGTCTCAGAGTGAATTAAGGGAATGATTGATATCCTAACAATAACTATCATCACTTTTTATTGGCATGAAATCATTTTTTCATATATAAATTTTGAATTTTCTTCTTTATATTAATAGATAAAACGTGGTTTTTTATACTATTTTTTGCTACAACTCGCAAAGATGAAAATTTTGCTATAAGTTGGATTTAACCATCTAAGAAAGGGTATTTAGATTTTTTTTTTTCCTTATTAAAATAGGTTGAATTAGAAATTGTGTTGGATCACAACCCACCTAAATTCACTTTGAGTTGAAATTGACTGCGCTAAAATGGGTTAAAAGTGAGTTGGGTCTTGACCTGCACAATTTTACCTGCTTATCTAAAGAATATTAACATACTGATATTAAAAAATTATTTTAGAGATTTGGGATGTGGGGTGTTGGATTAGGGGGATGGAGTGGGGTAGGGTGAGGGTAAGAAAAAAAATTATCTTTTAAAAAAATATTTTTCTTTGGTTGGGGGGAAGGTAGGGGTATGGGGGGGTGTGGGATAGGCGTAGGAAGGTGGGGTGTGAACTAAGAAATTTATTTTTAAAAAAAAATTAAATATATATTTTTTGGGAGGGAGGGGGGGTTTTGGATAGGGGGTAGGTGCACAACCCAAACGAGATCTCAAGTCCACCGAAGATCACCCAGTGAACCTATTCCAATATAACCACGAACACCTAACAGTGGATGAATACCAATATAAAGTAATATATGAAAGATAAACTCAAAAGTCTATATAAAATCAATATCTGAAACTATCCATAGTATCAAAACCAATATCAAAAGACAACCACGATACCCATGTCCACAGTACCCAACAAAGCCTCTAACAAAATACCAATAAAGTGTTGGGACATGCCCCCGACTATAGCAAAAAAAAGTCTGAGATATAAGAGACCAAACATGAAATGTAGACTTTTGATGTATGGAAGCTCACCGCTTCAGTGTCAACTTGTGAACTGCTCCCGAATCCTAGTCATGGTGTAGGAGGAGTAGAATTATAGCCAAATCCTGCATCGCGTGGGGATACAACGTCTGAAGATGATTAGAAACTGGAGCACTAGCATATAACTCATGGATAAGGGAACAAATAATTCCATGGATAATAATTCAAAACCAGTCAAATCCCATGCATATAATAAAATTCAAATACATACATATATATCACATGTTGGGGTAGGGAACAGGGCCTAGCATGAACATTTAAAATTTTAACCTGGACTATGTAGCTTAACCATCATAATAATAGTACCCAAGAGATATATGGGCCCCAACTTTGACCCCCTGGTCGGACCCCAATGCGTGTAACTGCACAAACAGGGAAAGATCATACATATATGCACGGGGGACTCGAACCCTCCAATCATATACTAAGGTGATTTAAGCACCCGATTATGAAATGTAATATAGGGGACACTAACCCTCCAATCATAATAATAAATATAAGGTGGACTCGACCCATCTGGTCACAAGCAAGGTTACTCAAAACCTCAAGCCATAATGACCCCCGCACCAGCTAGTGCAATTTCCAATGTCGGTCCCCCCCCCCCCCCCCGGACCTCCACCTTCCACAATTAGCTACATAACCCTCTTTTAAGCTCAATTAAAGAATTTAACACACATTCTCATTAATTGAACCAATTATGCATTAAGGCATCCCGTCGGTATCATTATACCAATATCACTTGCAAGTTCATTATTATGCCATATCAACTCTTAGCCATTTGGAACTCTAACCCATTTAATCAATTGACATTCATGCGGAAAATCCACATACTCCAAGTTCAATAAGATCAAACCATGGTTCATTAACCTTTTATACCAATGCATTAGTTCAATGAACAAGCCAACTATATGACAAAATTATATTCATTGTCAATTTCATAAACAGGTTGAGGGCACATTATTTTCAAATCATAAATCAAGGAAAAATAATCAAATTGGGGTTTAAACATGACCCCTGAGTTTATTCATCATTACCATGCACCCTACAAAGTTCAAAATCAATTATAAAACATGAATATTGCATAATAAACCACAGAAAATTAATTTAATGACCAATCATGTCAAAATCCCTCAACCATGCCAAAACCTACTCAAAACCATGCATTTATAATTCATTCATGCCATTAAGAAAAGTAGAAGTATAGGGAAAGAGATACATGACTTAAACACAAGAGAATTTGAAGAAAGCAACACCCTTTGGACCCTAGGTGATCACCTCTTTGAACCCTAGCCTTGAGTTGAAAAGGAAATTTTGAGAGGGGATGTTTAAGAGTGAATAATGACCTTTGTGTATTGAAAAACTAATGAGAATTGGTACTGTATGTTTTAAAATTCACGTATAAGTGAAAGGACCTTACTTCCCTTCTCTTTTTTTTAATTACATAAAACAACCGTAACAATACACGCGGACCTCATCGTGGTGACTACCTTCCGCACCGCAGGGCTATCGCAGAGGCGAATTACCTTCGTAACTCAAAACTACCCCAAACCCCGTCCGAAAATTTCAAAACTCTTCCGAATTACCCTTTTTACATCCCCAAATATGATTTGAGTTAAAATTAATATTTTAAGTAAGGGAAGGCCAAAAATGAAATATCCAAAATTAGAAGGTGTTACAGTAGGGGGTGTAGGTAAGAAAACATTAACACTTATTTTTTCTAATTTCATTAATGAAAAAATACATAAATATACTATTTAAGAGTCAATATTATAATTTATATCTTTATTATTTTTAATTTACTAATCTAGTTTTTATTTATAAAATCTATTATCAATTAAAAACTATTTTTTATACTAAAATCGCTTGCTTTTCGAAAATTAATGAAAAGAAAATATTTTTTGGGACTTAATTTAGATAAATTGGCTAATTTTGTGGTATTTGTGTTTATCCTTTTATGGTAGTCCATATCTTTTTTGATATCTTTATTTCCTTCTAGACTCCTCTGTCTTCACTATATCGATTGCTTCTCTTTACATAAATACGATCACAGTCCTCACCATTTTCTTCATTCAAACTTATATAAAATAATTGACCATAATCCTACAACAATTAAAGAATTTAGGTTATTAAATGTTTGAAAAAGCAACAATATTAATTCACCCAAGTCGTGAACTTGTCGTATCGTATATAAAAGAGGTCTCATATGCAATTATACGTTGTATTGCTATTAAATCAGTCCCATTGGACTAAATGCTTTACTCAAAGCAATAGTCAAAAATCAAGTATTTTTTTTCAGATTCAAACGTTTATGGATATGATATATAAATTCTTTTGAAATAGCCTTTACGGAACACCAGTTTCTATATCATGTTTATACCATATATTTAGGATGTAGTTAAATAATCTGATTGGCCCCGCCCTGGGGCCTTGTCGTAATGGACGTCCCAAGTCTACCCAGGACCGGAGGCCATCCCCATTACCCAACCCAATCTCCAGCTGCCTGTCCTGAGTTGGATGAATTCCGAGCATGTAACAAAATAGTATAAAGCTCACACAAGGACTCTGGGATAAGATCACAACCGTGATCAACCCAACCGAGTCCAACCATCATATACCAATAATCCAGCCATACCAAACCGTACCAAAACAAGGGCCATAAATCAGGCCATAACCAAAGACGTTCCAAAACATAATATAATTAAGCCAAAAATGAAATATGATGAAGCAGTGAGAAATTATGTCTGATGATGCCAGTCTCCAAACTTATTCCAATGCCAAGGCTAAGACCTATACCAATCTCACCCATTCCAACCCATAGAAGTACCACAAAGAAACCAAAAGAGTAATAAAATCTGGTTAGGACATGCCCCCAACCATAGCCAAAACCAATATTCAAAATAAAATCATAATGTCTAGAAATATTCATAACATGAAATGGAGCCTTCCAAAATGATGGAAGCTCACCATTTCAGTCTAAATGCTAATCCCAAGCCAATAACTATGTAGGAGGAGTAGAACAGT
Organism: Capsicum annuum; assembly: GCF_002878395.1. Classification (NCBI taxonomy): domain Eukaryota; kingdom Viridiplantae; phylum Streptophyta; class Magnoliopsida; order Solanales; family Solanaceae; genus Capsicum; species Capsicum annuum. The sequence goes on from NC_061121.1 coordinate 67,772,047, forward strand.
CAGTTCCTGCATAGCGTGGGTATACAACCGCCAGTAGAGAGGTTACCAAGTGACCTCTAGTATGATCTCAGGGTAAGGATAAAATAATGTCATTTAAAAAATAAAGTAAAACCATCCATATGAACAAAACCATACATATATATAACCATGTCGGGAAAAGGGACCGAATTTAGCATGCCTTTAAAATTTTTACCTGGGTTGTGTAGCTTTATCGTCCTAAATCACCCACGGGCTATATGGGTTCTGCTCCCTCTACTGAAAGAGACCCAGTGAGTGTAGCCGCACGGCCAGGGAAGTATCCTTTGTGATGACTAGTACATCCCCCGAATATAGTGTGACATCATGCACACGATCACCAAGACCAACCTCATATCGGCAAATATGAATTTCCAGTTTTTATCCCACCAGGACCTCTACCTTCTACGGCTTAGCTACACCTCCCGCCACTATTGCCTAATTAAAACCAATTTCCAAATAACCAAACCATTATCTGTTTATTAGCTAAGTCCGTTGATATTGGTATCGTCATTCCAACCCTTACTTGCTAGTATCATCTATAGTCAACCATTTATAGGTTTAAGAGGACTTTCAAGTGCCCTTCCATTTACCATATTAAACCACTTGGGGGATTCCATGTGTCCCTCAAGCATAACCATTAGTCATTTACCATTTCAAGCCATTTAAACCATGCATAATTCATTTACCAAGTTTTAAAACATGGAAGAGTTCTATTAAAAGTAGTCAATACAATAAACATATCTTTATAAGCATTTTGTCAAACACATTGGGGGCATAATATGACCAAAACAAATTTCAATTACCATTAAACCAATCCCATGCAATCGATTTATCCAAGACCACCATTAATCCATATAAAAGCATAATTAAAACCACAAGAAACCATAACGAACCATTTAACATCAAAACTCCCAATTCATATTTGAAAACCAAAATCATACAATCAATGAAATCATGAAAATATTCATAAAAACTATAAATTTAGTTAGAATTAACAATGAGGAAAGAGAACGTTCCTTAAACAAAGATGATGACAGAAACAAATCACTAAGACAAGCCCCAAATTGATCCTTCAATTGAAATCCTAGCTTTCATTGCCTAAAAGATCTTGAGAGAATTATGTCGTGTTTTAGAAGAGTTTATAAGTGTTAATGAATAGGATAATAGGGAAAATAACCTCACAAATAGGTTAGAAGCCATGGGACCCTATTAGGATAAGTGGGGAAATGTCCAAAACACCCCCACTTAAGTTGCACCAAAAGCCCGTCATAGGGATACGACTACCCCATACGAGTCGTACCATCCAATACAATTGGTATCCTCCACTCGTATCCTGGCCTCAACCATAGGATCACACACTGTCCAGCATATGAGTCATCCAACCAAGTTGTATTGATAGCATATGATTCGTACCCTTCATCCGTACCCCTGTAAATTTACACCCAAGGAAGATTTAGATACTGTTCACTATAAGAGTCCTAGGTACGACTCGTACCTTGGCTTACGGCTCATGATGAGCCACTCGTACTCAGATCCAACATAAGTAACCAAGTCTAAGGTTAAGTTAAGGAACCAAATGATCTATAACTAATAATACGACTCGTACCCCAAAGTCATATCCATTCCAGTAACCAAATCCATCCTACCAACCAACAATAGTCAGTATACGACTGGACCATACCATTTGTACCCCAATATATGGCTCGTATCCATAAGTCATATTGGGTCTAGAACCAGAACCAGGAAATTTTTTAAGGTCCAGCAACTAGGGTGTTTCAGTCTCCCCCACTAGGAACATTCGTCCTTGAATGACGGACAAGGTAGGGGTAACCACATACATGAGTCATTCGCATTATGTTATCAAATAGATTCCCAATCTTTACCAAAGTCCAAAAGCAAATAGGCAAAGATTTAAATCTTTTCTTTAACAAACTCTGAAAATAAAGACGTGTTGAAGATACTTACCTTCCACACGAATCCCAGGAGCTGAAAACAAATGCAGATATTTTTACTTCATATCCTCTTATGTTTCCCATGTAGCTTCTTCCACCTTAGGGTTCCGCCGAAGTACCTCAACCAAATCCACATCCTTGGTCCACAACTGACAAACCTACTTATCCAAGATCTTAACCGAGACCTTTTCATAAGACAAAGAATCAGTGATACCCAGTCCTTCTAAAGAAACAACCATAGAAGGATCACCAATGCACTTTCTTAACATGGAAACAGGAAAGATCGGATGAACCAATCTCAAACTAGAAGGAAACTCCAGCTCATAAGCCACATTACCAATTCTCTGCAAAACCTCATAAGGATCCACATACCGGGTACTAAGCTTCCTCTTCTTGCCAAACTGCACTACACTTTTCATGGGAGATACCTTGAGGAAAACCTTATCCCCAACCTCAAATTCCAAGTCACTACGCCTAACATCTGCATAGGAATTTTGGAAACTTTGGGCATCCTTAAGCCTATCCCGAATCACTTTTACCTTTTCTATAGCCTAAAAACCAAGTCAGGACCAAACATGTCCACCTCACCAAGCTCAAACCAACCAATAGGAGATCTACACCTCTTACCATACAATGCCTCAAAAGGGGCCATACCATTACTACAATGATAGCTATTGTTGTAAGCAAACTCCAACAAAGGTAGATGCTCAACCCAATTGCCACCATAATCAATCACATAGGCCTGAAGAAAATTCTCTAATGTCTGAATAGTTCTCTCCGCTTGCCCTTCTATCTGTGGATGGAAAACAGTACTCAGACCACCTTGGTCTCCAACCCTCTTTGAAAAGATCACCAAAAGTGTGATGTAAATTGCATGCCACGATCAGAAATAATCAAAACAGGCACCCCATACAGCTTTACAATCTCCTAAAGATACAGTTTCACATAATCCTCAACTGAGAAGGTAGTCCATACTGGCAAAACGTGTGAAGACTTAGTCATCCTATCTACGATGACCCAAATCAAATTGTATTGATTCTAAGATTGAGGAAGACCGATAATGAAATCCATATTGATCACTTCCCACTTCCATTCTGGTAAATTAATTTCTTGATAAAACCTTCCTGGCCTCATGTGTTCAACCTTAATATGTTGACACACCATGTACTTGGCCACAAAATCAGCCACATCCCTCTTCATACCATTCCACCAATAGATCTCCTTGAGATCATGATACATCTTAGTCGAGTTGGGATGAACAACATAGTGCAACTCATGTTTCTCAGCCAAAATCCTTATCGCAGCCCGTCAACATTAGGAACATACAACCTCTCCTGGTATCGTAAAGTACCATCACCACTGATCTCGAACACAACTACCTTTTGTCCACCAATGCCACTCTTGATTTTTATCAAGATAGGATCTTGCACTTGCTTTTCCTTAATCTTTGTACCAAATGATGATCGAAATGCTTCTTGCACCATCATACCATCATCCTTAGAGTCCAAGAGATGAACTCCAAGATTATCCAAGCGGCGAATATCTTTCACTAATTCACACTTTCCTTCCTCTACATGAGCCAAACTGCCCATGGATAACCTGCTAAAAACATTTGCAACCATATTAGCCTTACCTGGGTGATAGTGAAAACTCATATTATAATCCTTGAGAAACTCAAGCCATCTCCTCTGCCTGAGATTAAGCTCTTTCTGAGTGAACCCATATTGTAGACTCTTATGATCAGAAAAGATATCCACGTAAACACCATACAAATAATGTCGCCATATTTTCAAAGTAAATACAACCGCCAACAGCTCCAAAGCATGAGTAGGATAAATTCTTTTATGTAACTTCAACTGCCTGGAACCATAGGCAATCACCTTCCCATGCTGCATCAACACACAACCAAGACCTACTCGAGATGCATCATAATAAACTACGAACCCATCATTACCTATTGACAAAGTTCGAATTGGAATCGAAGTTAACTTATCCTTTAACTTCTTGAAACTTCCTTCATAAGCATCTGACCAAGAAAACTTAACCTTCTTCTAAGTTAACTTGGTCAAAGGAGCAGTTATTGATGAAAAACTTTTCACAAACCGCCTGTAATACCCGGCTAAACCTATGAAGCTTCAAATTTCAAATGGAATCATAGGTCTAGGCTACCTCTTCACCACAACAACCTTCTGTGGATCCACCATGATCCCTTTACTAGAAATAATGTGACCTAAGAAAGTTACAATATTCAACCAAAACTCACACTTAGAGAACTTGGCATACAACTATTGTTCTTTTAAGGTCTGCAACACCACACAGAGGTGATTAGCATGATCCACCTTGCTCTTCGAATAAACCAGAATATCATCAATGAACACAATAATGAAAAGATCCAAATACTGACAAAAAACCCTGTTCATCAGATCCATAAATGCCACCAGAGCATTTGTCAACCCAAATGACATTACCACAAACTCAAAGTGCCCATACTGAGTACAAAAAGACATTTTAGGGATATCCACCTCCCTAATCTTTAGTTGATGGTACCTAGAATGAAGAACTATCTTAGAAAAGAACGTGGCACATTGTAACTGGTCAAACAAATCATCTATCCTTGGAAGAGGATACTTGTTCTTGACCGTCACCTTATTCAGCTGCCTATAGTCAATGTACACCTGAATGGAACCATACTTCTTGTGCACAAACAGCACCGGTGCACCCCAAAGATATTTACTAGGATGAATAAACCCCTTATCCAGAAGATTCTTAAGTTGCTCCTTAAGTTTTCTTAACTCGGTCAAAGCTATTTTATACGGAGGAATAGAAATTAGATGAGTGTTCAGAATTAGATCAATACCAAACTCTCTTTCCCTATTCAGAGGAACACTAGGAAGATCATCCGAAAAGACTTTGGGAAACTCATTAACCACTGGAACTGACAAGAAATAAGGACCTTTCAAGTTAGAATCTTTAACCTGGGCTATATGATAAAGACAACTTTTAGAGATCAACCTTTGAGCTCTAAGATAAGAAATAAACCTCCCCCTAGGAGCTAAGAAACACCCTTCCCCATTCTATAACTGGCTCACTAGGGAACCTAAAGATAACCCTATGGGTCCGACAATCCAAGGACACATAACAAGAGTGTAACTAGTCCATACCCAAAATGACATCGAAATCCACCATATCTAACTCAAACAGATCCACCAAGATCTGCTTGCCACTAACATATACCACATACCCCTATAGACTCTCTTAGCAATAATCGAGTCACCTACTGGGGTAAAAATAAAAAAAGAATCCAAAATAACTTTTGGATCAAAACCAAAAGATACAATCATATAAGGAGTCACATAGGAGAGAGTGGACCCAGATCAAGCAAACAATATACATTACAAGAGAAAAGTTATAATGTACCAGTAATGACATAAGGTGATGCCTCAGATTCCTATCGAGACGCCAAAGTATACAACCTGTTCCAACTAACACTAGAACCAGGAGCAGTAACAGTAGCAGATAAAATACCACCAAGTGTAGGAGAAGAATATGAAGCCACAGGAATCTTATTCACCCCGTAGAAACCTTATTAATCAGATAATCCCTGAGCTGATGGACTGCCTGGCCACACTTAAAGCATTTGTCCTTTCCTTCATCCCAATAACCTCAATAAGGACAATCATAGAACTGATAAGAAGGGAATAAAGAAACCGACTGACCTCTGTTTGCTTAATATTGGGCACCCTGCACCCGAAAATTATCACTACCATGATGACGCATGTCGCCCGACTAGTAAGAAGCACTAACAGTAGAGTAGGAACCAGAACTCCCCCTCTTTTTTATCTTCCATTAGCCACCATCTCGACCACCCTGAGATCGAGCACCTCCCTGGTTAGAAAACCTGCTCCTCTTATCCTGTGTATCCCAAACTTTGCCTGTTTTCTCTTCTCATTCTCTATCTGCTGCATATGAATAGTCAACCTAGAGATGTCTATATCCTTAATCAATAAGGAAACCTTTATCTCCAAAAACAAATCCCGATTTAACCTAGAAGTAAACTTTCTTATTCTAGCCCAAATGTCAGCCACCAAATCAGGAGCATACCTTGATAATTGATGAAATTTCAAGGCATATTCCTTCACAGACATTCTCCCTTACTTGAGATTCACAAACTCCTCCATCTTTGCTTTTTTCAACTCTTGGGTTCAAAAACGATCCAGAAAAGCACCAAAGAAAGCATCACATAACGATGACTCCTCTATATCCCCTCTATCCCTATCCCATTCTTCATACCACTGATATGTAATATCTTTAAGTTGATAAGCTACAAAGCTTACCCTTTCCATAGTGGTAGCCTGCATCACCTAAAATATCTTCTCTATTTTATCTAAGAAGCCTTATGGATCCTCTTCTACCTTCACTCTAAAAAAAGTGGGAGGACCCAATTTCATAAATTGGCCAACCTTTATGGCCTCAGCAGATAAAGCACCAGACATATCCCACTCAGTCTGAGCAGCAACAAATTTTGCAATAGCATGAATAGACTGACGGAATTCCACATTAGTCACCTTGCCTTGAGAAGGACTAGTAGCAACAGATGAAACTCTAGAACTATCAGGGATAGGACCATGGGATCAAAAATGAATAACAGAAGTAGGATACACCCCTTCACATAACCCCCAGATGGGATAGAAGAATTTTTTTATGTTCCAGATCTATGAGGCATGATCTGAAAGATAAATAAACAAAGATTAGAGAAGATTCTAGGACAGAGACTCCAAGCTTGAAAATAGAATACCAAGAAAGTAAAACATTCCTAAATGCCTTGTAGCCTCTCTATTATGAGTGTGGTGTGCTACACACCCCTAAAAGTGACTCTACTCAGCACATCTTCATAGACTCCCAATTGACCATGAACCTAGTCTCTTATACCAAATTAACACGACCCGCCCTAAGGCCTTATCATGATGGGCATCCCAAGTCCATCCAGGACTGGAGACCATCCCCGTTACCCAACCCAACCTCCAGCCGCCTACCCTGAATTGGCTGAATTTCAAGCAAGTAACAAAATAGTGTAACGGCTCACACAAAGGCTCTAGGATAAGATCAGAACCGTGATCGACCTAACCGAGTCCAACCATCCCATACCAACAATCCAACCATACCAAATCGTACCAAAATAAGGGACTAGACCAGGTTATAACCAAAGATGTTTCAAAACATAACATAATTAATCCCAAAATAAATTATAACGGAATAGTGAGAAATTATGTCTGATGATGCCAGCTTCCCAGCTTATTCCAATGCCAAGGATGACCCATATATCGATCCCGCCCATTCCAACCTATAGAAGTAACACAAAGCCTTTAACCAAAAAAGTAATAAAATTTGGTTGGGACATGCCCCCAACTATAGCCAAAACCAATATACAAAATAAAACTAAAATGTCTAGAAACATTCATAACATAAAATGGAGCCTTCCGAAAGAATGAAAACTCACTACCTCGGTCCAAATGCTGATCCTGAGCCAATCGCTATATAGGAGGAGTAGAACAACCAGATCCTTCATAGCATGGGTATACAATCGCCTTTAGACGGGGTTAGCGAGTGACAGTTGGCATGATCTCAGGGTAAGGATAAAATAATGTCATTTGTAAAACCAAGTAAAACCATCCATATGCACACAACCATACATATATATATAGAGAGAGAGAGAGATATAACCATGCCAGGGAAAGGGATCATGTTTATCATGCCTTTAAAACCTTTACTTGAGCTATGTAGATTTACCGTCCTAAACCACCCACGGACTATTTGGGTTCAGCTTCCCCTGCTGAAAGGGCCCAATACATGTAGCCGCACGACCAGAAAAGTATCCCTTGGTATGACTAGTACATCCCCTAAGTATACCATGGCATTACGCACACGGTCATAAAGACCAACCTCATATCGGTAAATATAAGTTTCTAGTTTTGGTCCAGCCGGGACCTCCACCTTCCACGGCTTAGCTACACCTTCTGCACTTATTACCCAATTAAAACCAATTTTCAAATAATCAAACCATTATATATTTACTAACCAAGGCCATTGATATTGGTATCATCATACCAACCCTTACTTTCAAGTATCATCCAAAGCCAACCATTTATAGGTTTAAGGGGACTTTCAAGTGCCTTTCCATTTACCATATTAAACCACTTGGGGGATTCCATGTCCCCCTCAAGCATAACTATTAGCCATTTACCATTCCAATCCATTTAAACCATGGATAATTCCTTTACCAAGTTTTAAAACATGCAAGAGTTCTATTAAAAGTAGTCAATGTAATGAACATATCTTTATAAGCATTTTGTCAATCATATTGGGGGAATAATATGACCAAAATCAATTCCAATTACCATTATACCATTCCTATGCAATCCAATTATCCAAAACTACCATTAATGCATATAAAATCATTATTAAAACCATGAGAAACCACAACCAACTATTTGACATCAAAACCCCTAATTCATATTTGAAAACCAAAATCATACAATCAATGAAATCATGAAAACATTCATAAAAATCATTCCTTTAGTTAGAATTAACAATGAGGGAAAAGAACAAGCCTTAAACCAAGATGATGACGAAAATAAATTACCAAGATAAGCCCCAAATTGATCATTTAGTTGAAACCCTAGGTTCCCTTGCCCAAAAGCTCTTGAGAGAATTATGGGGTGTTTTAGAAGAGTTTTTAAGTGTTAATGAATGGAATAATAGGGTAAATAACCTCCTAAATAGGTTATAATTCATGGGACCCTATTAGGATAAGTGGGGAAATATCTAGAATACCCCCACTTAAGTTGCACGAAAATCCCATTATAAGGATACGACTGCCCCATACGAGTCGTACCCTCCAATAAGATTTATATCCTCCACTCATATCCTGTCCTCAACCATGGGATCACACACTGTCCAGTATATGACCCATCCAACCAAGTTGTATTGACAGCATACGATATGTACCCTTCATCCATACCCCTGGCAGATTTTTACCCAAGGAAGATTTAGACACTGTCCACCATACAAGTCCTAGGTACGACTCTTACCCAGACTTACTGATCATAGTGAGCCACTCATACTCAGATCTAACCTAAATAACCAAGTCTAAGATTAAGTTAAGGTACCAAACGATCCATAACTACTAATACGACTCGTACCCCAAAGTCGTATCCATTCCAGTAACCAAATTCATCCCACTAACCAACACTGATCAGTATATGACTGGACCATACCATCTATATCCAAACATACAGCTTATATCCATGATTTGTAGTTGTACTGGGTCTAGAGACCAGAATTCTAGAAAATTTTAAAAGGTCCAGCAACTAGGGTGTTTCATAATCTTTATAGGACATCAATATCTATACAAATTTCATGCCATGTTTATAGGAGCACTAGTTCCTACATTATTTTTATACCATATTTCTAGGAGGTAATTAAACAAACTTTATAAGACATTAGTTTCTACACTATTCTCATACCATGTTTCTAAGAAGTACTCCCTCCACTTTATTTTATGTGTCGCTATTTTCTTTTTGATCCATCCCAAAAAAAATATCACCTTTTCTCATTTGGTAACTATTTGAAGACACAATTCCACTTTTACCCGTATTGACCCCAATTGTAAGGTCTCACTTAATTAAAGATAGTAGTAGTACATTTTTAGTGAGGACAGTTTGATAAACATCACGAAGTGTTTCCTTATTTATTAAACTCCGTTTTTGGTCAAAGTATGCCACATAAAATGAAATGGGGGGAGTAGTTATATAACCTGTACAGGACACCAGTTTTACAACATTTTTCATACCACGTTTATAAGAGGTAGTTATTTAACCTTTTAACACATAAGTTTCTATATTATTTTTAAGATTGATATGAAATTATTCGAGTTTAGAAATTAGAGCCCAGAATAATTACGAATTATTTCTGACATAGATATCAATTTTCCATCTTGTTTACATTAGAATAATTTTGAAGAGAAACTAGGAATCACCACAATGCAGTATCATGATACAACAACCAATAAGGGTATGTTGGCATTTCAAAAAAGAAAATAAGAGGAAAAAAAGAAGAGAAACTGAAATTGGAAAAGAAGTAGGACAATTATGGAATTGAAAACATATTAGGAGAAATTATAGGAGAGAGTACTATTCTTTACCCAATTTCGATATTTTTAACTGTATTTTTAATTTTTCTTTTACCGTATTTATATGTTTTGTTAGTTTTCTATTGGTATATTCTAAAAAGTGCAAATTATTGGTAGATTTTGTAATATTGATTTTTAAGTTGTATATTTTTATGATTTGTCCTTTCATTAATGAAATTATTTAATTATTAAATGGGTCAACATAAAGATTGATTAGGTTTAGTTGAAGATCTTTTTAAAATGTGTTGAGATGAGACCTAATGCCAACCAATTCGAACAATTTATCACTTATTTTTCCTACTTTTATTAATGAAATAATTTTAAAATAGTACCACCCTGACCTGTAAACTGAGTATCATCAGAAAGTGCACAATCAACCAATTGCAACGACTGAACCAACGTATCTCTGAGCAATGAAGAAGATATAAACTTCGGTGAAGCCTGGGCTTCCCTCTAGTCCACCAATAGCTGGGGTAGGGGAACCTTTGGTGGGGGAGAAATAATAGGATTTGGTGAAGACTCCTATCCATACCCCTAGCTCGGGCTGCAACTCTCTCTTGAACTCAGCCTCTAGGTTGCCCACGACCTCTCGCAGGAGCACTAGTCGTAAACTCGAGGTCCTCATCTCCAGTCATTGTAGCTCGTGTCCTGACTATCTGTGAAAGAGTGAAACAATGTGAATTTTAGAAACCAACACAGACTCGATGCACGAAGTAAATGAAGAAAGTGAAATTCTCCTAAGAATGTCCTATAGCCTCCCGAAGATAAGAAACAAACGTCATTGTTTCGATCCGTAGGACTCTACTAGACACTTAATCTTGTACCAACAATATTAGTGAATCTAGACTTTGATATCAATTTTTATGTGAAGTATAGGTATTTTTATTATCATAATAATGGGTAGATCATTATTTTAATAGCGTGGCATCGTGAAAAGGAATCTCGAAAGGGAAAAACTCTAATTTAGTGGACTTTCTCGGGCTTCATCAGTGTCCAGGTAGACTAATCTTACTTTCCTCATAGATGGAGCTTAGTATTATGCTAGATTTGGGGTGGAATTTTTATGGCTTGGTTGCATGTTTAGTGAAATTTAGGATATTTAGTTCGTTAGGGAGTCGGTTTAGGTGGAATGGACTAAATCCTCTCTTTCTTGAGTTAAATGGACTTATTTAGACCTATTTAACACCTAGTAGTAGAACTTGGAAGCCTTAGTCTAGTTTGGATAGAAATTACCTTAATATGGACTTTTGGAATTTAGTAGCAGACCCTGCCGGTCGTCATTTATATCAAATATCCTAATTAGATCCTTGTAGATCTAGGAGGCCTTCTTTCATCGGCCTAAATTTATTCATGATCTTTAGTATGATTTAGACATCTTTTCAACTCTTGGCTAGACTTGTTACCTTGAACTTACTTTAAAGACGGGTTCGAGTCCAACCCTTACTATTTCACTTATGATACTAAATTTTTGGATAAGTTCAAAATATATAATATTAGAGTCTGATTCGAATCCAATATTTATGGTCCACTTATGATGTTATGGATCTGATTCGAGTCTGGTGGTTATGGTGTGAAAGAATTCTTAATTTTGGATTAAATTGTCAGTTACTTTACTATTATTATTATGGCCAGTAGTGCTCTCTTGATTGTATCCATCAGGCTTATGGGGACTCGGTTGGATTGTTTTTTCCGTGTTTGCGCCTTTTGGGCTTATGGGGCTCAGTTAGGCTATAGTTAGCTTGTATTTCTTTGACTTTATTTACTTCGTTACTTATCATCTGTCAGACAGAGTCTTATTTTAGGTTTGTCCTTTTTTCCTGACTTTAGTTTATATTCTTGCATCTTATTATGCTTTTATTATGATTTAGTTCAGTCGATCGATGATACCAACTGAGTACCCGTTATTTTGGTACTCATACTACACTTCTGTATTTTTTCTAGTGCAGATTTGAGTACTAGTCACCGTCATTGGCATTATATTCAGCTTTTTTTTGGGACTCAGAGATAGAGTGAGTTTTTAGAGTCGGGGTTGATTCTCTCTCCTACTGCTATTTTGGACAGCCTTTACATTTTAGACTATTTGTACATTGATAGTAGTAGTAGTACTCTTATTTTTTGATTAGTAGCTATTGTACCTTACCAGGTTGTGGGATACTCTTTTGCCATTTTTACTCTCGTATTTATATGTATGCTATCGTACTTATATTTTATCACCTACAATCTATTTGTATGCTTAATTTCAATATTCATTATACCTTCCACCAACTAGCCAATTACTTCTATGGAAACTTTGAAATCCGAACCAAAGGTCCCTCTAGCCTAAAATCGACGTTTCGGATCTAATGAAACTGTCAAAATTGACATACAGGGATGTTAACCTGAAGTTTAAACCAAATACCCAATTCTCAATAGGGTAAACTTTAAGACAGAGAATTGACTCTAAAAATCAAATGAACTGCCCGATAACCGAGCTGTCACCTCCAGTAAGTCATAAATGACTTGAAGCAACTATGAAAAAGCTCTAAATGGAGAAATAGTGTAAAATTATAGAAAGTGGCTTGGAGGGTCATTACACCTATTATCCCCTTAAATAATTTTAAAATGAAATATATACACCTTTAAGCGGTGAGATGACAAAGAGAGTAAGCTCACTCTTCAAGGAGACATGTGAGAAACAAAAAATATTTTAAACTTTAAAAATCATATTATCTTTTAATTGGACACATGCATACATACATACATATATCATATATATACATATAAACACACATACATACATATATAGCCCTTGTTAAAATATTTTATATAGACATTTAAACTAAGTCTTGTCCAATTGGACACTTCAACTCCTAATAACCGATTCAATTATACATTCTTGATTCAAATATTGAAAAAAAAAAATTTACACATTTTTTCATTTGTTTATTGGATAGTTAACTACATAAAATGTGTTATCTAATTTAATTATACGCATTAAGCTTAAGTAGAAAATGCATGGGGTTTTATAACTCATTGATCCGAAAGCGTATAATTAAAGGAAATGATATTTCATGCAGTTAACTAACTACCTAATAGATAAATGAGAACACACGCAAAAAAAATTCAAAATTTAAATTAAACATATCTAATTAAAACACTTTATTAGGAGTTGGGCTATTCAATTAGAACATGACTTAGTTCGACTATCTAAATGAAATATCATAACAAGTTAAGAAGATGATTATGTATCGAACATACATGCATGAACCATACATATAGTAAACATCTCTATAAAATGAAAATTAGCTATTTTTTAATGATAATTTAAAATAGAGAAACAAATAAAATCACCCATAAATTTGTGAAGACAAATTTACTTTATCACTTAACTTTACCGGTATTAATTATCCCCTTAACAACGGTTAACAATTGTCAAGTGAATTTAAATACCACCTTATACACGCAATATCAATTGTGCGCACCACATAAATGCCATCTCAGCAACACATCGATAACACGTCAGATACTGAACAAATACACAATCCGTTTCTTTTTTCTTCTCATATGTTTTTTTCTTTTTCTATTTTCACAGTTCATCAAAGTAAAAGTGATCTTTGCTTCTTTTTTTTTTAATAGGTTATCTTTACAAGATGTATAGTTGATCTTTACAAGATGTATAGTTTTACAAGAATGGAAAAACATCGAGAGAAAAGGTCTGCTGACGTTATGTCCATGGTCGTCGACGTGGTGAAAAATTTTAGCGAAATTTGATAGTCTCTTCTCTCACGGCAGTGGGTTGCACAAAATTGCTGGTGTCACATAAGCTAAAATGCTCTTTACAACAGAAAACTGCAATGAATTATTTGAACTATGAGATGTATAGGGTGGAAACAAAATTGGTAGAAAAATTGTCACCACTAAATCCTTTTGTGATAGAATTGAAATGGAATTGAAGGAAATCCAATTTACAAATAGCTCAAGAAATCATTTAATTTGAAACTGGTCAACCTTTGAACCTGAGGCCTGCGGTGGATCCGTTTTTTCCGGAGGTGGCAGGTCCGGCGGCGGTGAAAACAAAGAGGAGATGGAACAGGTGCTTAAAAAAGATGAAAGGGCCCATTTGTTTTTCTTCTTTAATCTTTTTTACTATTTACGTGTGGAAGAATTTTTTTATTTGCCAGTTATTAGGGTGACATTAATTTATTTGAAAGTTATTAAATAGGGTATTTAAATGTCAATAAAGTTAAGATGCTAAATGATTTTTTTTTATAAGTTTAGAGATGATTTTATATATTTTTTTCTTTGAAATATTACTAAGATAAATAATCAGTCGACTTAAATCGTTATATTATGTAATTTTCTATTTGTAGTTTCGCCTGCAGAAGCCCAATATGATTTACCACTTGATCTTCCGTAACATTACTTTTCTTTCGTTTCTAATTTGTTTGGGCTGCACACTTGGGGTCAATGCAGGAGGAAGAAGGGTACAACAAGATTGAACCTTGAGCTAGCGAAATTGGATTATGTTAATGAAATATTTTTAATTAAAAGTTCGATATTCAAATAATATATATAAAATACTATAGAATGAAACTTTTCTTATACTATTTGATGAAAAAAATATTATTTTAAATATTAATCAAAGTTTATATAATTTGAATTTCAAAAAGTAAAGAGTATTTCATAAATTGAGACTATTGGAGTACTATTAATGTTTTTATATTTTTCTAAAGAAAAAATCCCTTAGTTTTGAATATATTTGATACTACTCCTATGCGCATTTGAAGGAGTTGGAAGAAAATAGAGATAAGTTAAGCTTATTATTTTCTAAATTGGATTAATTAAGATATCTTGGATTAGGTCAAAAAGAAAAGATAATAGGAATAAGCTTAAGTCATTGATAGACCCCTAAACTTGTTTCGAAATTTCATTTGGAACCTTCACCTTACACTTTACCCATTGAACACCTAACCCACCCAAAACTTGAACTACCTAAGCCTTTTCTGCCCACATGTCACCTCAAACGAAAATTACTCAAGGTAGGCACGTGAAGCATTTCAGATTTTTTGACAAGCCAATAAAATATTGACATATCAAAAAAGAAAAATTCCAAATTTTAAATATAAAAATCACACCTTTTTCATTAATTTCTTTTTGCCAATCTCTTCCTCTTTCTTTTTCATTTTCTTTTTAAACAATCTTTTTCTCTTTCTCCTCCTCATAATCAACTATAGCTCTTTGTCATGTCTTCCTCTTTCTTTCTCATTTCTTTTAAATAATTTTTTTCTCTTTCTCCTCTTCATAAACTACAGTTATCTCCGTCATCACTTCACCACCACAAATTCACCACTCCATATCAAATATGTATGATCTACCTTCTCGTGATAAATTTTGTAGAAATTATAAATTTTATTTTGGATATTGAACTTATGATGAAATGAGTGTGGTAAATTAGATAAGATTTACTAAAAAACCATATTTGGAATTGAAATTTTGACGAAATGGGTGCGGGAATTCAGGAAATTAAAATTTTGACAAAATTGGTGGGGTAAATTGGTGCCGGCTGGATTGGTATATGCATTGTCGGTTCCGGCAGAACAACAAGGCGGAGCAAATTCGTTCTCTAATGGTTGAAAAAGTGGATTTAACTGATTTTTTTTCTCTTTTTTGTGTGATTTTGTTTAGGTTTTAGATCGGTTACATGGATCTAAGGTTAATTCAGTTTAAGTGAATGTGAATGTATTCAAAATCGCATTTTTAAGGTGAATTTTGGTATACACATTATTGTCGGTGTAGTTTTTTTTGCATATGGTGATGTCTGTATGATCTGGTGAAGAAAGGAAAATATATATATATATATATATATTTAATCTTCTTTTCTTCTTACAATTTATTTTTGAATTATTTTTTAGATTTAGTGTCAAATGTCCAAGTTTAATTCGTTATTTTTCCATGTCAGTGAGAGTGTGTTGTACTCATTCTATCAGTAAAAGAGATAGTTTCAAGTATCTGGGATCGATGATTCAGGAGAATGGAGAGATTGATGAGGATGTCACTCATCCAATCGGGATAGGGTGGATGAAATAGAGGCTCGCCTCTGATATCTTGTGTGACAAAAAGGTACCTCCCAAATTTAAAGGCAAGTTCTAAGAGTGGTGGTTAGATCGACTTTTTGTATGGGGTGGAGTGATGACCTGTTAAAAAGACCCACATCCAGAAGATGAAGGTGGAGGAGATGAGAATACTTCAGTGGATGTGTGGGTGTACTAGAAAATATAGGATTAGAATTGAGGTTATTCAAGATAAGGTAGGAGTGGCTTCGGTTGAAGTCAAAATGAGGAAAGCGAGGTTAAGATGGTTTGAACATGTGATGCAGCGGAGCATGGATGCCCTAGTACGGAGGTGTGAGAAATTGGCCAAGGGTGATTTCAAATGAAGTAGAGGTAGACTGAAGAAATATTGAAGAGAGGTAATTAGACATGATATAGAACAGCCTATGCTTTCTGAGGACATGACCCTGGATAGGAAGTTGTGGAGGAGGCGAATTAGGGTAGAATGTTAGTCTGAGTTAGGATATTGTTTGTTTTGGTGTATACTTAGAGTATCTTGCTTTGGGTATTATTGAATGTGTTGATTTCAATTGCATCTTGTTCTATTATTATTCCTTATCTTATCTTAGACTGCTTTATTTTGACTTGGGGTCTATTGGAAACAATCTCTCTATCTCACATTTGAAGTAGTGATATGGATTGTGTACACTTACCCTCTCCAGCCCCTACTTGGTGGAAATATACTGGGTATGTTGATGTTGTAACGAGAGTGTGTTGCACACATTTTATGTTTTTAGCTAATATAAAAAAAATGCTCAAATAGTTTATATTACGAGTGGGTTAGGTGTTTAATAGATACAAGTCTGAGGTAAGGGGTTCAAGTGAAATTTCGAAACAAGTCTAGTGGGCTATCGATGACTTCAGGCATAGGAATATGTTGTTCTTCACCAATATGATTATTGTGAAAAGAAATGATAAACTAATGTGAAAATTATCTTGTATATAGTTATTAGATTGTTTATTGCAAGTTATAACAATACTTATTCATAATTATTGAATTAAAGATTTAATTGCAAGTTATAGCAATTTTTTAAAATGATTTTACTAAGAAAAATCATTTGATTTTATCTCCTATTTTTTAATTTTTAATAATATTCTATCTCTCCTCATTAACACTTTTGATAATTGTGGTAAAAATAAATTTTGATTTCAATAATTATCCGTATTTATACTTTTTTTTTCTAACTTTATCAATAAAGTTACAAAATCTGCTTTTAAATAAAGAAGTAAAATTTGGTAAAAATATTTCTACATTGATACACATTATTCCTTCAATTCTTCTTGCATTATTCATAGATTTCATCTTTTTTTTTTCCAACTAGTGACTTTCAATAAATAAAAATAAAATAAAATAAAGATAAAAAGATTTTTTAAAATTCTTTTCTGATGTTTTTAAAAATATGACACATACTTTGAGATGTGACTTTGGCAAACACAATATGTAAATAGGAAAAATGAAAAATGATGGAGTACAACATTGTAAAGAAATGTAACGCTTTATCAACATTTGCAATGCTAAAATTTTCAATTAAAGTACCACTTCAATTATTTCCTGCAACCTATATGTCTTAATTTTCTAGCAAAAAGTTTGAGTCTTGATAATCTCTCTTGAACGACGATCTTTAAAGAGACTAATGCTTTGACTGTATCTCATATTATTCGATAATGGGATCTCTCTTGAACGACGATCTTTAAAGAGACTGATGCTTTGACTGTCTCTCATTCTTTTAAAAATAATTTTTTTAAAAATAATTTGTTACATATTTATTAGTCAAATTTCTGCTATTTTTTAGTCTTTAATATTCTATATCTCGTCACTAACTCTTTTGATAATTATGGTAGGAATAAATTTTGTTTTCAACAATTATCCCTTTTTATACCTTTTTTTTAAATTTATCAGTAAAATTATAAAATCTCTTCATAAATTAAGGAGTAAAATTCGATAAAAATATTTTCATTTTCATTATTGAAGATAATCATAGATCTCATCTTTTTACCATAATATTCCTTCTTACTTTTTCCATTATTGAAGAACTAGATGTACCATCATTTTTTTTTTTTTTTATAAATCTTAACTTTTTTTTTTGAGTATGAAAGATGGTAGTGTTCATTAAGTATCTTTCTTCTTCTTCCTTTAAAAATCAGAAGTTAAATTTAGAGTGAAATCCAATATTATTCAAATTTTTTATCTTAATCATCGATTTTTTTGTATTAAAATACAAATTTACATATTTTGATTGCAACATTGAAAAAGGTATTATTCAAATTTTTGAATTTTATTTTAATACAATTTTCATCCACTGAAAACATTAATAAGTACATCATTCTTGTATATCATTTTATATACTAATTTCATAGATCAAAAATTCAAAATCAAAAATCATTTTGTATATGATATTGGTATATAACATGGCTTAAACTTTTTTGGAAACTAAATGAAGTGTATTACACATAGTTTGTGTACGTAATAGGTATAAACCTAGTTTTCGAATAAATTCACATAAAAATTAAAATATTTTTATTACAAATTATATGAATTGAGATCCCAGTAAAAAATACCATTTAGTAAATGATATGGATATAAATTGATTTCAATATAATTTGTTATATCATTGTTCATTAGCAGATTTTGTATCATTTGCATACACTAAACTTTATAAGATTTTATATTATTTTCATAAATCAAAATCAAAGAACTCGGTGATGAGATGAAAGTAAAAGTAAATGAATTAAGAAAGAGAGTGTATTAATGGGAAGGAACTTTCAATATATAAAGAAAACAGAGATTTAGGCTTGTGTGAAGGGATTGCATCGTCAAAATTGAAATCCGCAACTTGCTCAACAAAATATTTTTCCTCTTGTCGTTCCTCTTTTTTGATGAATAGCAGATTTCTTCAGTAAACTATCACTTTGCATGTTCAAAATAGATTGCTTCAATGGTGACGGTTGTTCGCATCAATAACTATATCCGAAACCAACTCACTTTGACTGTTTAATATACCATCAATCTCAATTTTCTTCTTCCTAATATTCTTGATTGGAGAAGGGATGAAGCACCCCAAATCGAAAGAAAATGTGAAGAACTTGAATTTCACATAAAATACTCAAATTGCTATTTCATCTCAAGTTGAAGGTCTATAATATCGACTTAACAAATATTTATGAAAGATTTTGGTTGGAAACAGTATATGTTTGTCGATATGTTGCAGGAACAAGAATGAAAAAAAAAAGATGTTGAAGAAGAAGAAGCATGTCTGTTTTAAAAGAAAAAATAAAACGATTCATTATTAACTATAATCTATTTTAAAGGAATGTTTATTTAATTTTGTTATATAAAATCTGTTATTTTTTTTATTTGATAGGTGTTTATTTGATTTTTTTTAAAAATGAAAATTCTATTTTTATTATTAGTTTTTTTTTTTAAAAAAACTTGCTATAAGTTGCAAACTAAAAAGATTTGCTATAACTTGCATTAAACAATCTAATGGTATATATTTAGTTTTTTTTCATCCCTAAACTAATTGATAAATAATATTGTTAAACCTTGTTATAATGGTCATTTGTTTTACGGCATTTCAATTTTCTCCAGAATTGATTTTTTCATGTTATGTTTCACTTTTCTATAACATCATTCTACATATAAAGTAACAACATTCATTATAGTAATAAACTCTTTATGAAATTACCATCTAATATAACCATACTCAAATATTACGTAATAATATTTTGAAAGAAATATATTATGTATAAAATAAAATGTTAATATATTTATGATAATTATCATTAATGTCATGCACATAGTTTATTTCAAATACGATTATCTAAAAGAAAAAATATGTATTAAATGGTATTGATGAGTTATGATTGTAACTTCACGAGAAAATATTACAATTATAGAACTCTTATATCAAATTAAATTGGAAATTTTTAAAGTTTCAGTTAATTTTAAATGCATATTTTCCTTAGATTTTAAATTTTTTGCCGGTATGACACAACCAAATAGGGATTTATTAATAATGTATTAGTCTTTTTAAAATTTTTAATTAATAAAATATGAAAATTAAATGATATTTAAATTTAAGAAGTATTTTAATTTTCGCTCAGAGCATAAAAAGTACTAAGAGATAATTTTGCGTATATTTAATTATAACAATTAAACAAGATAAAATTTACTCACTACAGAAGTTATAAAATTTTCAGACAAATACAATTATTAAAGTGAGATTTGACTGTATGTAAATTGTTGATACTCCAAACTGATTGCACTTCTAAATTGATCTTCAATATAATTTAGTTACTTTCTCGCAGAATCTCCTTGCCATGGACGAAAAAGAGTTTGTTCTAGGGGTGGGCATAGGATGGTATATACCGAATATCATATTGAAATCAAACTTTTTTATATCACGGTATGGATGTTATGGTATTCGGTAGGAGTTTTAAATTATTATGGTATTTGGTATGGTATTTGGTATTTATGCAATAAATAGCGAAATATCGTATACCGAACCAAAGTTTTTTAATAATATATAAAACCCAAATATATTATATTTAAGATTATTAAATATATTTATATATCATCAATTAGACAATTAAAAATAAAAGTAACTTTTATTCAGAAATAAATTTTTTGGGAAACTTATTATTTCGAAGTACTATGCTTAAGTTTAGGTAATGTTGTTCAGAATTTGCATCTTGGATTACTCAATCGTGATTGAAATGTTCTTTTTGTGTAGATGATTAACAAAGATAGTTGTTAGTCTAATATGATTGAGATGTTTTTAAGTTTTAAAGTTATAGTTTTTTTATATGAATATATATAAATCGAAATCAAATAAAGTATGGTTACCGAATTACCGTACTGTAAAATATCAAAATCGAATTTAAAAATACCAAATCATACCAAACTAATTTGGTAGGGTAATGATATTGTTCTTTTTGATATCGAAAACTAAAGTTATCGTACTGAAATTTAAAATACCGTACCATATCATACCATGTCCACCCCTAATCAGTTTCAATATTATGTCGTACTTCTGCATCGAAAATAGTGATTTTTTTGTTTTAATTTACATGACATTACTTGATTGGATATGGAGTTAAAGAAACAAGATGAAACTTTGTTATGAGATGAAAGATGAGAACAAAAGAGTAAGACGTGAGTTTGCTCACCCTTAGAACATACATTTACGATACAATGTTACATCATGTGTGGATTTTGATGACACATAATAATCTCAAGAAAAAAAACTCAAATATATAATCGAATTATTAAAAATGACTCATCTATGCTATCCGTTATAAGTTTGGTTCATCTAAGTCATCATCTGTAAAAATTTGACTCATTTATGTCACTGCATTATAGAAAAATTCATTTGTGTCATTATTTTGCAACAGTGATTTTACAAATCTATTTTGTCACATGACCTCTTATAAGAAGTTCATTCACCAAATTTAAATCAACCAATATTATTTAAATCAAAATAAAAAGTCTTGCCCATTAAAATAATCTGACACAATTAATAGGTTTGATTTTTACTTTTAATTAGTCCGATCTTTATTTTTAATAAGTCGAGTTTTTATTTTAGTTGTGTGAATCAAATTTTATTTTAATGGGACCAATCTTTAATTTTTTATTTTAAGTAATATTGATTGATTTGAATTTGATAAAGTAGACTTCTAATAAGAGGCCACGTTGCAAAAATGGTTTTGCAAAAATCATCATTATAAAATAATAGCACAAATCAGCCTTTCTATAATGACGATAGTAGCATAGATGAGCCAAACATTCAATAGCAGTGGCAAACCAAACTTATAACGGATGACATAGATTAACCACTTTTAATAATTCAATGGCATATTTAGACTTTTTTCCTAACCTCAATTAAAATCCTATTACAACTAATGTACGTAAGGATAAACTCTAACACCCTCCCTCAATTTGAACGGAAAGAGTGAACATGAAGATTGGCAGTAAACTCACGAGAACGTGAAGAAATCAATACTTTGGTGAACAAATCAGTAGGCTGCTCAAATGTATGGACATGGGAAACCACTGAGTCACCCAGACTGATCTTTTCATGAACAAAATAATAATCCAAAGCAATATGTTTGGATCGGGTGGGGTGGGGTGGGGGGGAGCTGAATTGTAAGCTTGATGAATGACTCCAATATTGTCATATTTTGCAGATACCGAAGAAGTAAGAAAAACACCAAGATCTCAAAGAATATATTGGAGCCAAGTAGCTTCAAAAAAACCAAGATCACAAAGAATATATTGGAGCCAAGTAGCTTCAATAGTGGCAACAACAAAGTCTCAGTACTCTGCTTGTACTTGAGCGTGCAACAGTAGGTTATTTCTTAGCCAACCAAGAGATAAGATTGGTGCCGAGAAAAATAAAAAATCCAGTTGTGGATTGTCTAGTGGTTGAATGACCAGCCCAATCAGAGTAAGAGAAAATAGTAAGCGACAATGAACAATTTTTATACAACTGTAAGTCCCAATCAGGTGAGCCAACGAGATAGCAAAAAATGCATTTTACTGCTTGAAGATGCAATTATCGTGGCTGTTGAAGAAACTGAGAAGCAAGGTTGACAGGCAATTAAATATTTGGCCTAGTAAAACACAATTATTGTAGACTCTCAACCATTTGACAATAAATAGAAGGATAGTCAAACAAAGGAGAAAAAATAGAATTCCAATCATATTTACCGTGAAGTGGAGTTGGCATAGATTTACACTTCTCCAATTTGAAACAATGAAGAAGCGAAGTGATATAACTATGCTGAAGTAAGAGAAGTCCCTAAGAGTTGCATTTCCATTCAATGCCAAGGAAGTATTGAAATTGTCCTAAGTCCTTCATGGCGAATTAAGTACTTATTGAAAAAATGAACTGAGATACTAAGGACTTTGAAGAGCCAAAAATAGCTATATCATTCACATAAATTAAAAGAATAATGCAATCAGCCTTCGAGTGAAAAATGAATGTTCTTTGATCTAAAACATACTGCTTAAAACCTAGATCAAAAAATAAACGAGCAAGACGATGGAACCAAGCTCTTAGAGATTGTTTAAGACCATATAGAGCACGTTGCAACTTGCATACATAATGGAGATGATCTAGATGTTCAAACCTTTAGGTTGACGCATATAAAAAGTCTCCGATAACCTACCGCGTAAGAATACATTCGACACATTAAGTTGAGGCATATACCAGTTTCTCTGAAATGACAAAGATAAGACCAAACATGTTGTGCTAGGCTTAGCGATAGGAGCAAAAGTCTCAAAATAGTCCATCTCAGGTTGCTGCAACAAGCCTTGAGCCACTAAGCGAGATTTAAATCTTTCAACAAAACCATTTGCACAAAATTTAATCTGAAACACCCATTTGTTGCCCATAATATTACATTTGGAGGAGGCGACACCAAGTCCAAGTTTTATTTTGGATAAGAGGATCAAATTTAGAACTCATTGCCTGCAACCGAAAGGAGTTTTTACATGCTTGAGGAAAAAAGTAGGTTCAGATAAAATAGAACAAATATAAGTTGTTAAGGAAGGAAGGACGTGTTACTTAAGGGACCTCATTTTAGAATGAGTAACCATATAATGAGTTGGAGGACAGTGGGTGATTGAGAGAAATATACTTGAAGATTATCGAATAGAGAAAAGTCTGCGTGTAAGGGTTAGGAGATGAAATATTTTGTTCAAAAGGATCATCAAAAGAGGGATCTTAACTGAAAATTACAAGTCGTTATATGGAAGTAACCTGATCCGAAAGTGTGGCAAAGTTGGAAGGAGAACATTAACAATTGACAAAAGTGTATTAGCAGAGACAATCTCCTGATTTAGATGAGTCTGAAGATTTTTATTAAAAAGACAAAGCTGGAAAATAGATGGAGTGTAAATAATCCTATTTGAAATGGGATCTCGAGTAAGTGAAATTGGAGTACTAATTCATGCAGAATATCCTCCAAAATCGTTGATATGGACCGGAGAGGTAAAAGACTTGGAATTATCAAAAACAGCTGGGAACGAGATAGAATTAGGTGAAGAAGTTGGTGTACGAGTAGGAAACATACTCTGAAATAGGAAGAAGCTCTCAACAAAATGAACATGCCGTGAGATGAGGAACTATATTTGAGCAAAGATACAAACATTTGAATCCTTTATGTTTATTGACAGCGCCCAAGCACACACGCCAGTGTATGTGGTCTTATCAAGTAGTAAAGTGGCTTAACGAAAGCCCAAGTATCGATCTGAATTACGTTTACCGCCTATCTAATTCTAGTTTAACAAATTGAGAAAAGTTAATAAATAGAGTTTTAGAAAACTAAAAAGAAACTAAACTAATGCGGAAAAATAATGACTTAGGACAATCAATGGATAGAAACCAAGGGTTAAGGCTTACGAACAGTCATACTATGTTGTTGAACTTCATTTGTTAACTTGCGTATGTTGGTTGTTGATTCGTAGGGTTAATTGCATGATTACAATTTCCCAACCTCTAATCCTTTACCTAAGTTGAACTTTACAACTACATCGTTGAGTGGGGATGTAATGATCCAATTAGGTTATTTAAGCTATCTTCCTACATGTGAATCAAGTAAGGCATCTAAGTACATCCCTGTCCTAGATGCTAATTCAAGTCTCTTATTTTATAAAGAAACAAGAACCCTACTTTGCTTATTCCTTTGTTCTATCTCCCTATTCCCTCTCCCAAGATCACAAGGTTGACAATTGATGTATTCTAAGGGTAGCTAATTCATAAAATAGTTAAAACAAGAATAAAAAAACAACCACTAATGATAAGCAAATCAAAAAACTTAATTCAAAATAAAATAATCATGATCTTGGCCTTAACCTTGGAAAGGGAGTTTTAGCCATCCAATCTCTTTCATCTTGTTCCATGCTTTATTACAGATTTATTTATTATTCCTTGTCTTGAGCTGGGGGTCTATCAGAAACAACCTTTCTACTTCTCCGGAGGTAGTGGTATGGACTGCATACATCTTACCCTCCTCATATCCCACTATGTAGGAATACACTGGGTTTGTTGTTGTTGTTGTTTTCATTATCCAATCCCTTGGATTGATGATACAAACCATGAAAGAAACTAAAGTAAACAATAATAAAACCTAAATAATGTGTAGAGCAGCCTCCTCTTGTCCAAAGACGTCCAAAAATAAATAAAAACGCGCATAAGGTCCTATATAGTAGAAGAAATATCCCATGTCTTGTTGAACAAGGAAACAGTTTCTGGTCGTCTACGAACCCAATGATTAACGTATTAGAGGGCTTTACATCACGTCTAAATCACGTTGTTGGTGGGCCGCATATGCCCAGGCTCCTTCCCACGCGCCCATACTTTCCCAATACTTTTTAGGTGTCCAAATTGGCGTCAAGCTGTGTTTTGTGCTTCCGTGATCCATTCCAAGCCTTTTTATGTTATTTACACTTGATTTGAAGCTTGTAAATCCTTCATATATCATCATATTCCATTAAAAAGCATCTTATAACATTAAACACAACAATTTAAAGCTCAAAACAACACAACATCCTCAACGACGAACTAGAAACACGAGCTAAGCATAGGCTAAATTCACATTGAGCTTTAACTTATTGTTTTGACTCTTTTCTTGATCCAATTGACCCTTGAACATTATAACTATGTTGTTTCACATATAAATATATAATAAAAACCTTAGTAACTCATTAAAACACATTATAACCCAACACAATAGACTAGACAAACACCTAGCTTAAGCTAGTCACACTAGTTTTCTCAGTTGACTTCTAAATGATCAATTTGAATCAAAACTTGTGTGGGAACACCATTAAACACTGTAAACACATACATGGACATTTATATGCACAGTTATCTCATTATCAACATATTAAGCACATGAATTATCCTCAAAATAAGGCTAAATAAGTTAGAATAGTAGCGTAGAATGCATAAATACCCCCAACATTACCACCCCACACTTAAAGCCTTATTCGTCCCCGAACAACTCTTAACTATAAACACTATGAGCTGAAGAGAATACACACTTCTACTAAATGCAAGAAATTCAAGTTAGCACTACAATGACTACGTGAAATGCAAGTTTACAACTCTAAGAACGTTATAAACAATTGAAAGTTCAAGAATTCTACTTCAAAATATCCTAGCCTCAAGAGTTGACTTAATACATGGAAAACTCATGCATATTGTTCAATATAAGACGCCATACAAATCACCCATACTCATCAAACATGCGCCCTCACAACAAGAGAGTTACCCATAATCACTCACAATTAAACAATTTATCACAATAGGTACAAAAGTCAAATTACGCTTACTCTCACAAAGAATTCACAAACTACAGATAATGAACCATAGGCTTTCCCTTAGTGTAGTGCTCCACTAATATCGGAATGATGATCTTAGGATCAAATATGTCTTTTTTTGAGTTGTAATAAAGGCTAAGGGACGGGTAGGAACTATTTTGGACAAGAATAGTGACTAACCTCTCTAAGCACTTTCATACATCCCTTTTTACAATTAAAACCAATCTCTAACAACCAAATTACACTTTTTCATCTACCCATATCTTTTATTTTTGCCCCATCTCTTTTAAGCATTTTCACAAACACTTGGTGGACGCATAGTTTACTACCACACAAATCAATTTTTCTCCTTTTCACAATCATGGCAATATTGCTAGCATACACTCATCTACCACACATCAATTATAAACACCAATAACTATTACCTTGATGCATCAATTTTAGGGCATCAATTTCACCTTTTTCTTCTTCAATTTCTCAAGCTCCTTACTAAATCAATTTTTTTTCAATTAAAACACTCAGGAACTTTTTGGATCAAATTATGTTCTATCAAAGAAGGGATTAGGCTACTTATATGGCTACCAAAGAAAAGGCTAAAGGCTCAATGAGGGTTAACTAGGATGATGCACAAAGGATAAGCAAAAGAAAAGGTAAAAACAAGGCTATCAAAGAAATGCCTAAATCATCTCCTAAACCCACACTCTTTATTTCACTTTGCATACACATCGGGTAAGTTCTAGACATCACATGCAACAAGGAATATACAAAAAAACCTTACACACACGCACATGACACATGCTCAACTCAATAGAATCATCATAGACTCCCAACCAAATAATATCATGAATTCAAAGTTAAGCCAAAAAGTACAAAAGTCACAAAAATGAGCTTAGAGGTTTTAAAAGTAGCAATTCACTCATTAACATGCTTTTACCAAACAAACCCACTTGTATCATGTAATAAAAAATAGCACCAAAAAGAATATCTCACTTATTCCTCACCAATTTTTTTTTAATTGAGCTAAATTTTGGGAATTTCCCCACCCCATACTTAAAAATCTACTTTTTCCCCAAAGAGAATTTAAAAGTAAGAGATAGAAATACTCCTCGAGGCCTCTAGGCCTAGCTAGCCATGGGACCCCACACTTAGTCTTTGCCATGCTTCTTAGCTCAAGTTTATGGTACTCATATTTTTTATTAACCTGTGACTCAACCAAAAACAAAAACTACGTGAAATAAAAACTAAAATAAAAACTAAAATAAAAACTGAAAAGAAAACATACCTAAGCTTGGGTTGCCTCCCAAGAAGCGCCTAATTTAGTGTCGCAGTATAACCCAATCAAGTTTTTCCTCCACCTTGAGGATATAAATTTCACCCCCAACTTAGCATCCATCTTTTTGCCCTGCTCATATGGGTGTGGTACAAAGATTACTGAACCGAGTAATAGGATATGCATGGTAAACCACTCGGCCTTAAAGTGACGTATGTTTTTATGTTGCTTGTCTAGTGTAAAATCAAGAATATAGGATTCTTGTTCCTCATCTTCACACTCTTCTACTATTTTAAATGATTTTACAGATAAGATATCATCTAAACATAATGTAGAAAAGTGCTTTGAATGAGGTCCAATCATTCCTACTTCAAAATTTACACTCTCTACTACACACTCACTTTTATTAACCTTCTCCATTTCAGTCTCAAGATAAAGATGACAATCGAGTGGCTACAATTTTTATGTTTGCTCCATAAATTGGCTAATATCCTTCTCATATTTTTCTTTGCTTAACCACTGTACACATGGTGGTAGTGGTATCTCCTCAACCTGTTCAACAATTTTAGTTTTCGAGTACTCAGACTTTCTCAAATTATCCGCAACTATTTTTGCAAATGGTTGGAAATCCACTTGCTCTGCAGCCTCCCTCTGGTTCTTCATGTATGCCAACAACTCAACCTGAGACGCTAAAATTTATTCTAGCATCTCTTCCATGTTACTAGTTGATTGATTTAGTTGGGCCTGTTGAAACTGCTGCTGCTAGTTATTCCATGATTATAGCAGATTCTGCACCATTTGATTATAGTTTTTCATATAATTTTGCCTTTCATCATAGCCCATAAACATTACTAAATCATGATTGACATCACACATATCTTCAGAATGACCACTATGGCCACAAACCATATACTATATAGAATTGTCATCACTCGAAAACCATCTATCCCAGACTATCATGTCAAGAAGTATGATAAAAATAAATATAAAAAAAATAAAAATAAAAACTAATAAACTATGAACAACTCAATATATCCAAACTAAAAACAAGATAGTTGCCTAGTTATAAGTCCCCGACAATGGCGCCAAAAACTTGATAGCGTCCAAGCGCACACACAAGTGTAAGTGGTCTTATCAAGTAGTAAAATGGCTTCAAGAAAACCCAAGTCTCAATCTCTCAGAGAATTAAGATCACCGCCTATCTAATTCTAGTCTAAAAATTTGAGAAAAGTTAACAAATAGAGCTTTAGAAAACTAAAAAGAAACTAAACTAATGTGGAAAAATAATGACTTAGGATAATCAATGTATAGAAACCCAGGGTTAAGGCTTACGAACAATCATACTATGTTGTTGAACTTCATTTGTTAACTTTCTTATCTTGGTTGTTGATTCGTAGGGTTAATTGCATGATTACAATTTCCCAACCTCTAATCCTTCACCTAAGTTGAACCTTACACCTACATGTTGAGCGGGGATGTAATGATCCAATTAGGTTATTTAAGCTATCTTCCTACGTGTGAAACAAGTAAGGCATCTAAGTACATCCCTGTCCTAGATGCTAATTCAAGTCTCTTATTTTATAAAGAAACAAGAACCCCACTTTGCTTATTCCCTTGTTCTATCTCCCTATTTCCTCTCTCGAGATCACAAGGTTAACAATTGATGTATTATAAGGGTAGCTAATCCATAAAATAGTTAAAACAAGAATAAACAACCAACCAATAATGATAAGCAAATCAATAAACTTAATTCAAAATGATATAATCATGATCTTTTCCTTAACCCCGGAAAAAGAGTTTTAGCCTTTAATGGAAATATTGATCATCCAATCCCTTGGATTGATGATACAAACCATGAAAGAAACTAAATTAAAGAATGATAAAACCTAAATGATGTGTAGAGCATCCTCCTCTTGTCCAAAGACACCCAAAAGTAAATAAAAATGTGCATAAGGTCCTATTTATAGTAGAAGGAATATCCCATGCCTTGTTGAACAAGGAAACAGATTTTGGTTGTCTGCAAACCCAGTGATTAATGCATTGAGGGGCATCGCATCAAGTCTAAATCGCGTTGTTGGTTGGTCACATGCGCCCAAGATCCTTCCCATGCACCCACACTCTCTCAATACTTTTCAAGTGTCCAAATTGGTGTCAAGCTGTGTTTTGTACTTCTGTGATCCATTCCAAGCCTTTTTGAGTTGTTTCCACTTGATTTGAAGCTTGTAAATCCTTCATATATCATCATATTCAATTAAACAAGAATCCTATAACATTAAACATAATAATTTAATGCTCAAAACAACACAACATCCTCAACGATGAACTAGAAACACGAGCTAAGCATAGGCTAAATTCACATTGAGCTTTAACTTATTGTTTTGATTATTTTCTTTTCTTGATCCAATTGACCCTTGAACATTATAAATAAATTACTAAAACCTTAGTAACTCATTAAAATACATTAGAAACCATCACAATAGACTAGACAAACACCTAGCTCAAGCTAGTCACACTAATTTTCTCGGTTGACTTCTAAATAATCAATTTGAATCAAAACTTATGTGGGAACACCATTAAACATTGTAAACACATACATGGACACTTATATGCATATTTATCTCATTATCAACACATTAATCACATGATTCATCCTCAAAACAAGGCTAAATAGGCTAGAATAGTAGCGCTAGAATGCATAAATACACCCAACATTATTTATCCTATGAACCAAGAAACAAACATGGTTCTGATCGTAGGTGGAACTTAGAAAATTGATTAAATACCACAAAGGGATAACATAGACACCCAAACACACGGATTAAACTATAATCAGGGACATGACCATAAAGTAGTTCAAATAGAGATTTATAATGCAATACTGGATTCATAATTTATATTTTTCATGATTTGTTGAGGGACGTGATAGTTTTCTCTCTACAATGGATAGAAGGTTATGACTTTTTAGAATAGTGACAAAAACCCTTTTCCAAGTAAACTAATTGTCATATATCAATACAATAGGGACAAAACATTTTATATTGAAAACGGTTAGAAGGGGGGTGAGAAGACCAAGAAAAGATTGATTTAAGGTTTGTTGAGCGGAAGAGGAGATTCTGGGGCCATTGAAAAAAAAGAATCATATACGACTCTTTATACCAAGATGAAAGACAAGAATAAAAGAGTAAGGTGTGAGTTTGCTCACCCTTAAGACTTATATTTATATTACAATGTTACATCATGTGTACATTTGGATAATACATAATTATCTCAATTATAATCCATAATCTCAAAAACAATCCTACTACAACTAATATACATAAGGATAAACTCTAACATTATGTTTACTAATTATTCATATTGAAGTCACTTTAATACTAATTTTTAGTTAACATTTCTTGTTAAATGAGACCCAATAAGGATAAAATAGGGATGATGTCATTAAATAATTTTAAAGTAAGGAACTATAACTTTTTTGGTGATGAACTATATAGAAAAAGGTTTCACATAAATTGGGATGGAGGAAGTGCAATTACTCGTTTTATTTCACTTTTCCCGATGCTAGTGAAATTACCTACACTTCTTGTGGCTATAAGAAAAATTAATTAACTTATATATTGTTACTTCTTATATATATAAAAAAATAATTTTTAAGTTGATAATTTCTTATTTTAATAAGAAATATGAAATACTTATATTCATCTTTAAGACAACATAGATCTTTGTCTTCATCCCATACATGATATATTTTTTCAGTACATAAAAATAAAAATCCTTTACACCTTCTTAATGTTACGATCCAAAAACAAGGGTCATGATAGAACTTGTCGTAGCGTACCTTAACAAGTAAGCCTATCACCTAAACTGATACAAAAAGGAAAAAAAACAGAAATGCCCAAGGTAAGGCTTCTAGAACGAAGTCAAACCATAGAAGTAATCATAACAATACGGAAAGAACTTATCCAAATATCATACATTCCCAAAACCAGGTGTCAATAGTGTAAGAACTTTTAATATATTCCATGAGTCGAATACATAGGAAAATAACCACAAAAAAGCAATCTCTGTCTCCAAATACTAATAAAGACATAACTAATACAGAAAGATCGAGGTGAACTCCGAACGTAGGAATGTCCAACCACTACCTTAGGTAATCAGAAGGCACCCGAAATCAACCAGCCCGAGGCACACCCGAACCTGAATCTGCACCGAAAGGGTGAAGTAAGAGTGAGTACGGTCCACTTGTACTCAGTAGGTATCATAGGACTATTGAGCAAAGTAGAAAATAAAGCATAAAAAATACACACTACGGGCACTCACCTATAATCAGAAAATGTTCCATAATGGTAGCACACACCACTTGCACTAACAGTTCTATAATATCCACATATAATACAACAACACACTAGATAGGGATACAAATATACACAATATTATATACAAGTAGAACAAAAAAGGAACATATATAATCAAGATCATCAAGTACAAATGAAAGAAGATAGAATAATTAGACATTTACAAGTCAAGAATATAGTAAAAATAGATAGATGACAAGTCAATATGGAAATACAAGCATAACATAAATACAATAAAGCAAGTGCAAAGTATATGATGATGATGCATGAGGTCATCGCACAACCTCCAGGATCATCACAGAATTCCTGTATACACCCACGGAGGCAGGCCTCCCGAAGTGGAACCCATAGGGGGTTCATAAACCCATATACAATTCATATATCAAGATCTCCTTCCCAACACATCCCTCGGGGAGAATAATAAAATTTAATGTTTTCAGTATTTCTATAATTCCCAGTATTTCCAGTATTTTCAAGGCACATAAGACATAAATCAAGTATGAAAAACAACAATAAGTATATACAAAACATACAACAAACAAGTGAAGTTATGTATATGATGCCATGAAGATGATAATGCAATGTTCACGACCCATCATAATGAGTATTTCCACAATGAATCACATAAAGTATTTTCACAGCCAATCATAATAATACATTTCCACAACCACGTGACCTAATATCGACTTATTAATTCCACCATCCACGAATTTTCATATGTTTCATATGCCAACAAGTATGAATATATCACAATACACCAATGGTACCACATTAGGCATTTCAACAATACAATATAATTATTGACATGTATTCAAGGCTATCATATCACATAGGACCCAACACGGTCACACATATCTCATAATATCTCTATTTCAATAATTACGTCACATATAGGCCCCCATATGGGCACAACACATAGATAGACATTTTTCATGATTCGTTTCCACCCTTAACATGTATTTGTACCATCATTTACTACCCAACCCAGTCTGAAAGATTTAAGACATAACCTGCCTCGAATGTCGAAATTGATCTGTTACTTTTCAAACCCACGACCTTACTTTCCACAAATGATCTCAAAATCAACTAAAATTAAGAAATATAGAATCTACACGTCAAACTAAAGCCAATTATATCCGTATTGACTACTTTTGATTTAGGATCAAAACAAACCCTTGAAACAGGTTTCCAAAAAAGAAGGGCAAAATCGTAACTTTACTTTAAAAATGTGTTCTTTATATTTTTAAAAATATACAACTGAAAACCCAAGTTAAATCGAGTAAAAAGTGAGGTTCAAATGAATGTGGGGGTAAAGGTAACTCATAGGCCACATCACCAACAACCCAAAGAATCTTAAACAAACCAATATACCTGGAGCTAAGCTTACCCCTCTTCCCAAGCTTCATTACACCCTTCATGGATGAAACTCAAAGAAAAACATAGTCATCAACACCAAATCTCGAGGCATAAAGTCTATGGTCTATATAAAACTTTTGCCTACTCTGAGCCGCTCGAAGTTTATCTTGAATGATCCAAACCCTATCCAAAGACTCACGAAGCTAGTTTATAACTCGAGGTCTAACCTCAGAAACATCAAACCAACCAACTAACGAGCGATAACGCCTACTATATAACGCAACACCTTAGAAATATCAAACCAACCAACTGATGAGAGACAATGCCTACCATACAACGCCTCAAAGGAGCTATGCTTATACTGGAATGGTGGCTATTAGTATAGGCAAACTCCACTAAAGCCAAATATTGCTCTCTCTGGCCACCAAAATCCATCACACAAGCACGAAGCATATCCCCTAGTACCTAGATAATCCACTCTAACTAACCATCAGTCTGGGGGGGTGGAATGCTGTAAGATCAACTCGAGTGCACAACTTATCCTGAAAAGTCTTCCAAAAGTGAGAAGTAAACACAAACCTCAATCTGAAATGATAGATATGGGCACACCATGTAGTCGCACAATCTCACAAATGTAGATACGAGCCAACCTCTCAACAGTAAGGGAAACCTAAACTAGTATAAAATGGGCTGACTTGGTCAATCGATCCGTGATGACCCGAACACTGTCGAAACCATGAGAAGAATACGGCAAACCAGTCGTGAAGTCCATAGTGATCCATTCCAATTTCCACTCAGGAATTGGTAACCTCTGAAGCAATCCATTAAGTTTCATATGCTCGGCCTTTACCTGGTGACAACATAGGCAAAGAGCCATAAAATCCGCTACATCTTGCCTCATACCACCCCACCAGTAGTGTTGTCTCAAATTATGATACATATTAGTCACCCCTACATAGATGGCATATTTGGAGCAGTGGTTCTCCTCTAAGGTCAACCTAATCCAATCACCCATTCTCGGTACAAAAACTCAGCCCTTAATCCTAAAAACTTCATCTAAATCAAGTGAGGCTTCCTTAGACCCACCACTTAACACTTTATCTCGAATTAACCTTAATCCAATATCATCAAATTTATGAGCTCGAACCTGCTCTATCAAAGAAGATCTGGCCTCCACAAATGCCAAAATGCACCTAGGTATTAAAATATTAAGTCTAACTATCTGGTTAGCTAAAGACCAAACCTCTAAGGATAGAGGACTCTCCTGGGTCAAAAGATACGCTAAGCTAACCATGCTTGTCAACTTTTGGATCAAGGCATCCACAACTATATTAGCCTTGTGGTATAGCATAGTCAAGTCATAATCCCTAAGCAACTCAAGCCAATGATGCTGCCTCATATTAAGATCTCACTGGGTAAATAAGTATTGAGGGCTACCTGATCTGAGAAGATATCACAATGAACTCCATACAAGCTGTCATGACCCGACCTGAGGTCTAGTCGTGATGGGTACTCAAGCCCACCGAGGGTTAGAGAGAACCCCCATAGCCTGTCCAATACATAATCTAGGATGACATCAAAAGTCAGAAAAGCTTGATATAAGATAGTCAACATACTCAAAGGTAAGCCCTAAGAATTTATAACAATCATTCAACCTACATATGTCCACAAAAGCCTCTAAACTAATCCGAATATCAAACTCAGTCGGGATATGCCCCCGACCATTACAGTGATATTGATAATGTTAATGTGAACTCTGCAATTCTAAAATTTGGATAAAAACCGATGGAATAACTAAGATTTCTAGAGGAAGGAAGCTCACCACTTCACCGCGGACCAATCGGATCACCTAAAACTGCACAGGGGTAAGAAAAGTATCTTTAGACCCTACATTATGAAAATAATGTAGCATCCTAGGAAGGTTAATGAGGTTAACTCTAACAAGTAACTTAGGATAAGGGATAAAATAATGCTATTTCAAAATCAATGCAAACTCAATATGCATATTCACATACATGTAGATATACATATATACATAATGCTGGGTTAGGAAAAGAGCATACAAACGATTCCGACCAGTGCTAGACCAAAAGTAGCACCTTTTGGTGCAAGACGCGAAGAGGTGGTGATTGGAACTTTATTAGCCCCAGTGGCTACCTTAGACATAGGGAAATCCCACTACTTGTGACCAAGATGACCACAATTAAAGCACCAATTTCTCCCTTCATCACAATACCCCCGATGAAGCTGACCGCTAAGTCTACAAGGAGGATATGATGGGGCTGATTGATCTCCACTATCCTGAGACTGGGCACCCTATACCTAGGACTACTACTAGCCTGAAAACGACGGTCACTAGGCAACTTAGGATAAGGAGTACTAGCCAAGGAATACAAACCAGAATTTTCCCATGTCTTTTTCTTGCTCCACTGTCTACTATCTCTCCCACTAGCTTGCTGACCTACACCCTACTCTGAGTACCTAAACTTCTTATTCTGCCTCTCTCTAATATCTGCCTGTTTTTTCTTTTTATCCTCTACCTGTTGTATATAAACCACAAGTCTGGAGATATCTATGTCATTGTTTAACATCGCAACCTTACACTCCAACACCAATTTACGAGACAAACCCAAAGCTAACTTTCTTATTCCAACCCTCTTACTAGATACTAACTTTGGAGAATAACAAGATAATTGATGGAACTTCAGGGCATATTACTTCACACTCATCCTACCTTTTCTTAAGTTCAAAATCTCTTCGTCCTCGTTCTCCCTCAACTCCTGAGGAAAAAACAGATCAAAAAAGGCACCGGAGAACTCCTTCCATATAGCCTGCTCAGCATCATGACCCCCTGACTACTCCCACTCCTCAAACCACTAATATGCCAATATATTTCAACTAATATGCAACAAACTCTATACCCTCAGAATTGGAAGCATGGATCACCCTAAAGATCTTTTCTATTTCATCGATAAATCTTTGAGGGTCCTCCTCAACCTTAGAGCCAGTGAAGGTTGGGGGATTCAACCTCACGAACTAACCAACTCGAGTAACCTCCAAAGAAGGAGCAACAGAGCCACCTAGACCTAACTGGCGAGACTGAGAGGTCACCAACTGAGTTAATAGATAAATAAAATGACAGAACTCCACATTAGAAATGTCACCATGAGGCGTCGGGGCATGAGTTTTGACACCTAATTTTTGTCCTCTGCGACTAAATTTAATTCTGAATTTTCTTCGATTTTAAATAAAATCACAACATTTATTTTATCCGAATAAAAGATTTTTAAAGTATTTATCTAGGTAATTTTGCCATTTTAAGTTACTATTATATATTTTCATATTCTTATATACAAAATCGTATAATTTTGTTCCTTAAATAATTGTTTTATAGAAAATTGAATTTTAATAGAAGGTTATCTCAAAAATTAACTAAAATGGGTAAAATTTAGATTTAAATATAACTTGTTCTCAAAATAATTTATTTAAAAAATACTTGTTTGATTTTATTAAATCAAGAATTTCGGGATTAAATAAAGTATTAATTCATATCGAATTTTAATTTAATTTTTTCATAACTGAAATCAATTGGGCCACGATTATAATGCAATTGATCAATAGATTTTCTTTTGGCCAAAATCTAAATGAGATTGGTTAAATTCTGATCTAATTTAGTTATTTAATAAATAGCTTAATTTACCCATACTTTTCCTTATTTAATTCAAAGAACCCAGGCCCATTTGCTTCGGTCAATCCCTAAATTGAACCATCATCTCATTCTTTTCCAAGCCTAAAATACCCACCAGCTACCTCCTTACCCAACAACCCCAAATGACCCATTTCATTGCTCAACCCGGCCTACTACTAAAATCCCTTCCCGAACCCAATAAAAACAACAAAACAATGACAACAACCTTCAATATAACAACATACAACACAAGATAACGGCAGAACAACGATGGCAAAGTATAGCTAACAAATCACATACAACTCCAACACACACAACAGCTGTATCAATAGCATATAACAATAACAACCGCGTACTACCAACAATGGAAAACCCCTAGTCGTTCATTTACCGATTTGCCCTCCCGTTTAGCCATCTATAGCCAAAATTTAAAGGGATTTTATTTTTCTCAGTCCATGGTTAACTATTTCAGGCAAAGAAATAGCTCCCCCAACGTCTCTCTCCTTCATCCAATTCTGTTCAATGGTCTTTGTCTCATTGTGGGATTAAAAAATTTCTCAAGAAATAAAATCAAATTCGGATTTGAAATTCCAAACCCTAATTTTCACCTCCACCTAAAACAAACTCCAAGTTTCTCAATAAATAGATGCTACGTAGAAGAGGCGGAGAGAAGGATTCTTTGAGGAAAAATTGAGGATATGGGAGGAGCATTCATCTAATCTTACGTAACCAAAGAATTCAAGGAGAAATTTCCTTAAAACATTCAATCCCGCCAAAAGTTAATCTCCAACGAATTTGTTTAAACTTCGGCGAATTAGCAGTGGGTTCTGACAGTGGTGAAATCCTTTTAATTTAAGATCGTTTGTCCCGGTTAGCTACCTAGGAAAAGATAAACACCTCCCCTCGTTTATTTTTTCTTTTGTCGTAGAAATTTTCTTGAATAGCACATAAATTTTCGATAGTTTATTAATGAATGTTGGGACAGTTTGCTTTAGAGGCTTAAAGGCCATTGGATTTTTTTGCATAAAAAATGAAGTTGGGTTTTAATGAGCAGGATCGTCCTTTGTTTCTCTGAAGATCAGGTTTTGTCACTTTTTTTTTTTTTAGTTTAATGGAACATGATGTTTGCACAAAAGTATTGCTCCACTTTTTTAAAACATAATGTGTTTACATCTTATCTGTATCTTGCAGTATAACATGTTCGATAGTTTCATTAATATAAAAAAATAACTTTTGCGTAAATCAATCAATCTTAGCATGTATTTAAGTGTTAAAATCAGTAACAAAAAAAATAAATTTTTACCATGTGAGAATGCGGTGATTAGGTGTTATACCCATGTTATCTTTCTTTGTTTGTTGGTAGAAGTGAATACCACCTTACATGATTACTTGAGCAAGCTGCATAATGTTTGTTAACTAACGTTAGCTTGATCACAATTTGATTAAAATTCCAAGAATCTGCTTATTTCTCTTTTACTGTCTATTGTTTAGTGATTTCTAAGTCACATTGCCGTTTCAATTTTTATTGGTATGTATTTAGAGGCAAAATATGGTTTAAGTCAGAATCAATTGACTATTCATAAAATCTAGTGTAAGTTGTGCCTATTTGTCTTGTCCTTATTCATTGGTTTTAGGAGTTGTCCATTGTGCTTATAGTAATTCACCATGAGCCTTGCTAATCCTTCATTTTTTTATTTTGATGCATGTGATTCCATCCAAGTCCAATTGGACTCCATCTCTCTAGGATCAAGTCCCATCAAGTCCAAAATTGACTAATACATGAAGAAAATAGACTGATACAGTACTGGTATACTTCAGATATACACAAATATACAGGTTTTAAAGAAAGGAAGTGAAAAGAAAGGCTGATTTCACAGGTGAAGGACTGAAGACGGGTATATATGACTGAAATATAGTCGCATATACATCAGATATACCAAAAAGCGCAGGGAAAAATAGCTGCGCTATACAGCTGATATACAAGAACAAAAATGCACTCAAAGTCCATAAAATTGGCAGCCCAAAGTCTGGGTAGCTTGTTGAGGGGCCTAAAGAGGGGCCCAACTCCAACTTTTATATTTTATTCTCTTATGATTTATAATTTATACTTGTTTATTTGTATTAGCACTAACTTTAATTAATTAATCTAGACAAATCCCCTAAAATGTTTCTATTTTTATTTATCTTCATTGTCTTTTCTTACTTATTTAAAATTTTCTATCCACTTTATCCTTTTAAATAAATAAATAAATAAGGAATTAAAAATGGATTTTTTGTTAATCTTCTTTAAAGCAAGATTTTAGAATTAAGATGACTCTCTTTTTTTGTTCATGTATTAATTAATCTCATTTAGATTAAATAGATTTTTCCTAAAACACAAAGAGAAATAAATTTTCTCAAGTTGGTTTCTTCTAAAAATAAATTTTTCCATGAATGAATGTTCCTTATTTATTTTGGCTTGATATTTCTTCTTAAAATTTATCATTATTAATATCAAGATTTCAATTAACATTGACCTAATAGATTTTTCTTTAAAACATGATCCTTTTCCTTAAAAAGAATTGATTTACCTTAAAATTACATTACTAAAAGCAAAATTTTGCTTAAAATTCTTCATTCAGAGCCAATTCCTTTTAGCTAAAAATAGACTATTTGAACTTGAACAAAATAAATCTTTTTTTCAAAATTATTCAATCAAGCTTGATATTTTCATAAAAATTGACATTTTCGTAAAATTAGTCACCCTTTTAAGTTAGTCAAAAATGATCTTTTGGTGAACCGTTTTTAAACGGACGCTCCTAAGTTCCTTAAAAACTTTCTCAGAACATTAATTGAACCCTTGCTAAGTTTCTCTTATTTCAAAGATTTATTTCTATTTTTGAATCTTTGAAATCTCTTTAAGTTTTCTTGATATTTCTACAAAAATCAAGTGGCGACTCTGTAATTTTTTAAAATTATCTCGAATATTTTAGAAATAGTTTGATAAGGACAAAATCATTTTCTTTTTAACAAAATTCGAAAAGGTATAAAACAGAAATGACGACTCTGTTGGGGATTTAACTAGGTTATAACCAAATGTTTGGACTAACTTCTTTGACTAACTATTCGGATTTGTAATGTTTAAATTCTTTGTTTGCTTATGTGTTTAAATTTCTGCAAAATTTAAAGTGTTGCATTTCATTACATACTTCTACATTCGAAATATATAAATTATTGACCCGACCCCTATTGTTTAAATCCAAATCAAGTGTTGGAAATAAGACAATTTATTGGCACTTTAGGCGTCCGATGACTGTTGGTATTTTCAAACCTAAGTTGTCCACTTGGGAACTTGGTCCAAACCCACTCTGACACCCAAGATAGAGCAAAATCAAAACCCTCTTTTAGGCATGAGCCTAGGCCCATTAAGAAAATTGGCCCTGCATTTATTGGCCACGAACCAATCATAGACGAATCATGTGTCACGACCCGATTTCCTCAGGTCATGATGGGGCCTACCATAACTCACCAGTAGGCAAGCCAATCCTTAGTCCAGAACGGCTAGTAATGGACTACTCAATAATATAAGGAAAAGAATACGGAATATATGAAATAAAGATCAATGCATAGAAGAATCCCAAAACCTAGTGGTATGAGTACAAGAGCTTCTAATATAAAAAGAGTATAAAAGTGAAATATAAAGAGAAATACACTGATACAACTTATCTTCGAATACAACTTAGAGACTAGTCTAATACATAAAAGAGAGATAAGTAATATTTCGAACGTCAGGAGCTCACTCTAAGTCTCTAAACCAGGCCTTCTCCGCATGATGCACAGATAACCGGTACTATGATCTGCAGGCTATAGAAGTGTAGTATGAGTACCAAACGAATGGTACTCAGTAGGCTACTGCCAACTGAACTCCAAAGATAAAGCAGATATATACAATATATAAAGAAAATAGAAACCACACCCAAGAGTCCAGAAATCATATGACAGGTCAATGAGATAATAAGGAATAACTATCCTGTCCATGTCCAAGAGTCTAACATAATAAAACTATGGAAGTATCAGGGTGAACTATCTTATTCCAGCTATATTCAATATACGTCAATGCTATACCGTATATCCCATGTCAATATATGAATAAAGAGCGAAAGAAAGATATGGAGTAATATACAAGACGAAGAAACGACTATACAATATGAACAATGAAGGAAGGATATACGACAGTATCATAGCTTTATATAGCTAAATATATATAGGTATATATACATATAAACATGAGGTCATCTCAAAGCATAACCTATATCATCCTATTCTCATTTTAAGACCTCATTACAACACTAAAAGGATTTAAATACTATCATACTCATGGTTTCTAATCCGCATGGCTAGACATGATATAATCGTGCATAGTAATGCAATCATAAGATAGGAGAGGCCAAAGACATACTTCAAATCCTGATACCGGATCAATGACCCATCTGTCATAAGCTAGCCATAATAATAATCATAACAATAATATCAATAACAGCGTGAATAATTGGCTACTCCGGACAACCAAATACCTAGCCGAGCCTATGCGTACCCCCACCGCCCCAGGCTCAAAAGGTTCAATCAGCATACGACAACACAAGACATATTCGTCACCCATATCTATGCAATCGTCCCATACCGACTGATAAATATAGGTGCATACTGGTGATAGGCGATGCGCATGTAGGAATGAATGCAAAGTGTACCATCAATATCACAACTCACCATAACTATCCTCATCAGGACCATTATTGTCACAATTAACCTCCGGCCTCATCGGGTATCAATATTATCTTAATAGTATCCTTCCGACTTGAATTGGATATCAATATCATCACAATATCCTCTGTCCTTATCGGGTATCAATATCATCTCAATAGTATCCTCCGGACTCAAACCGAGTATCAATATCATCACTATATCCTTGGCCTTGCCGGGTATCAATATATCACCATAACTATCAACAAATAAATATAGGCATATAATAGGTACACAGACGCAAAAAGATAAACTCATAACCATAAAGATATCTATCTTGTCAATACAGCCTAACTACTCATTATTAGTTAACCAATACTCATTATAATAGAATCAATGGTTCACTAGTGACTACTCATTATAATAGAATCAATGGTTCACTAATCAAGGTTCATCATTAGACCAAAACTGCCATTTATCCATCATTCATTATTATCAACTAATCATACTATATCTGTTCATTATTAATAGTCCATAATTAACCATTTATCATCTAACCATTCTTTATGAACTAACATCCTTCATTAACTAACCACCATTTACCAACTAATCCTTCTTTATCATCTATTCAACATCATTATTAGCCACGTATTAATCATCGCTAGTTACCATATCTCAACTAAGCAAGGTTCATTAACTAGTACATTAGATTTCTATCCATCAAGTACTATAGCTACATAAAAGACATCTAACACCACTTAGCTTAACCCTTAATTAAAAAGAACAATCATAAGATTGTATTTCAACTAGAATCACATCAATTACCGATATATTAATCATGAATGTACCAAATCAATACATGCCATCATCAGTATTCAATCAGTGGAATAATAAGCATCATACCGTATCTTCCTTCGTCCCATACCAGAGAGACAGGCATACAAACATATACATATTCATATTAATAAACTATATGACATCATTTATAAGTCATAACATATCTCTAACCATCTCACATATAGAAGGCATCTCGCATATCAAAGGCATAATATCAATAAGCATGTAATTATCTCTCACACAAGAGACATCTCACATCTAGGAGTCATAATATATATAGATATATGATCGTCTATGGGATATCATATATCAAAAGGTTATACATCATGATTATGAAGAATATCACTTCTCTAGGCCAATTTACATATCTAAGAGGAACATCATCTCAATAAGTCCAATAATCCTGATTAAAAGAAATAGCAACTCTATAGGCCAATCATCATGTCTAAGAGGAAATATCATCTCTATAGGCCACATAACGTATTTAGAAGAAATATCATCTCTAAATACCCAATATCACTTCCACAAGTAGTATTATAACCATGACTCAAAAGCCACAATCCGGGAACGTCAATACTAGTTACCAAGTTATGAAGTAACCTTATTCAAAGGTTTACTAGCCTCATCTATGTCTAACATCCGCAACTAAGTCCACAAGACTTAACACAAGCTTAGGCCTAAGTGGGCCGAACGATCCCACTTCTAATCCATAATTTCCATAATTAGGCATACTATGCCCAAAACTAGGATAAGGTATCTCGTTCATCTTCTAGATGTCAAGTAGGCTATATTCGAGCCTAAGGTAGCAATTTCGACTAGAAACAAGGGTACTCAAGTCAACTCTACCCAACTTATGATTTCAAGACTACCATACTAGCCCAATAAGGCTAAAAATACAAATTATGCTTCAAAAGCTAAAACCATATTCCAAAAATAGCATTATATCATATCCATACTATAACTAATCTAAACTAGAGAGGGAAGGCAACAGGATACAAAAGAGTTAGAAATATGCCATTTTACAGGTTCAAAACCCTCATCTATTCCCCAAAACATCCACAATCAAGGCCAAGTCATACTACTCATAATCAAGCCTAACATCCATATTTGCACGCAATATATATCACACTTATCTATGAAGAAAAATAGACAAAAGCCTACCTCAAGATCAAACCCCAAAACCTCACTTCACGCACCACATGCTTGTCTTCACTTTACAATCCTCAAAATGCCATCACACTTAATTTTGAAGATAATCGTGATACAAGATGATTATTAGGCTCCCAAGTCACCCTTCATGACCAATTTTGAGTTATTACACTCATTTTGGGGTTCCTAGGTCTAA
Organism: Capsicum annuum; assembly: GCF_002878395.1. Classification (NCBI taxonomy): domain Eukaryota; kingdom Viridiplantae; phylum Streptophyta; class Magnoliopsida; order Solanales; family Solanaceae; genus Capsicum; species Capsicum annuum. The sequence continues at coordinate 67,816,188 of NC_061121.1, forward strand.
ATAGTGAAGGGGAAATGCCACACGAGCCGCAATCATGCTCCCACGATCACACACTTTTAGCCACGATCACGATTGCACCAGATGATAGCAAATTGAAAAATAAGTTTTTGATCCCCCAAATTCATCCAAAATCCAAATAACATGATCCAATAGTGAATTTTGAGTGTAAACCACATTTCAAATCCATTAGAATCATCAAAACTTTAATAAGAGATCATTTAGGCAAAACGTGGGGCCTACACCTATATTTTTATATATTTTCATAAAATCCACTCAATAGTCCAAAATAAGTCCGGGAGCCTTGGGACCTGAACCAAGGGACTACCTAGCATAAATTCAAAATTCCAAATGTAATGGTGAAGTTGGATTTTCCATCCGAGGTCGTTTCGACCAAATGTGGGTCCCACACCCATTCTTTTTAATTTTCAACTTTTCAACCAATAAGTCAAAATGAGCTAGGGTTCATTGGACCCAAACCAAAGGTCTACCTCGACTAAAATCGATATTCTAAATCTGTTGGAGCAGTCAGAATTTGCATTTGAGATTGTTTTGCTAAAGTTTTTACCCGGTGGCCATTTAGGACCAACAAAGACTTCAAAACAGGGAATTGACTCTAAAAACCAAACGAATTACCTAGTAATCGAGCCATCAGTCCCAGTAAGTCATAAATGACTTAGGGAAGCTATGGAGAAAATCAAATAGTGAAGATAAACATAAATATGAAAAATGATCTGAAGGGTCATTACACCATTTTATGTGTTGAAAAAATATATGTTTTTTAAATCCAATACATTATCCTTTGGGATTGGGGAAAGGCTTACTTTGTTTGTAGGAATAGCTCAATCGGTCCCATAAAGAAGATTCAAGATGTCTACTAATCTCGTTGACTGCCTTCATACTTGGTGGACCCACATGAGTGCGAAAGGTAAAGAAATTGTTAGGACACATATTGGGAAACCAAGATATCACATATGACAAGAGGTGGACAAAGCTAAGAGGGCGAAGGACGATGGGCCGATGAGGGAACATCTAGACACTAGTGTTTTTTTTCTTTTATCCCTTATGTGGGACCTTGTTCTTTTTCTCATGTTATTTTTTCTTTCCCCATAGATCATATCCCTTTTCATGCAACTTTGTAGGCTTTTATTCTCTTTTTTACATATTGTGGAAATTTTGGGGGATAATGGATTGGTTTCAAAAGACATATACTTTCTTCAAATCTGCTAGGCCAACTCTTGGCTCAAAAAGATCACCTAATTAAGAAATGCTTATTATCTATTATTGTGTGATATAATTGTCTTATGTGATATAACTATTTTACGTGCTTATGTGCATTATTTGAATCAAAGGTAAATTGATCTACTCTTCAATAAATAGAAACCATCTAGAAAAAAAATTTATGCCTACTATCCAAAGTCCACCCAAAATATTCAGGTCTCCAAGTCTCCCAAAAAGTCCTCAACCGGTCTTCACTAACTTTCTCTTTAAATGCATTCTTATTCTATCAAGAGAATCAACCATAGACTCAAGAACTGCTCAAATAAGAACACGGATAATGTAGTTAGTCTAAGTGGATAAAATGTTAATGGCAGAGACCGAGAGAGTGGTTAGGAAGATAAATCAATTTCACAAGGAAATTGCTAAAGTCAAATAATTGATCACACAAGAAAATAAGAATTTTGAGCATAAAATTGAAGATCTGGATAAAGGTTATAAGAAATAACATGTGGGACAAGCCTCACCTTCAAATGCGAGGGAAAATTCGAGTTGAAATTTCCTCCATATCACGCGTAGAAGATCAAGATATGGAAGAAGCAGAATAAAGTAGGAATGCCTGGACATATCTAAGTTCTAGTAATTAGTCTTGTCCTTTCTATTGTCATTTTCCTTTCATGTTTTCCCTGATGTAATGAACTCTAATGAGATTGCAATGAAATGAAGTTTTATTCTTGCTTATTTGAACTATGTATGGCCTAATTTCTACTTTGTGAGATATGTAGGCAGCCTTTCAGCCCGACCTCTGTCCTTTTAAAAACTTTTATTTCCTATTTTGTTGAGTCAACTGATGGAGACGCCCAAAGATTTTAGATCTAACAAACTTCCTGTTAAAGACCCACTTTTCTAAAATCAGCAGACAAAGTCCTACCCGTTAATTCCTTTTAATAACCACCCCTGGATCAATTTACCTAAGATGAAAGAAACTTTATGTGTTTACTTTATGTCAGATATCTTGCATTATTTACCACCAATAGGATCTAACATATTTTTATTTGGAGTTGTTTTTACTTTCTCAGGTAATTAAGTAAGTAGAAATTGATCTGTGTTGACAAAACTAGTCGAAGATCAATATTTCACAAGATCTAAGTAAAATAAAAATTGCTCCTTTGACCATCGCCTAGCTGAAGAGAAAAGAATGAATGGAAGTAGCGAGGATAATGCTCTCACCAAAATTATGGTTAGGGATGGTGGGTACAATGTGAGATGATTATTGAACTAGATAGGAGAATAGAGGAGCTTCAAGAAAAAGTACAACAAGCAAAAGACATGGCTAATCCGTACATTACCTCTAATACGCCAATCTTGGATAACCATGCGCTTTCACTCTGATTCCCTCCTCTTAGCTCTCCTAATAATGGAAACCAACCAAATGACATACCCTCGCTTCTATGCCTAGACCTCCCACTAAACCCATCAATCCATCATAAAAAATATGCCAAACCCATACTCCTCCCACCTACAATACCAAATAAGAAAACAATCCAAATGTTTACCATCCTAAAAGCTACACTCTAATTTACCAAATTACCTCCACAAATGCCTTCACTTCCCAAACTACTCACCCTACTTTCAGTCCCAATGCAAACACTCCCTCAAAACCAGTTCCTACATACCAATACCTTTCTCATACTGGTTAAAATCCTTTGATAACCCTAAATATGCCTTCCTTCATCATTTATGCTATCATAATACCTACATCTTACATACATTCCCCCCAAATCCAAAATTTGACTACTATGAGGAGATGGAGAAGGAGTGTAAGGTGCCTGAAGACAAACATGCTAGGAGGCTATTGCTGATATAGGAAGAGATCACCAGGATGAAGAAAACACATGGTTCGCCTAATGCAACGGGGTTCAGTTATGATGACCTTCGCATTCGCCCTAATTTGAACTTTCCCAAAGAATTTAACATTCCTAAGTTTGAATTATTCAATGGTACTAGAAACCCTACTACCTACTTGAGAGGATATTGTGACCAAATTGTTGGCGCTGGTAGAAATGATATATTGCTGATGAGGCTCTTCAACCGAAGTCTGAGCAGAGAAGTCTTAGAATGGTTTGCTTCATAAGAACTGAAGAAGTGGCTCGAATAAAGTGTTTTAGCTAGGGATTTTGTTAAAAGATTTGATTATAATATAGCGATGTTTCCTGTTCGATATTCTTTAAACCATATTAAGCAAAAGTCTAACAAATTCTTTCATGAATATGCCTATCATTGGTGGAAAGAGGTAGCAAAGGTACCACCTTCAATAATAGGAGAAGAAATGGTTGCTTTGTTTACCCGAGCTCAGGAGGGAGAGTTTTATGATAAAATGATATCAATAGTTTATGCTACCTTTGTTGAATTGGTTAAGGTCGGTGAAATAGTTGAGGAAGGACTCAGGATAGGAAAAATCAATAAAAATGCTTCTCAACTTGGATCTTTAGGATTCCAAAGAAAAAGAGAGAGGATGTATCTTTTATATCCTATAGTCTAAACCCAAAGTCAAAGAAATCTTTCGGGTCCAATCCTAAGAAAATATCATTATCGTCTATGTACCCCTCAACTCTACAAAATCCTCAACCTGTGTTTTATACCCAACCTATCCCCAAGTTCCATAGCCAAATTTCTCTACCAATCAACAGAATTTCCCATCTCCATTTCCAAATTATCAAACTATTTACCAAGCTCCTCTCTCAAATTTCCAAGCCTGCCAAAAAGCTCTAGTTAACTAGAATTACCATCAAGTCCCTCCTCCTACCAACTAAAATGACCATAATCCTCCTCTACCACACCACGAAAAGAAAGTCTCCAGGAGTTTCATTGCTTTAGCTGAAACAGAATTTAATTGTTTAAAAGATTAAAGGCAGCAGGTCTCATCCAACCTATTCCACCAAAACCTACCAATACTAATTCCCATTATTCTATGCGAATCTACATTGTGCATATCATTTAGGGGGTGCTAGATACATAACTGAGGACTGTATTAATTTAATAAGATTCAAGATTTGATTAATCACAAGGTAATTTCACTTCAAACAGTACCACCAAATGTTACCACCAACCTACTTCCAAACCATTAAGAAGCAACCATCAGTATGATAAAATAAATGATAAATGAGAGGTGAGCAATTCTATAGTGCAAGCTAGTCTAGAAGAAATGGATAGAGTGAAAGAAATAAAAAAGGCATTGGTTGCCTTAAGTGTTACCGAGCAGCCAAAGTTTGTTGCATTTATCGCACCTCATCAAGCCTTTGCCTTGGTCCCCGCAAGATAATAATTTGTGGTAGAAGCCGCTGCCGCACAAATAATGACTAGATCAGAAAGATGCTACACTCCAGAGGAGCTTGCCAATGATACATACAAGAAGAGTGGTCAAAAAAGGCCAATCACTGAAGGAGAAGCTGGAGAATTTTTGAGAAGAATACAATCGAAAGAATACTCTATTGTGAAGCATTTGGAGAAAACCTTTGCTCAGATTTCTATTTGGGCATTGCTTATGAGTTCTCAATATCATAGACAAGCCTTGATGAAAGTCCTCGAAGAATCTTATGTACCCGTAGGCACAAGTACTAAAATTTTGGTGGCCATGGGGAGTAGATTGGTGGTTGACCATCGCATTAGCTTTGGTGGAGATGAGTTACCCTTCAAAGACGTGACACATAATAAGACATTACATATCACTGTCAAATACCAAGATAAGATTGTTAATAGAGTATTAATTGATGATGGATCAGGTTTGAATATCTGCCCATTATCTATTCTGATTCAATTGAACTATGATATAGGAAAAATTAGTCAAAACACAGTAAATGTAAGATCTTTTGATGGGGTCAGAGACACCTCATCGGGGAAGTCAAGTTACATCTTCAAATGGGGCCTACCAAAGTTCTTAGTTGAGTTTCAAGTGATGGACATAGACACAAGTTATAATATTCTCTTAGGAAGGCCTTGAATTCATGCAGCATTGCTGTTTCTTCAACATTACACCAATCAGTAAAATTCGTGTGGGAAAATGATGAAGTGGTTATCCATGGTAAAGGAAGCAATCCGAGTCACCCTAATAGTTATGTTCTTGTGATTGAAGAAGCCCCAAAAGAGAGTGACTTTTATACAATAGAGATCATGAATGCAATTGAGAAAGACCCAACTCCCTACAAGCCAATGCCTTTGGTCAATAAGATTTTGTCCATTATTATGCTGAGAAGCAGCTTTGAGCTTGGACGTGGACTAGGAAAGAATTTAGATGGAATAAGTGAGCCTGTTGGGATCCCAGAGAAGTTGTGCAAATATATTTTAGGCTATATGCCAAGTAAAGAAGGTTAAAAAGAGATAAAAGAGGATGGCCCAAAATCAGCAAAGAGGTTACCTCCGCTCTAACAATCATTTTCTATATCTGTAAAAGCTACAAGTGATGGTTTCAAGGATGGAATAGGGAACTTGTTTGAAGAGTGTGACACTATAATAGAGGATTTCCCTAAGAAGACCAAGATTAAGAAAAATAAATCAGGGGAGAAGCTTTTAAACTGGACTTTCACTCCAATCATGACCCCCCAATTGATGTGGTAGATGAAAGGATAAAATTTAACTTTTGCAAAATTGGTGGTAGTCTGAATAAGGATCGAGACCAACCTTCAGTTTTATTTACCTCATTTTTGCTTTTTATGTTTTCCAAAAGGCTATGTCTCATACTAGTGTGGATCATAGCCAACGTTTGTAATGTTCTAATTATCAATGAAAGCCTTCCTTATTGCAAAAATATTTTTTCACTTATTTATTATTGCATTCTCTAATCACTATAATCTAACTTATATTGTTTATGATTTCAGTGATAATAATTTAAAATTTGCCAATATCATGCCGTGTCAAAAGCTAAATGGGCAAATAAAAATAAATGATGATGAATGGAAGGATTCTGACGAAGAAACAATGGCCCCAGACCGATTAACAGAGGAACCAAAAGATTTTAAGGATTGGGGAAAACCCAAACAGGAGGAGATCAAGGTAGTTAATATAGGTGAGAGGGTGAAGTCAAACCAGAATCAGTGTTCATCCTACAAAAGTGTAGAAAAAAGAACTCATCAGGTTGTTTAAAGAATACATTGATATATTTGCTTGGTCCTATGATAACAGGCCAGGATTGAGTACAAATATCATATCTAACACGACCCGACATGAGGCCTTATTGTAATGGGCATCCTATGTCCGAACGAGATCGGAGACCACCCCCATTACCCAATACAACCTTCAGCCCCCTACCCTGAGTTGGAAGAATTTTGAACACATAACAAGATAGCATAACTGGACAAGGACTGGCTTTTCTATTCCAAAAGCCAACCCTACTAAGTCTACCCGTCTACCAAACTATACAAACTAAACCACCAAGCCAAACCAATACCAAACTAATTTCCATAAACCAGGCCATAACCAAATGAGATCCATCACATAATATGATTAATCCCAAAATGAAATATGATAGAACAACCAACAATATCGTCAATCGGTATCTTCCCTAATACTAATACCAATGATAAGGCTAACAATAATACCGACCCCGCCCATTCCAACCCATTGCAGTACCATAAAGCCTCTAACCAAAAGAGTAAGAATATCTGGTTGGGACATGACCCTAACCATAGCCAAAACCAAAATCCAAAAATAAATCAAAATGTCTAAAAATATCCATAACATGAAATAAGCCTTCCAAAAAGATAAAAGCTCACCACTTCAATCCAACAACTGTCCTTGAGTTAATTACTATGTAGAAGGAGTAGAACGGTTGGTTCCTACATAGCGTTGGTATACAACTGCCTGAAGATGGGTTAGCGGGTGAATGCTAGCATAAACTCAGGATAAGAATAAAATAATTCTATTCATAAAACCAAGTAAAATCATCAATAATGCATACAAACCATACATATATATAAATATCCATGCTGGGAAAGGGAACCAGGTTTAATATGCCTTTAAAATCTTTACCTAAACTATGTAGCTTTGTCATCCTAAACCACCCATGGGCTATATAGGTTCAGATCCCCCTTCTGAAAGGGCCCCAGTATGTGAAGTTGCACGATCAAGGAAGAAAACCTGGGATGACTAGTACATTCCTCAAACATAAAGTGTGACATCATGCACACGGTCACTAGTACCAAACGTCACATCGGGAAACATGAGTTTCCAGTTTTAGTTCCCTTGGGACCTTCACCTTTTACGGCTTTGCTACACACCCAGCCAGTATTACCTAATTAAAACATTACCAAGCAACCAACCAATCCATTAACCATTTATTAACCAAGGCCATTAGTAGTGGTATCGTTATACCAACTATACTTGCATATTTTGTCCATAGCCAACCATATATAGGTTTAAGGGATTCCATGTACCCTTCTATTAACCATATTAAACCATTTGAGGGATTCTCATGTACCCCACAAGCATAACCATTTAGCTTTTTTTATCTTTTCAAACCATTTAAACCATGTATGATTCCTTTACAAAGTTTAAAATAAGCAAAAGTTCCATTAAAAATAGTAAATGCAACGAAAACATCCTTATAGGCATTTGGTCAAACACATTGGGGGAATAATCTAACCAAAACCAATTCCAATTACCATTTATCCATTCATATGCAATATAATTATCCAAAACCTCCAATTAAGCATGTAAATACATAATTAAAACCATGGGAAACCATAACCAATCATTTGTAATCAAAATCCCCAAATCATAGTTGAAAACCCAAAATCATATGACAATGAAATCATAAAAACCATGCCTTTAGTTGGAACTAATAGTGAGGGAAGAGAATATTCCTTAATTGACAAGGTAGACGGAGAGAAACCACCAATAAAATCCCCAAATTAGTCCTTTAGTTGAAACCCTAGCTTTCTTGCCCAAAAAAATCTTGAGAGAATTATAGAGTGTTTCAAAAGAGTTTTTAAGTGTTAATAAATAGAATAATAGGGTAAATAACCTTCCAAGTAAGTTAGAAGTCATGGGACCTTATTAAGGCAAGTGGGAAAATGTCCAGATTACCCTTACTCAAGTTGCACAGAAATCCCATCACAGGGGTACGACTGACCCTCAGAGTCGTACCCTTCGATATCCAAATGATTAACCCTTAGACCCAACACTGTCCCGTGTATTACTCATCCTACCAAAGTCATAGTGAAAACATAAGATTTGTACCTTTAACCTGTATCCCTGGCAGAATAGAATCCAGATGAGGTTTGAACACTGACTACCATACGAGTCCTGGGTATGACTCGTACCCTAGCTTACGGCTCATGGTGAGTGACTTGTACTCAAATCCAACTTAAGTTACCAAGTCTAAGATTAATCTAAGGAAATCCCAAACCAAACAATCTGTATCCAACCATACAACTCATACCATTCAAGTCGTATCTATTCTAGTGACCAAAATTTATCTCACCAACCAACACTGGTCAGTATACAACTAGACCAGACCATTCGTACCCCAATATACGACTCATACCTACGAATTATATTAGGTCCAAATGTAATGCCCCAAGTCTGCACCCCATATGCTACACAGTGCTTATGATCCCAAAGGACCACAAGCTAACCCATGACTAGCACCTGCTGTGACCACTGAATAATAATACTCAAATAATGCAAAAAATAGGCTGAAATGCCATAAGGGTCATAATCTGAAAACAAATACTAAATACTAAATATCTATCTGAAATAATCTAACTTGAAAACCTCTAACTATCTGAGCATAGAGTTGATAGAATAAGTCCCCCACTAACTCCGACTACTGAATATACTAAACTACCAAAATACTAAAATAATAACTATGTCCTCGAACTATGAGGACTCACTACTAAATCTGCTACTGATAGGCTGGGCTGCTAAGTACGGTCAGGAGCCCAGACATCTGAACCTATAATATAAGACATCATAGCGCAAAATAAAGAGTATATGTGAGTACTTTAAATATACTAGTATGCTAAGTGAGGTAGGCTGATATGTAAGGGTTCATATGCATGAACAATATCTTACTGAGTAACATGAGTATAACTGAATGAGTGTAAATATATATTTAAAACTGTTGTAAATACTGATTTTACAATATTGCATGTAAATCTATTTTACTGTAATTGAGATTGCTGATAGCTAAATTATTGATAATTGTGTTACTGAAAACTAGGTGACTGTTTCTGACAGTCCTGATTCTATAGAACTAAATAGAGTTCTATACTGAGCTGGGTGACTATGCCTGGCAATTCTGATTCTAATAATAGATATGAGGTTTTATATTGAGTCTGAAACTAAAATTGTAACTATGGGAGTTATCATCTAACCGACATATCCCGATTATAAATCGAGTTGGGGTCCAACTATGACCCCAGTTGAAAGAGGGTTAGCACCTTGCCAAGGGATACTAACAATGGCTGCAAGTTAACTCTATCTGGCAGGAAGACATTTCTTCAACCCTCACTAGCAAAAAAACTCATATGAGATGTATTAACCCTTATCTGGCAAGAAAATATCTCAACCTATGCTGGCTACGTAGTTTTGTAACACAGGCATTGCTACTAAGGGTCAAACCCTTCACTGACAAAAATGCCCCGATCCATAGGTTCTCTCGGTGCTGATTCCTACTCCCAATTGAATAGACACTGAACTAATTTCTAGACTGTACTAGGCTTGACTGAACTATTATTGATCATGCTAACTGAATGAACCGGATTGAGTTCACTGAGTTTTGTTAACTGACTGAATACACTATTCGTGATACTGAGATGAACTAGACTAATATTGAGGTTCACTGAGTTCTGTAACTGATCGAGTACTACTATTCATGACATTACTGAGACTATTCTGTAACTACCGTAGATCTCGGTAAATAACTAGATGTTTGGGTATTGAATACCCCCAAGACTCGGAAGCATGGAAAGTAAAGCATGGCATCATCTTGAAAGGTATAACAATAAATACTTATTAACAATACATTCACCTAGGCATCTTATCAAACACTTTAGACACATGAAATTGTTCATGAATGGGACCACATGATGACATATCATGATTTCACTATTTTATTCACATAGGCATTTTATCAAACACTTGAAGAGCATGGTTATTTTATATGATAATAGTCAATGCATGAACATCATGGATACCATAATCAATTGTAATTTCAAGGGTTTAATATGCAAATCATATAATTCACCACACGTGCTAATTTAATTACTTGAAACTTATAGTAAATCATGGATTAAAACCCAAATAATATCATGAACACGAATACAATCAAATTCAACTAAAATTCATGAAAGAAATCAGCTTATAGTTTTTAAAAAAATTCTTGAACTCCAAGGGTGGAAGAAAACCCTTAGATGAACACCTAACATACCTTGATTGTTAATTCTCTGAAAGTTGTGATGAATTTCTTGGGACTTGAATCTTGAATTTGATGGGTTAGGGTTTGTTCTTGAGAGGATTTGTGAATAATAAGTAAATTTTGCCTTTGAAAGGTTTAATATCGTATTTTGGGGCTGCATAAAAGTGGGAAAATAACCCATATACCCCTTTGGATGCGGACTTTTAATTACTAAAAATGTGCCCAGCGACGCACAAACCAGCACACCGCGTTGATGGGGTTGATGCAATAGATGACGTGATGCTTTAATATCGCATCGGCTCACTAGAATTTTGTAACGCCCCATGTCTGTACCCTAGATGCTACAAGGTGTTCATACTTCTGAAGGACCACAAGATAACCCATGACTGATACCTGCTGTAATAACTGAATAATAACACTGTAAAAATATAGAAATTAGGCAAAAATAGCCATAAGGTTCAAAACTGAGAAATCAATTTCTGAATGCTGAAATCAATACAGTAAACTAAACATCTATCTGAAAAATACTCATTTGAAAAGCCTCTAACTATCTGAATAAGGAGTTGATGGGACAAGTCCCCAACTAACTCCGACTATTAAAATGAACTAAGTACTGAAATATTGGAATAATAAGTATATCCTTGAATAATGATGACACACCACTAGTCTGCTGTTGGTGGATCGGGATGCTAAGTATGATCGGGAGTCCGTACATCTAAACCTATGATATAAGACATCATAGCACAAAAGAAAAGTATACATCAGTACTTTGAATATACTGGTATACAAAGTGAGGTAGGCTGAAATGCATGGGTTCATATCCATGAACAATACTGACTGAATGATATAAGTATAACTGAATGAGAGCACATGCATAAATATGTAATCTGTAATTGAGGTCATGATAACACTGGATACTGAGTTCTGCATCACTGGTTTACTAATATGTGAGATTACTGATACTTTATTACTATTAACCGAGTGACTGTATATGACAGTCCTGATTTTGTGGAACTATTCTGAGTTCTACTGAACTGAGTTACTGTATCTGACAGTCCTGATTTTGGAGAACTGAACTGAGTTCTATTTTGTAAACTGAAATTAAGACTGCAGGAGGTAATCATCTAACCAACATTCCCCTCTCTAAACTAATTGGGGTCTAACCTATAACCCCAACTGGAAGGGTGTGAGTACCATGCCATGGGTAAAGACAAACCGAGTCACCCTCATCTAGTAGATGCTCTGAGTGAGAATGGTGGTAACCTCAACTGGCAGGTTAAAATACCATATCAACCCTCAACTGGCAGGTTGATATCTCAACCTAAGCTGGTAATGTAGTTCAAGAATGCAAGGACTGCTTCTAAGGATCACACCCTCTACTGGCAGGTGAGTCCCCATCCTTGGGTTCACTCAGTGCTGAATCCTACTCCCAACTGAATAGACACTAGACAATTTTAAACCATTCTAAGCTGGACTGAACTGTTCTGATTGTACTAGATAACTAAACTGAAATGAGTTCACTGGTTCCGTGAACTGATGGAATACTACTGATTTCTGTTAACTGACTGAGTACTACTGAGCTTTCCTGAGTTCTGTAACTGACTGAATTCTACTAATCATGACAAAACTGATACTATTTCATGACTGACCATGAATCTAGGTAAACAGCTAAATTGTCAGGTATTGAATACCCCCAGGAGTCGATAGCATAAATTATAAGATATAGCAAACTCTTGAAATATGATAGCTAATTCCTTAATCACCATTCCTTCATTGGGACATTCTAGCAACACTTGCATGACATGAACTTGAATACATGTTAACATGATATAATTTCACTATTCAACCCAAATGAGCAATTCAACAAATACTTGAAGTACATAGTATGCACACATAATACTAAAGAACATGCGAGCATCATAATTTCAAATACCAAATTCACAATTTGGAGGGTATTAGCATGAATTAACATAGTACAACACATATAGTAAATAATTTCGTATGCAACTCAAAATTGAATCTTGAACTAGAAACCCCATTAACATGGTAGTCATGAACACATTCAAATTCAACCATAAAATTCATCAAACTCATTAACTTGTAGTAAAATAAAGGTGCTTGAACTCCAAGGGTGGAAGGATATCCTTGGATGAGCACTTGACATACCTTGGTTGCTAAATTCTTGAAGAATGATGGTGAAATCTTAAGCCTTGAGTTTGAAATTTGATCTCCTAGGGTTTTTGTTCTTGAGCAATTTCTAAATAAAGAATGAATTTTTCCTGTAATGGGGCTTAATTTCGTATTTGGGGCTGATAACCATGGGTAAAAGACTTAAATACCCCTAAGGAATGCAACTTTTTAATTAATAAAAATTGAATTAGAGGCTTGCAGACCAACGCATTGCGTTAATAGGGACAACACGATCTCAACGTGCCATGTTGAGTCCGCGTTGGTTCACTCGAATTTGCATTGGGGAGCTGGAGAAAAATATTTATTGACGTGATAGACGATGTGGCGCATCGAGATCGCATTGATCCACTGGTTTGGACTTCCAAACATGTCTCAAAGGAAGTTTGAAAAATCAGAAACTTGTCCGAGGATACCTACTGACACTCTTGATCATGATTCAACTTAAAGATTGACATTTTAAGGTCATAGAGGTTGTGAAATAGAGTTTCCAGCTTATGAAGGCTAAAATGACAGTAAGTCTGAGTACTTAGCTAAAATTTTCTAAGTCTGGGACCCCTTAACAAGATTTAAAGGACTGAGTTAAACTTAGGATTTTGCGGGGTCATACAATATCTCCCGCTTGGGAACATTCATCCTTGAATGAGATAGATTAAGCTGAGAATACTGATAGACTGAATTTAGATACGAGACATGTACAACTGAAGCATGATTTCATGACTTAAATTAATGATAAGCTAAAATTTCATACTGAACTTGCATATCTGATGCATGAGTACATAGTTGAACCTGATTCAAGAATACATGACTGGGATTGCTAATAAGCTAAGTTTCTTATGCTGAACATGCATATCTGATGTATGAAGTCACAACTTAAAATGCAATGGTAACTGGTACCAAATCTATAAAGGAAAATTTGAGCATGTAACTGAGTAAGTTCAAGAAAAACTATTACCTTTGTCTAAGTCTGAGTTTGTGAAGAAGAGGTGAGGATACTTGGTCCGTATGTCTTCTTCTGCTTCCTAAGTATCTCCCTCAATGGACTGATTCCACCAAAGAACTTTGACTAGAGGGACTTCTTTGTTCCTCAGTCTACAGATCTAAAAATTAAGGATTTTGACTGGAATCTCTTTGAAAGAGAGGCTGTTTTAAATACCTATCCCTTCTGTATGGACTACGGCTGCTGGGTCACCTATGTATTTCTTAAGAAAGGATACATGGAACACTGGATGCACTGAAGCTAAGTCTAAAGTAACTCAAGCTCGTAAGCTACCTTTCCAAAATGGCTGAGAATTTTGTAAGGACCGATATATCGGAGACTGAGCTTCCTCTTTTTTCCAAACCTCTTCACTCGTTTCATAGGAGAGATTTTCAAATACACATAATCATTAATCTTGAACTCGAGATCCTTTCTCTATACATCTACGTATGATTTCTATTTGCTTTGACCTATCTTAAGCCTTTCCCTGATCAACTGAACCTTTTCTAAGGTGTCAAACACTAAGTCCGGCCCTGCCACTGTGGCCTTACCTACTTCAAACCAACCAATAGGAGATCTACATCTCCTCCTATAGAGCAACTCAAATGGAGCCATCTGAATGCTAGAATGATAAATATTGTTATATGCAAACTCAATCAAAGGCAAATGGTCATCCTAACTACCTTTAAAGTCTATCGCACACGCTAAAGTATGAATGGTCCTTGCTACTTGACTATCTATCTGAGGCTGAGATGGACTTGGGTACCAAGACCCTTTTAGAAGGCTTTTAAGAAATGAGAGGTAAATTGGGTACCTCTATCTGAGATTATAGACAAAGGAACACCGTACAATCTGACCAACTCTCTGACATAGAGCTTGGCATAGTACTTAGCTGAATAAGAGGTATGGACTGGTAGAAAATAAGCTGATTTGGTCATCTTATCTACAATGACCCAAACTGAATCATGCTGACGGTGAGTGAAACGCAAACCTATCAGAAAATCTATGTTCACCTCTTCCCACTTCTAAGTAGGAATGTTGAACTCCTATATAGACCTACTGGGTTTTTGATGCTCAATTTTAACCTGCTGACATGTTGAACACTTAGCCACAAATTTTGCGAAGTCTCTCTTTATCCCACTCCACCAATAGATCTCCCGCAAATCACGGTACATCTTAGTGGCCCCTGGATGAATAGAGTAGCATGCACAATACGCTTATGCTAGAATTTGCTGCCTTAAGTCATCTACACCTGACATACATAACTGACATTGGCAATGCAACACACCATTTCTCCCTTTAGAGAAAACCTCTATCTTCTAATCTCTGATTGATTCTTTCAACTTGACTAGAATGGGATCCCTATCCTACTTTTCTTTTACCTTGGTAACTAGGGATGATGCTAAACTACTCTGCACCCACACACTACCATCTGATGAATCAACTAAGTGGACACCTTGTCGGGCGAGCCGATGAACCTCCTGAGCTAACTTTTTCTTACCATCACCCACATGAGCAACACTCCCCATAGATATCCTACTAGGAGCATCAACCACTACATTGGCTTTACCCAGATGATATAGGATGCTTATGTTATAGTCCTTTAACAACTCCAACCACCTTTGCTGATGGAGTTTAGATTTTTCTGAGAGAATACATACTGTAGGCTCTTATGGAGTATGAACACATTAATGTGTACTCCATACAAATAGTGCCTCCAAATATTTAAGGAAAATACTACTACTGCTAACTTAAGATCATGAGTTGGATAGTTTTTTTTATGAGGCTTAAGCTACCTAAAGGGATAGGCTATAACCTTACCTCTCTACATGAGGACACAATCCAAACCTACTCTAGATATATCATAATACATAACAAAGATGTCTGAACCATATGGTAAGGTAAGAACTGGGGCTGAGGTGAGTCGAATCTTCAACTCTTGAAAACTCTTCTCGCAAGAATCTGACCACTGAAACTTGACTTTCTTTTGAGTCAATCTGGACATAGGGGATGCAATAGACAAAAATCCCTCAAAAAACCATCGGTAATAGCAAGCCAAGACCAAGAAACTCTGGATATCTAATGGAGAGATGGGTCTAGGCCAGTTGGCCAGTTTCTCACTACTTTAGTCTTTTCGGGATCAACTCTGATGCCATCATCTCAAATAATATTGCCGAGGAAAGATACTGACCTTAGCAAAAATTTGCATTTACTAAATTTAGCGAATAACTAATGGTTTTGGAGAGTCTGTAATACTATTCTGAGATGGTCTGCATGATCAAGCTAATTGTAGGAGTAAACAAGGATATCATCTATAAATACTATAATGAACAGGTCCAAGTACTGCTTGAACACATGGTTCATCAAGTCCATGAAAGTTACTGGGGCATTGGTAAGACCAAAGGACATGACTAAGAATTTGAAGTGACCATACCAAGTTTTGAAAGTTGTCTTTGAAATGTCACATTCTCTGACTCTGAGCTGATGATAGCTTGATCTGAGGTCTATCTTAGAAAATTAATTGGCACCTTAAAGTTGGTCAAACAAGTCATCGATTTTGGGTAGTGGATACTTGTTCTTGACCATGACTTTATTTAATAGGCAGAAGTCAATACACATTCTAAGGGAACCATCTTTCTTACATACGAACAGAACTGGTGCACCCCACGAGGATACACTGGGTTTGATGAATTCCTTATCTAGGAAATCCTTCAATTGTTCTTTTAATTCTTTGAGTTTTTCTGGAGCCATTCTGTATGACAAAATAGAGATAGGCTGAGTATCTGGAAGAAGGTCTATTTCGAAGTTGATTTCCCTTTCAGAAGGAATTCCAAGAAAATCGCTGAGAAATACGTCTGGGAATTTATATGTCATAGATACTGACTTAAGATTAGGGGTTTCTAATCTAGAGTCCTGGACCCAAAAAAGATGACAGATACATCCCTTTGATATCATTTTTCTTTCCCTAAGGTAGGAAACAAGCTGACCCCTAAGTACTGAAGTACTACCCCTCCAATCTAGGATAGGCTCATTTGGGAACTAAAAATAGATAATTCTATTTCTGCAGTCGATTGAGGCATATAGGAATGAAGCCAATCCATGTCGAGAATGATATCAAAATCGGTCATCTCTAATTCTACTAAGTCTGCTGAAGTGACTTTCTGAGATATCATAACGAGATAGTTCCTGTATACCCACTGGGATATAATAGATTTATCTACTGGGGTAGATACTGAGAAAGGCTCTTATAGAATTTCAGGACTGACTCTGAAGTCAACAACTATATATGGAGTAATAAAGGACAAAGAATCTCCTGGATCTAGCAAAGCATAAATATGTAAATGATAAACCTGTAACATACCATTGACCACATCAGGGGAACTTTCCTAATCCTGTCAGGATTGAAGAGCATAGAGTCTATTTGGGCGTTGCCCACTAGTGGTACTAGATGCGGCACCCTGCTGATTCAGGCGATCGGACTAAGCTGGGGGATGGTTATGCTGACCCTGGGAACCTGACTAGGGATAATCACTAACTTTGTGACCTAGCTTGCCACACCCAAAACACACATCACTTCCAGCCCTGCATATACCTTGGTGGTTTCTACCATATTTCTAGCAAAAAAGGATTGGTTCAGGCGCTGCTGACACTACCCTGAGGCTTCGGGCCCGGCGCCCTATCTCTGTTGCCGTCTCTAAATTTCAGCACTGGATGACTGGCTGAGGATGGAGCTAGAACTGAGGATTTTGAGTGGAACTAAGAACGATTCCCACCCTCTGACTTAGGCTAGTGAAGTTGAAACTACCTATTCTCATTCTTCTTTTCTTTCTCTTCTTCTCCCTATTTTTAGCCTCCTCTATCTGCTGAGCATGGACCATGAGTATGGATATGTCCATCTCCTTAATCAGCATTTCTGTTCTATACTCTTTGACCACACTGCTAGAAACCCTAGACACATACTTACTCATTCTGGACATGCTATCTACCACCACATGAGGAGAGTATCTAGCTAATTGAGTAAATTTGACAGAATATTCTTTCACTGTCATGTTGCTCTACTTTAAGTTAATAAATTCTAGAACAACAGGATGAACCTATCCAAAAAAATAGTGGAAAACTTCTCCCACTCTATGAGCCCAACATCTGCAACCTTTTTTGCTTTCCATTATTTAAACCACGAGTGAGTCACATCCTATAACTGATAAGCAGCTAACTCGATATCTTACTAGCTTTACCCCTATAATATCTGTAACTTTTTACAGTTGATCAAGAAATTCCTGAGGGTCCTCATCTGACTTAGACCTAATAAAAGGTGGAGGGTTTATTTGGGTGATGTCCCAAATCCTAGCAGCACAGTATTGGCCACTGGGCTATCCAAAATAGTAGCTGGGCGTTCATTCTGGGCTGCCACCGAATGAGTTAAGATGGTGAAAGTTGCTCTAAATTTAGTGTGGGAGACATGTTCGTCCAGGGGATCTGACTGGATGGGCTAGGGTGCTGGCTGGTCTCACATTCCTCTTCCCTTAGGTTTCTTTGGAAGCATATTTTGTAAATGGAAGAGAAACTTGGATTAGACAGGAAGTTTAACTGGAGCTCATATTTTCTTAAAATATTTCGTTGCCTCCTATCCATAAGTGTGACGTGCTACACACGTATACACAAAACCCTACTAGATGGGGATTTCAGACTTCTAGGACTCTATTGAACCTTAGGTTCTGATACCAAGTTTGTAACATCCCCAATCTGTACCCCAGATACTACATGATGCTCATAATCCCAAAGGACCACAAACTAACCCATGAATGGTACCTGATGCAATAACTGAATAATAACACTGTAAAAATATAAAAATCAGATAGAAATAGCCATAAGGTTAAAAAATAAGAAATGAATTTCTGAATACTGAAATCAATACTAGAAATTGAACATCTTTCTAAAAAATACTCTAGTCAGAAAAGCCTCTAACTATCTGAATAAGAAGTTGATGCGATAAGTCCCCAACTAACTTCGACTACTGAAATGAATAAGTACAAAAATTCTAGAATAATAAATCTGTCCTTGAACAATGAGGACTCACCACTAGTTTGTTGCTGGTGGATCAGGCTGCTAAGTATGATTGGGAGCCTGTACGTCTAAACCAATGATATAAGATATCATAGTACAAAAGAAAAGTATGCGTCAGTACTTTATATGTACTGGTATGCAAAGTGAGGTAGGATGAAATGCATAGGTTCATAGGCATGAACAATACTGATTGAATGACATGAGTATAACTAAATGAGAGCACATGCATGAATACATATACTGTAACTGAGGTTATGATAACACTGGATACTGAGTTTTGAATCACTGGTTTACTGATATCTGAGTTTACTGCTACTGTATTACTGTTAACTGAGTGACTGTATCTGGCAATCCTAATTCTATGGTACTATTTTGAGTTCCATACTAAACTGAGTGACTATATCTGACAGTCCTGAATCTGTAGAACTGAACTGAGTTCTATTCTGAAGACTAAAACTAAGACTGTGGGAGGTAATCATCTAACCAACATGCCCTCTCTAAATTGATTGGGGTACAACCTGTAACCTCTGCTAGAAAGGTGTCAGTACCATGCCATGGGTAAAGACAAACTGAGTCACCCTCACTTGGCAGGTGCTCTGAGTGAGAACAGTGGTACCCTCAACTAACAAGTTAAAATACCTCATCAACCCTCAATTGAAAGGTTTATGTCTTAACCTATGCTAGCTACTGAATTCTGTTAACTAACTAAGTACTATTGAGCTTTCTTGACTTCTTTAATTGATTTTGAATTCTACTAATCATGACAAGACTGATACTATTCTGTGACTGACCATGGCTCTAGGTAAACAGCTAAATTGTCAGGTATTGAGTACCCCCAGGACTCGATAGCATAAATTAGAAGACATAACACACTCTTGAAACATGATAGCTAATTACTTTATCGCCATTCCTTCATTGGGACATTCTAGAAAACACTTGCATGACATGAACTTGAATACATGCTAACATGATATTATTACACTATTCAACTCAAATGAGCAGTTTAACAAACACTTGGAGGATATAGTATGTGTATATAATACTAAAAAACATGCGAGCATCATAATTTCAAATAGAAAATTCACATTTTGGAGGGTATTAGCATGAATTAACATAGTACAACACATATAGCAAATAATTTCGTATGCATCTCACAATTAAATCATGAACTAGAAACCCTATTAACATGGTATTCATGAACACATTCAAATTCAACCCTAAAATTCATCAAACTCATTAACTTATAGTAAAAAAAAGGTGCTTGAACTCCAAAGGTGGAAGAAAACCCTTGGATGAACACTTGACATACCTTGGTTGCTAAATTCTTGAAGAATGATGGTAAAATCTTAACCCTTGAGTTTGAAATTTGATCTCCTAGGGTTTTTGTTCTTGAGCAATTTCTAAATAGAGAATGAATTTTTCCTCTAAAGGGGCTTAATTTTGTGTTTTGAGGTTGATAACCGCGGGTAAAAGACCCAAATACCCCTGAGGAATGCGGCTTTTTAATTATTGAAAGCTGAATTAGCGATACGTAGATCGATGCATCGTGTTGATAGGGTCGATACGATCTCAACGCACTGCATCGAGTCTGCATCAGTTCACTCAAATTTGCACTGGGGATCTGAAGAAAAATATTCATCAATGTGATAGATGATGCGACGCTTCAAGATCAGGTTGATCCACTGGTTTGGACTTCCAAACGTGCCCCAAATGAAGTCCAAAAAATCCAAGACTTGTCCGAGGACACCTACTGACACTTCTAATCATGATTCAACCTAAAGATTGACATTTTAAGGTCATAGAGATCATGAAATAGAGTTTCCAAATTACAAAGGCTAAAATGACACTAAGTCTGAGTACTTAGCTAAAATTTTCTAAGTCTAGGACCCCTTAACTGGATTTAAAGGATTGAGTTAATCTTAGGATTTTATGGGGTCTTACAAATTTGCATTGAATGCTGGGGTAAAATATCTGTTGATGCGATGGGGGACGCAATGCGTTGAGATCGCGTCGTCCCACTATTTCTGTCTCTCAACCATGCTTTAAATGAGGTCCAAAAAATCCAAAACTCACTTTGAGTGACCTATTGACACACCTGATCATGATTCAATCCAAGGATCAACATTTTAAGGTATTAAGGGTCGTAAAATAAGATCGCCAACTTAATAAGGCTAATAAATAGTTCTAAGTATTAATACTTAGCTGAAATCTCTAAGTCTGGAACCTTTTTTTATGCTCTAAAAGACTGAGTTAAGCTAGGATTCTACAGGGTCTTATAATATCTCTCTCTTAGGAACATTCATCCTCGAATGTGATTGACTAAGCTGAGAATACTTATAGACTGAGTCTACATACTGAACATGCACAACTAAAGCATGATTACATGACTAAAAATAATGATATACTGAGTTTTCGTACTGAACATGCATAACTGAAGCGTGACTGAATTCTTAAGGTATGACACATGACTGAGCTATTTCATGATAGTATGCATGATATGAGGATGTTATACAACTGGAACTGATACATAGTTTGTAATGGTAATCTGAGCATAGAACTGAGTAATTTCAAGGAAAACTGTTACCTTGAGCTTAGTCTGAGCTTGTGGAGAAGGGGTGAGGATACTTGGTCTGTATATCTGCTTTGGCTTCCTAAGTATCTCTCTCAATGGACTGATCCCACCAAAGAACTTTGACTTGAGGAACTTCTTTGTTCCTCAATCTGCGAACCTGATGATCAAGAATTTCAACTGGAACTTCTTCGTAAGAGAGACTATTTTGAACATTTATACCCTCTATAGGGATTACAACTACTGGGTCACCAATGCATTTCTTAAGCAAGGAGACATGAAACACTGGGTGTACTGATGCTAAGTTTGAAGGCAACTCAATCTCGTAAGCTACCTTTCCAAAATGGTTGAGAATTTAGTAAGGATTGACATATTAGAGACTGAGCTTACCCTTCTTGCCACACTCTTCACTCCCTTCATATGAGAGATTTTCAAATACATATAATCACCAATCTTAAACTCGAGATCCTTTCTTCATACATTTGCATATGATTTCTATCGGCTTTAAGCTGTCTTAAGCCTTTCCCTGATCAACTGAACTTTTTCTAAGGTATCAAATACTAAGTCAGGCCCTACCACTATGGCCTTACCCACTCCTCCTATAGAGTGCCTCAAATGGAGCCATCTAAATGTTGGAATGATAGCTGTTGTTATACATGAACTCAATCAAAGGCAAGTAGTCATCCCAACTACCCTTAATGTCAATGGCACACGCTCTTAACATATCTTCTAAAGTATGAATGGTCCTTTCAGCTTGACCATCTGTCTAAGGATAGAAGGCTGTACTGAGGTGAACTTGGGTATCAAACTTTTGGAAGGCTTTCCAGAAATAAGAGATGAACCGCATACCTCTATCTAAAAAAATGGACAATGGAATTTCGTACAATCTGACCAACTCTCTAACATAGAGCTTGCCATAATCCTTGGCTGAAAAAGAGGTGTGAACTGTTAAGAAATAAGCTGATTTGGTCATCCTATCCACAATGACCCAAATTGAATCATGCTAATAATGAGTACGGGGCAAACCCATCACAAAATCCATGTTCACCTCCTCGCACTTCCAAGTGGAAATACTGAACTCCTGCATAGATCAACTAGGCTTCTGATGTTCGATCTTAACCTACTGACATGTTGAACACTTAGCTACAAACTCTGCAATGTCTCTTTTCATCCCACTCCACCAATAAACTTCTCATAAGTTGCGGTACATCTTGGTGGCCCCTGGGTGAATCGAGTCGTGCGCACCATGCACTTCTGCAAGAATCTGTTGTCTTATTCCATTCATACATGGCACACATAGTCTACCCTGGCGGCGTAACACACTATCTCTCCCATGGGAGAAAACCTCTACTTTCTAATCTCTGACTGACTCTTTTAGCTTAACTAGACTGGGATTCCCTTTCCTACTTTTCTTTTACTTTGGAAACCAGAGATGATTCCAAACTATTCTGCACCCATAGGCTACCCTCTGCTTAATCCACTAAGAGGACACCTAGTCGGGCAAGCTGATGAACTTTCTGAACTAACTTCTTATTACCATCCTCTATGTAAGTGACATTACACATAGACATCTTATTGAGAGCATCAACCACTATATTGGCCTTGCTCAGATAATACAGGATACTCATGTCATAGCCTTTCAACAATTCTAACCACCTTCTTTGACACAGGTTTAGGTCTTTCTGAGAAAACACATACTATAGGCTTTTATGGTCTGTGAACACATTGACATACACCCCATACAAATAATGCCTCCAAATTTTTAAGGCAAACACTACCGCTGCTAACTCAAGATCATGAGTAGGATAGTACTTTTCATGGGGCTTAAGCTATCTAGAGGAATAGGCTATGACCTTACCTCTCTGTATCAAAACACACTCCAAACCAACTCTAGAACCATTGCAATATACCACAAACTAGTCTGAACCATCTGTTAAAGTCAAATCTGGGGCTGTAGTGAGTCGAGTCTTCAACTCCTGAAAACTCTTCTCACAAGAATCTGACCATTGGAACTTGGATTTCTTATGAGTTAATCTGGAAATGTGGGATGCAATAGATGAAAATCCCTCAGCAAACTATTGGTAATAGCCAACAAAACCCAAAAAACTCCTGATATTTAATAGAGAGATGGGTCTGTATAAGTTTCTCATTACTTTAGTCTTTTGAGGGTCAGCTCTAATAACATAACCGGAAATAATATGACTAAGAAAAGCTACTGACCTTAGCCAAAATTTGCATTTACTAAATTTGGCGAATAACTGATGGGCTCTGAGGGTCTGTAACACTATTTTGAGATGGTCCGCATGATCATGTTCACTGCGGGAATAGACAAGAATGTCATGAATGAAGACTATGACGAACACGTCCAAGTACTGCTTGAACACATGGTTCATCAAATCCATAAAAGATGCTGGGGTATTGGTAAGATCAAATGACATGACTAGGAATTCTAAATGACCATACCAAGTTCTGAAGGCTATTTTTATAATATCACATTCTCTGACTCTGAATTGATGATAGTCTGATCTGAGGTGTATCTTAAAAAATAACTAGTACCCTAAAGTTAGTGGAACCAATCCATGCCGAGAATGACATCAAAATCTGTCATCTTTAGCTCTACTAAGTCTGCTGATGTGACTTTCTAAGATACCATAACTGGACAGTTCTTGTATACCCATCGGGCTATGATAAATTTACCTACTGGGGTAGAGACTGAGAAGGGGTCTGCTAGGATTTTGGGACTGACTCCAAAATCAACAGCTATATAAGGAGTTACAAAGGACAAAGAAGCTCCTGGATCTAGCAACGCATAAACATATAAATGATAAACTTGTAAATTACCAGTGACCACATCAATAGAACTTTCCTAATCTTGTCAGGACTGAAGTACATAGAGTCTGGTTGGACATTGCCCACTGGTTGCACTGGAAGTGACACCCTACTGATTTAGGAGACCGAACTAAATTGAGGGACGATTATACTGACTCTGTGAACCCACCTTAGGAAACTCTCTGACCCTTTGGCCTGGCTTTCCACATCCAAAACATACATTACTGCCAGCTTTATAGATACCCTAGTGGTTCCTACCACACTTTTGGCAAAGAGGATTTATTCGGGCACTGCTAACACTATCCTGGGGTATAGGGCCTCATGCCCTATCCTTATTGCCATCTCTGAATTTCAGCACTGGGACACTGGCTAAGAATAGAGCTAGAACTGAAGATTTCAGGTAGAACTAAGAATAATTACCACCCTCTGACTTAGGTAGAGTGAAGTTGAAGCTACCTATTCTAGCTTTCTTGTTCTCCTTAATCAGCATTGCGGTCCTACACTCCTTGACCATACTGTTAGACACACCCAACAAAAAATTACTCATCTTAGATCTGTTATCTGCTACCACATGAGGGGCATATCTAGCTAACTGAGTAAACTTGAGTGAATACTCTTTCACTATCATATTGCCCTAATTTAGATTAATAAACTCCAAAACCTTAGCTTTCCTCAACTTTAGTGGGAAGAACCTATCAAGGAAAGCAGTAACAAACTCTTCTCATTCTATGGGCCCTACATCTACACCCCTATCTGCCTTTTACTGCTTAAACCATGTATGAGATACATCCTACAATTAGTTTGGAACTAACTCAGCGCTCTCATTAGAAGTCACCCCCATGATATCTGTGTTTTTCTGCACTATGTCAAAGAATTCCTGCGGGTCCTCCTCAGACTTAGACCCTATAAATAATGGAGGATTCATTCAGGTGAAGTCCCAAATTCTAGCTGCAACAGTACTGGCTACTAGGTTGGCCTGAACGGGAGCTGGGCATTTATTCTTGGCTACCACAGAATGAGCCAAAATGGTGAAAGCTACTCTAAATTATACGTGGGAGACATACTTATCCAGGGGATCTGCCTGAATGGGCGGAGGTGCTAGCTAATTTTTAATTCTTCTTTCATTGGTTCTTTTGGGAGGCGTACTATGTAAATGAAAGGGGAAAACTATATTAGACTAAGAGTTTAACTTAAGCTCATGCTCACCCGCAAGACATGAATACTTGAAAGAAAGGAAACTTTTCCTAAAATGCCTCATAGCCTTTTGTCCATAAGTGTGGTGCACTACACACCATGTACAAGACTCTACTAGACGCAATTTTTATACTCCCTAGGACTCTGCTAAGCCTTAGGCTTTGATACCAAGTTTGTAACATCCCGAGTCTACACCTCGAATGTCACACGGTGCTCATGACCTTGAAAGACTATAAACTAACCCATGACTAGCACATGCTGTGAGCACTAAATAATAATACTAAAATAATGCAGAAAATAGGTTGAAATGCCATAAGGTTCATAATCTAAAATAAAATACTGAATACTGAACATCTATCTAAATAATCTAGCCTGAAAGCCTCTAACTGTCTGAGCATGGAGTTGATGGGACAAGTCCCCATCTAACTTTGACTACTGAATATACTAAACTACTGAAATACTAAAATGATAACTCTATGCTCGAACTATGAGGACTCACCACTAAATCTTTTACTGATAGGCTGTGCTACTAAGTATGGTTAGGAGCCTGTATGTCTGAACTTATGATATAAGACATCATAGCACAAAAAAAGAGTATGTGTAGTACTTTAAATGTACTAGTATACTAAGTGAGGTAGGCCGATATGCAAGGGTTCATATACATGAACAATAACTGACTGAGTAACATGAGTATAAATGAATGGGAGTACATATATATCTGAAACTACTGTAAATTCTGATTATGCAATGTTGTATGTAAATATAATTTAACTGAGATCACTGATAACTGAATTACTGATAATTGAGTTACTGATAACTGGGTGACTATTTCTGATAGTCCTGATTCTGTAAAACTAAATTGAGTTCTATACTGAGCTCGGTGACTGTGCTTGATAGTCCTGATTTTGAAAATTGATCTGAGGTTTTATACTGAGTTTGAAACTAAGATTGTAACTATAGGAGTTATCATCTAACTGACATACCCTTATTATAAACTGAGTTGGGGTCCAACCTGTGACCCAAGTTAGAAGGGTGTTAGCACTTTGCCAAGGGATACTAACAATGGTTATAAGTTAACCCTATCTGGCAAGAAGATATTTTGTCAACCCTCACTAGCAGGAAAACTCGTACGAGATGTATCAACCCTTATCTAGTAGGAAGATATCTCAACCTACGCTGGCTACGAAGTTCTGTAACACGAGGATCGCTTCTAAGGGTCAAACCTTTCACTAATAGGAGTGCCCCCATCCCTGGGTTCGCTCGGTGCTAATTCCTACTCCCAACTAAATAGAGACTGAACTGATTTCTAGAATGTACTAGGCTTGATTGAACTATTACTGATCTTGCTAACTGACTGAATTGGACTGAGTTTACTGAGTTCTGTTAACTGACTAAATACACTATTCGTGATACTGAGCATAACTGGACTGATATTGAGTTTAACTGAGTTCTGTAACTGACTAAGTACTACTATTCATGACATTTTTGAGACTATTCTATAACTACTATAGCTCTAGGTAAATAATTGATTTTTGGGTATTGAATACCTCCAAGACTCGAAAGCATGGAAAGTAAAGCATGGCATGATCTTTAAAAGCATAACAATAAATACTTGTTAACAATACATTCACCTAGGCATCTTGTCAAACACTTGAGATATATGAACTTGTTTATGAATAGGACCACCTGATGACATGTCATGATTTTACTATTCAATTCACATAGGCCTTCTATCATACACTTGGAGAGCATGGTTATTTCACATGAGGATAGTCAACACATGAACATCATGGATACAATAATCAATGTAATTTTAAGGGTTTAACATGCAAATCATATAATTCATTGCACATGTTATTTAATTTCATAAAACTTTTAGTAAATCATGGATTAAAGCCCAAATAATATCATGAACATGAATACAATCAAATTCAACATGAAATTCATGAAAGCAGTCAACTTATAGTTTTAAAAAAGGTTCTTGAACTCCAAGCGTAGAAGGAAACCCTTAGATAAACACCTAACATACCTTGATTGTTAATTCTCTAAAAGTTATGGTGAATTTTTTGGTACTTGAATCTTGAATTTGATGGGTTAGGGTTTGTTCTTGAGAGGATTTGTGAATAATAAGTGAATTTTTCCTTTAGAAAGGATTAATCTCATGTTTTGGGGCTGCATAAAAGTGGGAAAATCACCCAATACCCCTCTGGATGCAGACTTCTAATTACTAAAATTGTTCCCAGCAATGCGCTGCATCGATGGGGTTGACGTGACGTGTTTATATCATGTCAGCTCTCTAGAATTTGCACTGAATGCTTAGGGAAAATATTCATCGATGTGATGGGCAAAGTGACACATTGAGATTACGTCGACCCACTATTTTGGTCACTCAACCATGCTTCAAACGAGGTTCAAAAAATTCAAAACTTACCTGAAGTGACCTATTGACACACCTAATCATGATTCAATCCAAGGATCGACATTTTAATGTCATAAGGGTTGTAAAATAAGATCTCCAACTTAAGTAGGCTAAAAATAGTTCTAAGTATAAATACTTAGCTAAAATCTCTAAGTCTGGAACCTCTTTCATGCTCTAAAGGACCGAGTTAAGCTAGGATTCTATGGGGTTTTACACTAGAGATCAGAATTCTAGGAATTTTCTAAGCTCCAAAAACCAGTGTGTTTCGATATTGCACAAGCTGCCAATTGATCCAGGGTTCAATCCTGTGAAGCAAAAGTTACAAAAATTCAAGACATATCTAAGTCTAAAAATCAAGAAAAAAGTCACTAATCAAATCCAAGCCAATGTGGTTGAGGTCACTAAATATCCAATATGGCTAGCTAATATTGATCCAGTACCAAAGAAGGATGGAAAGGTTCAAATTTTTGTCGATTATAGAGACTTAAAAATAGCCAGTCCTAAAGATAACTTTCCATTACCTAGCATCCACATTCTCATTGACAACTATGTGAGGCATGAAATATAGTTATTTGTAGATTGCTTTGTGGGATATCATCAAATACTGATGGACGAAGAAGATGTAGAGAAAATGGATTTCGTCATACCTTAGGGTGTTTATCACTATAGGGTGATGCCTTTCAGTCTTAAGAATGCATGTGCTACGTATATGAGAGCCATGACAACCATATTTTATGATATGATCTATGAAGAGATTAAAATGTACGTGGATGATATGATCATCAAATCTCACAAGTGTTTGAACCACTTGGTGCATTTGGGAAAGTTATTTGATCATTTACGAAAGTAAAATTTGAAGTTAAATCTTGCCAAGTGTAATTTTAGGGTACAGGCCGGAAAGCTATTTAGTTTCATAGTTAGTATAAGGGGCATTGAGCTTGACTCCTCAAAATTTAAAGAAATCCAAGAACTGCCTCCTCTGAAGACAAAGAAGGAAGTCATGAGTTTCCTAGGAAGATTGAATTACATTAGCAGGTTTATGGCTCAGTCAATGATTATTTTCAAACCAATCCTCAAGATGTTACAGAAATATGCGCCAAATGAATGGACTGAGGAATGCCAAAAAGCTTTTGAAAAAATCAAGGATTATCTATCTAGTCCACCAGTACTAGTTTCTCCAAGAGAAGGAAACCCTTTTTTGTTGTATTTATCAATCTCAGAAAATGTACTTGGATGTGTCTTTGGAAAACATGATGAAACTAGAAAGAAGGAAAGAGCAATTTATTACTTGAGTAAGAAGTTCAATCCACATGAGGATTATTACATGCTATTGGAGAGAATGTGTTGTACATTGACTTGGGGTGGCCCAGAAGCTGAGGCATTACCTGATGTCATATACAACATATCTCATCTCCAGAATGGATCCTTTGAAGTACATATTCTAAAAGGCCATGCCTATGAGGAAATTGGCCAAATGAAAAATGCTAATGAGTGAGTTCGACATTGTATACGTGACTCAAAAGGCGATCAAAGGTCAAGCCCTATCAGATCATCTAGCAGAGAATACAATTGATAAAAAATATGAGCCAAAATGAACTTATTTCTCAGATGAAAAATTATTATTCATAGGAGAGGACATTGCTGAATATACCAGGGTTGGAGATTGTTTTTTGATGGGGCAGTTAATTTTAAGGGTTTAGGAATTGGGGGAGGGGGGTCTTAATATAAAAAATTGGTCAACATTATCTGGTTACCATTAAACTGCTCTTTTCATGCACCAATAATATGGATGAATACGAATCTTGCATTCTCGGCTCAGATAGGCAATTAGTATGAATGCTTGAGAACTGCTAGTCATTAGAGATTCTAATCTATTGGTTTACCAGGTTTGAGGTGAATGGGTCGTAAAGAACCCTAAAATCACGCCATACATAGAGTTGGTACAATATTTATGCCAAAGAATCAAGGAAGTGTAATTTAAGCATGTTTCAAGGATACAAAATAAGTTTGTCAATTCTTTGGCCAGTATATAATCCATGATTCAACATCCAGATTAAAGTTACATTAATCCGTTGGAAATAAGTTTAAGGGATCAACCTACACATTATGAACAAGTTGAGGTAGAACCAGATGGAAATCCATGGCACTTCGATATCAGGAGGTATTTAGAGGTGTATCTCAAAGATGCAATAGTCAATCAGAAGAAAATGATTTGTCGGATGGACAACATTTTCTATTTGAATGGGGAAGTCCTTTAAGGAGGACCATATTTTGGGATTTATGTTATGTGTAGATTCCATTGAATCTACAAAATTACTTGAAGAAATTCATGCCAGTAAATGCAGACCTCATATGAATGGGTTTACTCTATCCAAGAAGATCCTAAGAGCCAGATATTTTTGGATAACCATGGAAAGTGATTGTAGTAAGTTTGTGCAAAAATGTCATAAGTTCCAAATACACGGGGATCTGATTTAGGTACCCCACATTAAGTCAACTTTATAAGTTTGCCATGGCCGTTTGTAGCTTGGGGCATGGATGTCATCTGCCCGATTGAGCCACCAACTTCTGACGGATACAGATTCATCTTAGTTGCTATAGATTACACTATCAAGTAGATGGAAGCTACCTCATACAAACCTATAACCAAGAAGGTAGTAGTGGATTTTGTCAAGAACTACTTCATTTGCCGATTTGGGATACCAAGTTAATCATCACAGACAATGGAGAAAACTTGAATAGTCATTTGATGAAAGAGATAAGTGAACAATTCAAGATAACTCATAAAAATTCAACTCTATATCACCCTCAAATGAATGGAGAAGTAGAAGCTTCCAACAAGAACATCAAGAAAATCTTAAGAAAGATGGTTGATAGTCACCGATTGTGGCACGACATGCTGCTTTATGCCTTGCTGGGATATCACACGATAGTCAGAACTTTGAATGGGATAGATCCTTATGTCTTAGTCTATGGGACAGAAGTGGTAATACCCACTAAAGTTGAAATACCATCTTTAAGAATCATCCAAGAAGTAAGATTGAGTAATGAAGAATGGGTCGGCGCCCTCCATGAACAACTTATGATGATCGATGAAAAGCGGATGAGCGCTGTATGCCATGGCCAATTATATCAATAATGAATAGTTCATGCTTTCAACAAAGGAGTAACCACTCGCATGTTCAATATTGGACAATTGGTACTAAAACGCATATTCTCTTACCAAAAGGAATACAAGCGAAAGTTTGCTCCAAATTGGAAAGGGCTGTATATAGTCTGCAAAGTACTATCTGGAGGAGCCTTGATCTTGTCTAAGATGGATGGCCAAAGGTGGCCCAAGCCAATCAATTCTGATGTAGTAAATAGATACTATGTCTGATGTAATATTTTTTGTGCTTATTCCTTTATAAATGCTTTTCCCATTTGTAATCATTTTTATGCTTTGTAGTATCTTTAAAATTCCCCATCCTTATGTATGAACTATGTTTAACCTAAATTTTCAAGACTGAGATACATAGGCGGCCTATGTCGACTTTGGTCAACCCCTTAGAAAACCTTATTTATATTCTCTTGGACTTTGTGATGACCTGAATTCCCAAGGATGGGATACGTAGGTGACTTTGTCGGCTTTGGTAACCCTTTTAATTATATTTTTATTCTTTTTTTATGTTGTGCGATCTACGTTTGACCTAATTCCTATTCAACAGGATACGTAGGTGCCACAACGGTTCAGTTATATCAACCCACGAAATGGAAATTGGACAGATTTTTTGAGAAGGAATCTCAAAAATACAAAAAAAAAAGATCACCCTCTCGCAATCCAAATGAAATTTTAAGAGAAATATCGATAACTGGGGTAGAAGTTTCTAGGAAGACCTCAAAATTTCAACTATACCATACTAAAGAGTTCAAAGTCATGACACCAAAGATTTATCAGCGCCGAATGAGCAGAGTCAACTTTATGGACCCTCATTTACAAAGGCTCATCTCCAAAACTGCTCAGCCACAATAATAAAATAGCTTTAGATCTCATTGATGAAATGATAGATGTGTCAATTCCTCGAGCCAAAATGTTCAGTAAAGCTAGTACATGACATGACTTAATTGATAGAGACCCCTCTCAATCTTAGAAAATTCAACTATTTGCAAATATACTTACTTTAAATTAATTTATGCTTTGATTTTGCATTACAACCCACCAACTCGGGGAGTCGAAGTTGGAACCAAAGGATGACAAATACTAAATAAGATGAGAACCCGATGTAACAATGATAAAAGGTGAAGACT
The DNA here is from genome assembly GCF_002878395.1 of Capsicum annuum. NCBI lineage: Eukaryota > Viridiplantae > Streptophyta > Magnoliopsida > Solanales > Solanaceae > Capsicum > Capsicum annuum. The sequence continues at coordinate 67,848,346 of NC_061121.1, forward strand.
GAGGAAGTCTACATGAATCAATTTTTCCAAACACTAACAACTTTTCTATGGATGAAGGTTATACTGAAGCCAACAAAGAACCAATAAAAGCATATGTTATTCAACATAGCAGAGTCAAATATCCAAAGGCGAATAAGAAAGGGCCAGGATAGTCAGGAAGCTGAAAATAGTTGAGTTTCCAAAAACTAACAAGTTCTCTACGGTTACAGGTATCATCAAATAGGGAAAGAAAAATGATGATTTACTCACATCCCCAGCAAATCAAGGATGCAATATTTGAAATGTTACATGCAGAAGGTCCAACATTCTAGTAAAATGATTAAGGTGATGTTTTCTACAATCGTTGCATGGTTAGTTGTATTCCTCCTCATCTTCATACTACATCATATCATGCAGAAAGGGCTATGCCAAAAGGCCATGGTAAAAAGACCATGCTGAAAGGGCCATGCCAAAAGGGCTATACCGAGAGGGCCATGCTAAAAGGGCCATGCCATGAAGGCCATGCCATAAGGGCCATATACTGAAGACCATATTGCCTTCTATGACTAGTTTCAAAGAGACAACAATCCAAGGGCGTATCCAAATTGCATTTGATGCCCATGACTGATTAAAAGTCTTCTATATTCGTTAATCACACAAAGGTGAAAGAGTCTAGTATTGAAGAATATTTCAAAGTATTTCTATATATATATCTATTAATCGCACAAAGGGAAAAGAGTCTAGTGCTGAAGGATAAGTATTTCCATATATATTCGATAATCATGCAAAGACAAAAGAGTCTGGCATTGAAGGATATTTTGAAGAATTTATATCTGATCAAATCATACAAAGGCAAAGCAATCTGGTGTTGAGAGATATTCATCAGCTTTAAGTACATCAATTACAAAAGATCTAATGGCATTCGCTATTAGATCTCAAGAAGTATATAGTTCAAAATATGTCTAGAAGTCGCTATCCAAAGACATCCAACGTATTAGATTTTTTGAGAATTGATAATCCAGATTTTTTGAGAATTGATAATCCGAGGGTCATCTATAGGTCACATTATTTGAGATAGGATAGTGTGCAAGATTATCTATGAGTTGATAGTCCATGTTTATTCCATAAGCCATAACAACATCCTAACTAGATCGTGTGCAAGGTTACCATAAGATCAACATTTTGAAGACTATCCGTAAGTCACAACTAAATCCTTATTAAAAATATGCAAGATTATCGAAATTGATGGGCCCAAGGGTTCTCTATAAGATGCGTCATATCCAAGATTGATTATGTGCAGGATCACCCAAAGGCTATCAGTTTGAGAGATATCTATAAGTCATATTGTAGCCAAGGTCGGTTAATATATAGGAATACCTGAGAGCTAGCGATTCGAGGGATGTTTGTAAGTTATCTCTTATCCAAGGTCGGATAATATGCAGGAATACCCAAAATCCAGAAACTCAAAGAATATCTATAAGTTGCCTCATATCCAACATCAAATGATGTGCAAGACTACCAAAAGATTGATAATTCAAGGGAATATATTAGGTGTATCAATACAAAAGATTCACAAGACTTACCCGAGATCACATTCAAAAGATCATTATTGATAGTAGAAGACTTTATCATTCCACATATGAGAAGTATTATTGGTGACAAAAAGGGTTACCATATCAGAATAAGATTGTGTTATTGCAGGGACCTTTCTATATAAAGTGTCTTTGGTATCCAAGAGGGACACCCCATATTGAAGAAATTTTCCAGTCATCAAAATAACTATTTTATCCATCGACCAAGAGGGTTTTTATGTCGATTACCGTAAGAATTGTTGCCTTTTAAATAGGTACGTGAGAGGATAACATCCTTTTTCGGATAGCAGCTCGCACGGAGGTATGGTAAAAAAATGTATACCCCTTAGTGAATTATATTTATCACTAACAGTTTTATTTGAGATGTTGTTAAGAGCATCCGAAAGGATAAAAATCTCAAACCAAAATCACAGGTGCGGATGACTCAAAAAAGGATGCAGCACAACCTGAAACTTTTTCTTAGCAGTTAACTGAGACATAATTTAAAGAGGACTATCAAACTCATTGGACATGAGCTAAAAGGTGAATTACACTACCATCAAACCATGTCCTTATCAGAAGACATGTGGGTGTTTAGGGATTTTGATTTCAGTTTCACTTTTGGAGTATTTTTAACTCCCGCCGAAAGTAACTTTCCTTTTCCTTCAAATTCAGGTGACGTATACCTAGAGCTTTAGGAATTATGTCTATGTAGCTCATATTTACATGTTTGAGGGCCCCACATCATTTACTTAAAATAATTATAATCCCCTAGTCCCTAAGGTAAACTTTTCATCATCCATCCTAAGCCAAAGGTCGTCTTAGCATAAAAGACTACCTTTTTCACCATTCGAGTCAAACTACAAGCAATCTAACTCCTTGAGCCTCAGGGATATGTAGGCTAAGCTCCATGTGGAAAAATTGATGGCATTCGAACCTACCCCGATCCTCTTGTTCCCTAGTTTTTTTATTTCCCCAGAATTTAAAAATTCAAAATAGCTTGTGAATTCCTGGAAATTCATACATAAAATCAAGCATTATGAACTAAGTGGTCTGAGTTCTCATGTAACCTGAGATATGTAGGAAACCTGATATCGGAGTTTGACCATAACTCCATGAAACTCATGCAAAAACTAGCCTCTTTCAATAATAAATTTATGGTCGGACAAAAATTAGGAATGTCAAAAGCCCTTTGCCCGGGGTTACTTGCATCCACCCTACCCAAAGAGAGGGGGCAGTTGTTGACACCTAATTTTTTTCCTACACAACTAAATATAATTCTAAATTTTCTTCGATTTTAAATAAAATCACAATATTTATTTAATTTGACTAAAAACTTTTCAAAGTATTTGTCTAGGTAATTTTATCATTTTAAGTAACGATTATATATTTTTGCATTCTTATATATGAAATCGTATGATTTTGTTACTTAAAATATTTGTTTTACAGAAAATTAAATTTTGATCGAAGTTTATCTTAAAAATTAATTCAATTGGATAAAGTCTGAATTTAAATATAACTTGTTCTTAAAATAATTTAATCAAAAATATTTATTTGATTTTATTAATTAAGAAGCTCAGGATTAAATGAGGTATTAATTCATATCAGATTTTAATTTAATTTAGCTAGTCTATTAGATTTAGCCATAATTAAAATCAATTGGGCCACGATTATTGTAATTAACCAATGGATTTCCTTTTTGGTCAAAATCTAAATGAGATTGGTTAAATTCTGATCTAATTTAGCTATTTATTAAATAGCTTAATTAATCCATCCTTTCCTTATTGAATTTGAAGAAAGCAGGCTCATTTGCTTAAGCTAATCTCTAAATTGAACCATCAGCCTATTCCATTCAATCCCAAAATACCCACCAACCACCTTCTTACCAACAGCCCTAAACGGCACATTCCATTGCTCGAACCAACCCACTATTAAAATCCCTTATCCAACCTGATCACAATAATAAAAAATAATAACATCTTTTAATATAAAAACGTACAACACAATACAACAGCAGAACAATGACGATAAAACACAAACAACAAATTTCATACAACTCTAACATACAACAACTTTATCAGTAATGGATAACAATAACAACTGCGTACAACCAACAATCGCAAAACCTTAGTCATTCATATACCGATTTGCCCTCCCGTTCATCCATCCATGACCAAAATTCAGAGGGCTTTCATTACTCTCAATCCATGGTTCACTATTTTGGGCAAAGAAATAGCTCCCCCAATATATCTCTCCTTCATCCAATTTAGTTCAAGGAAAAAAACCACTAATGGTCTTTGTCTCATTGTGTAATTCAAAAATTTCTCAAGAAATCAACTCAAATTTAAAATTGAAATCCAAAACCCTAATTATTTCCACCCAAAATAAACTTCAAGTTCCTTTATAAATAGATGCTAAGGGGAAGAGGTAAAGAGGAGGATTCTTTGGGAAAAATTGAGGATTCGGGAGGAGCATTCCTCTAATCCTACGTAACCATAGAATTTAAGGAGAAATTCCCTTGAAACATTCAATCTCGACAAAAGTTAATATTCAATGAATTCATTTAAACTTTGGTGAATTAACAGTGGCTTTTGAAAGTGGTGAAATCCTTTTAATTTAAGCTCGTTTGTATCGATTAGCTGCCCGAGAAAAGGTAAACACCTACCCTTATTTAATTTTTCTTTTGTCGTAGCAATTTTTTTTATTAGAATATAAATTTTTTATAGTATAGTAATAAATGCTGGGAGTGTTTGCTGAAGAGGCTTAAAGGCCATAGGATTTTTTGCGTGAAAAATAAAGTTGGGTTTTGATAAGCAGGATTGTCCTTTATTTTTTTGAAAATAATGTTTTGTCACTTTCATTTCCTTTTTTTAGTTTACTAGAACAGGATGTTTGCACAAAAGTAGTGTTCCACTTTCTCAAAACACAATATGTTTATATCTTATCAGTCTCTTGTGGTATAACATGTTCGATAGCTTCACTAATCTAGAAAAATGACTCTTGAGTAAATCAATCAATGTTAGCATGTATTAAAGTGTTAAAATTAGTAAAAAAATAATTTTTTACGATGTGAGAATATGGTGATTAGGTGTTATGACTGTGTTATCTTTCTTTTTTTATTGGTAGAAGTGAATACCACCTTACGTAATTATGAAACACCCTAGGTTTCTAGACCTTAGAAAATTTCTTGTATATCTAGTTTTTGGATAGGATATGACTATGGGAAACAACTCGTACACTGGGATATGAGTGGTATGGGTTAGTTGTATGGTGACCAGTATTGGTTGGTTGGTTGGATTTGGGTTCTGGAATGGAAATGATTTAGGTGGTAGAGTTGTATCAAAGGATATGGGTTGCTTGGTTACTTTAGATAGTCTTAGGATTGGTAACTTAAGTTGGATTTGAGTACGAGTGGCTCACCAAGAGCCATAAGACAGGGTACGAGTCATACCATGGACTCGTATGGTTGTCAGTATTCAATCCTCTTGGGATTCTATTCTACCAGGGGTACAGATAATGGGTACTAGTCGTATACTTAGATACGACATGGTTTGGGGTGAGTCGTACCTTGTACAGTATAGGTCCAAGGGAGATAGCCTTGGGTATGAGTGATGGGTGCCACTCGAATTGGAAGGTACGACTAGTATGGATAGTTGTACCTACCTGGTGGGATTTTTGGGAGTTTAAGTGAGGGCAATCTAGGGTTTCATCTAAAGGATTAATATGCGGCTTGTGTTGGTTAATTTTTTGATCATCTTCTTAGTTTAAGGCATGCTCTCTTCCCTTAGTATTTGTTCCAACTAATGGCATGGTTTTATACAATGTTTTCATGGTTTGATTATTGTATGATTTTGGATTTAGAAATATAATTTTGGGGCTTTGGTTATAAATGCTTGGTCATGGTTTTCCGTTATTTTAATTATGCTTTTATATGCTTTAATATTGGTTTTGGATAATTGGTTGCATGGGAATGGTTATTTGGTAGTTGGTTTTGGCTTTGGAAATATTGTGCCCCTAATATGTTTGATAAAATGACTATGAGAATGCTTTCACTGCATTGTTGGATTTTAATGGAACTATCATATGGTTTAAACTTGATATTGGTACCCTAAATGGTTAAATAATTTAGAATGGTCAAAATGGAATGGTTTTGGTTTAACAATCATTCTTGTGTGGTACAATAGAATCCCTCGTGTAATCATAATAATGGAACACTTGTGTGGTACATGGGACTCCCCAAGTTAATTGGTAATGTGATCTATGGGTACATGGTACTCCCTTGATCCAAAAAAGGTTTGGCTAAGGATAATAATTTCAGTTATAGTCGGTATGATGTTACCATTATATATAGCCTTGGTTAATAATAATGGTTCAGTTGGTTGAGATAGTTTTAATTAGGCAATAATGTCAAGGTGATATAGCTAACTGTAAAGGTGGGCGTTCAATAAATGAACACTAGAAACTCATGTTTGCTGATAAGAGGGGTAGGGCATGGAAACCCTTTTATGATACAATAAGGTACACATAAATCCTCTAATTACATTGTACATATATATCATGGTGAGTGAGGGTACTTGAGAATTCCTTATTCTAATGGTATCTTTAGTTTGTGCAGCTACACATATCGAGGCCAGTTTTGAGGATTACACTAGACCCATATAGCCAGTGAGTGGTTAAGGATAGTTAAGCTTCACATACCCAGGAAAATAGTTTTAAATGCATGCTAAGCCCAATTCCTACTCCCGGCAAGGTTATATATATATATACACACAAACATATGTATGGTTTGTATGCATATGGTTGGTTTACTTGTTTTTTCTGGTTTACATTATTCTATCCTTATCCTGAGTTCATGCTAGGGTTCACCCGTAAACCTATCTTTGGGTAGCTATATCCTCACGTGTTGTAGGGATCAGTCGTTCTACTCCTCCTACTTAATTATCAGACATTCAAGATCATCTACTAGATTGAAGTGGTGAGCTTTTATCTTTCTAAAAGGCTCTATTTCATGGTTGTTATTTCACACTTTAGTTCACTTATGGATATTGGTTTTGGCTATGGTTGGGGCATGTCCCAACTGAATTCTAGTATTCTTTTAGTTAGAGGCTTTTATGGAACTACTATGGGTTGGTATGGGCAGAAGCAGTATTAGTATCAGTGTTAGCATTGGTATTAGTACTGGGGCCCATTATGGAACTCATATGGTTATGGTTTATGGTTTGATTTGGAAATTAGTTGGGTTTGGATGGTTGGACTCAATTGGGTTGGTCTCGGTAATAGACCTATCCCAGAGTTTGTAATCTGGAATGTTACGCTATCTTGTTATATGTTTAAAATTTAGCCAACTCAAGGCAGGCGGCTGAAGTTGTGTTGGGCATCGGGGTGATCTCTGATCTCGGTTGGACTTGGGATGCCTATTACGGTAAGGCCCAGAGTTGGGTCATGTCAAGTTGGTATCAGAGCTTTAGGTTCATGGTCAATTGGGAGTCCATAAAGCCATGTCTAGTAGAGTCCCTTTTAGGGGTATGTAACACACCACACTCATAAGACAGAGACTATAAGACATTTAGGAATGTTTTACTTTCTTGGTATTCTGTTTTCAAGATTGGAGTCTAAATCTTGGAATTTTCTCTAATCCTTAGTTGTTCTCTTTTCAGATCATGCCTCAATGATTTGGAACACAAAAAATCCTTTTGTCCCATCTGGGGACGATGTTGATGAAGTACGCCCTATACCTAAAGTTTGCACTCAATCTTAAGGTCCTATTCCTGATTGTTCTGGAGTTCCCTCGGTTACTACTAGTCCCTCTAATGGTGAGGTGACTAATGTAGAATTCACTTATTTGATTCATACTAGTGCTCAGTTAGTTGCTGCTCAGGCTGATCAGGATACATCTGGTGTTCTATCTATTAAGGCCACAAGGGTTAGCTAGTTCATAAAGATGAATTTTCCTAATTTTACTGATGTAAAGGTGGAAGAGGATCCTTAGTGTTTCTTAGATAAAATGGAGAAGATATTTAGGGTGATACAGGCCACTAACGTAGAAGGGGTGAATTTTATAGCTTATTACCTCAAAGATGTTGCGTATCAATGGTATTAGGAGTGGGATAGGGGTGATGTTGAGGAGTTATCCTTATGGGAGGACTTTTCTAATGATTTTCTGTATCGCTTCTTTCCTCAAGAGTTGATGGAAGCAAAGATGGAGAAGTTTGTGAATCTTAAGCAAGGAAGAATGTCTGTAAAGGAATATTCCTTTAAGTTTTATCATCTCTCAAGGTATGCTCAGAATTTAGTGGTTGATATGAGGGTGAAGATGAGAAATTTCACTTCAAGGCTATCTCAGGATTTAACCCGTAAAAACAAAACTTCTTTGCTGATTAAGGATATCGATATTTCGAGGTTGGTAGCCCACATGCAGTAGGTGGAGGATAAAAAAATAAAACAAATAGAGTTTAGGGAAAGGCAGGGTAAGAGGAACAGGTTCTCTAAGCAGGATGGTGCTTAGAAGTAGGGTGGTCAGGATGGCAGCAAATGACCGAAGAAGAAATGATGGAGTTTTAGTTCTTTTTCTACTTGTAACGCTCCTTAACTGAAGTAGTTGGGTGATAAGCGTCAGTAAGGTGGTGATAATTTCTGAGTACAAGGTACCTAATCTCAGGCTAGTAGGGCACAATCGGCTTCTTTATATCCTCATTATCAGTTCTGTGGTCATCTTTATCGAGGCGTTTATGATGAAGGAAGGGAAAGATATTTTAAATATGGTCAGCCAGGCCATATGCTCAGAAACTGTCTTGTTGGTAAGGGTTCTTCGAGAGCGGTCAAGGCTTAGGTTGCTTCATTTTTTACTCCTGCACCTAGTGGTGCTTCTTATACATCTGCTCCTACTTCTAGTAACAACAATGGTTGAAATAGGTTGTATGCTCTTACATCTCGGTAGGAATCTGAGGCATCGGCTAATGTCATTACTGGTACGTTACAACCTTTTCTTGTAACATGTATTATCTGCTTAATCAGAGGTCCACTTTTTCCTATGTGAGCCTATATTTAGAAATGTGTTTTGATTTTGATCCTGAGGTTATTTCGGATACTTTTCTATTTTAACCCATGTATGTGACTCGACTATTGCTAAAAGAGTCTATAGGGTGTGTGTGGTATCTGTTGGTAGCAAACAGACCTTGGTGAATCTATTTAAGCTTGATATGGTAGATTTTGACATTATTCTAGGGATTGATTGGTTACACTCTTGTTACACATCCTTAGATTATTGGACCCATAAGGTTATCTTTAGGTTTCCTAGTGAACCAGTTATAAAGTGGGAGGGTGGTTCCCTAGCTCTTAGGGGAAGGTTTATTTCTTATCTTAGAGCTTAGAGATTAATCTCCAAAGGGTGTCTTTATCACTTGGTCCGTGTTAATGATTCTAACTTGGAGGGTCCTTCTTTACATTCGATTCTGGTGGTAAATGAGTTTTCTAAGTTTTTTTGGATAATCTTCTTGGTGTTCCTCAAGATAGAGAGATCGAGTTTGGTATTGATTTGGTTCTGAAAACTCATCCAATATTTGTTTCTCCTTATATAATGACTCTAGCTGAGTTGAGAGAACTCAGGGAGAAAATTAAGGATTATTTAGATAGGATTTTTTTTATCCTAGTGTATCCCTGTGGGGTGCACCGGCGTTGTTGAAGGATGGTTTCTTTCAGATGTGCCTTGACTATTGGTAGTTGAATAAGGTAACAGTCAAGAACAAGTATCTTCTTCCAAGGATAGATGGCTTATTTGATCAGTTTTAAGGTGCCAAGTTCTTTTCTAAAATAGTCTTTCGGTCTAGGTATCATCAACTTAAGATTAGTGAGGAGGATATCCCTAAGATAACTTTTCATACTCGGTATGGGCACTTTGAATTCTTGGTTATGTTATTTTGCTTGACTAATGCCTCGACGGAATTTATGGATTTAATGAATAGTGTTTTTAGGCAGTTCTTGGATCCTTTTGTCATTGTGTTCATTGATAAGATCTTGGTGTATTCTTAAAAGTGAGATAGAGAATGTCAATCACCTCCATGTGGTGTTTCAGACCTTGATGGAGCAACAGTTGTATGGCAAGTTCTCCAAGTATGAGTTTTGGTTGAACGCTGTTATTTTCTTGTGTCATATTATTTCTAGTAAGGGGATCAGGGTTGATCCTCTAAAGCTGGTTGTGGTTAAAAGGTTGCCTAGACCCATGACTCCAATCGACATTCAGAGCTTCTTAGGTTTGGTTGGGTATTATAGGTGGTTTATGGAAAGCTTTTCTTCGATAACTGCTCCTTTGACTAAGTTAACTCAAAGGAAAGTAAAATTTTCTTGGTCATAAGTGTGTGAAGGGAGTTTTGAGAAGCCTAAGGATAAGCTAACTTTGTCTCTGGTTTTGAAACTGCCTAAAGGTAATGAGGGACTTGTGGTTTGTTATAATTCATCTAGGGTAGGACTTGGTTGTGTTTTGATGCAGCATGAGAATGTGATTGCCTATGCTTCCAGGCAGTTGAAGGTGCATGAGAGAATTATCCTACTCATGATTTGGAGAAATTGGTGGTGGTTTTTTCTTTGAAAATCTGGTGACATTATTTGTATGAAGTGCACATAGATACCTTTTATGATCATAAGAGTCTACAGTATGTGTTTACTCAGAAGAAGATAAATCTCAGGCAGAAGAGATGGTTGGAGCTTCTCAAGGACTATGATATGAGTCTTCACTATCATCCAGGTAAGGCTAATGTTATTGCTGATACTCTTAGCAAGTTATCCATGGGGAGTTTAGCTTATGTAGATAAGGAGAAGTGGGATTTGGTGAAGGATATTTGCCACTTGGGTGATCTTAGAGTATGCCTCTTAGACTCTAAGAATGGTGGTGTGTTCGTACAGGAAATGATTAGATCATCTCTCGGGGTAGAGATTAAGGAGAAGCAAGTACTAGATCCTATCTTGATAAAAATCAAGAGTGATATAGGTGGGAAAAAGGTAATGGTATTTGAGATAATTGGTGATGATACTTTACGGTACCAAGGGATCTTGTATGTTCCTGACATTGATGGGTTGCGATAAAGGATTTTGGCTGAGGTGTATGAATTGCGGTATATTGTTCATCCCAATTCAACAACGATGTATCATGATCTCAAAGAGATATATTGGTGGAATGGTATGAAAACGGATGTGGTAGATTTTTTAGCCAAGTGCATGATATGTCAATAATTTAAGGTTGAGCACATGAGGCCTGTAGGGTTGTATCAAGAAATTGATTTTCCCGAATAGAAATAAGAGGTGATTAATATTTATTTCATTACCGTTCTTCCTTAATCGCAGTACCAATTTGATTTGATTTGGTTTATTATGGATAGGATGACGAAGTTTGCTCACTTCTTGCCAGTGAAGACTACCTTTTTGGTAGAGGATTATGTGAAGTTGTATCTTTAGCAGATAGTAAAACTGTATGGGGTACCTGTGTTGATCATATCTGATCTTGGTACGCAATTTTTATCTCATTTTCGATGGTCTTTTCAGAAGAGATTGGGTACTAAGTTAAGTCTAAGTACTAATTTTCATCCTTAGACGGATGGGCAAGTGGAAAAAACTATTCAGACATTGGAGGATATGCTTCAGGCATGTGTGATTGATTATGGTGGCAATTGTGTTGAGCGTCTACCTTTGGCAGAGTTTGCTTACAACAATAGCTATCATTCTAGTATTGGTATGGACCCTTTTAAGGCATTGTATGGTAGGAGGTATAGATATCCAATTGGATAGTTTGAGCTTGGTGAGGCAGATATGTTGTGTTTGGATTTGGTTTATCAGGCTATGAAAAAAGTGAAGGTGATTTGGGATAGGCTTAAGGTTGCCCAAAGTCTCCAAAAATCCTGTGCAAATGTAAGGAATAAAGAATTAGAGTTTGAGGTTGGGGATAAGGTGTTCTTAAAGATATATCCCATGAAGGGAGTAACACGGTTTGGTAAGAAGGGGAAGCTCAGTCCTCAGTTTATTGGCCCTTATGCGATTTTATGAAGGGTTGGTAATGTGGCTTATGAATTAGAGTTACCTTCTAGTTTGAGCTTCATTCATCCAGTATTTTATGTCTCCATGTTAAGGAAATGTCTTTGTGATCCTTCTTCAGTGATTCCCTTAGAGGGCTTAGTTATCTCAGATTATCTGTCTTATGAAGAGGTCTCAGTTGAGATACTGGATCGATAGGTTCTTCGATTGCAGACCAAGGATGTGGCCTCGGTTAAGGTTCTATGGAAGAACCACAAGGTGGAAGAGGCTACATGGGAAGTGGAAAAGTACATAAAGTCCAAGTATCCGCATCTATTTTCTGCCTTGGGATTCATGCGGAAGGTATGTGTTCTTAAACACATCTTAATTTTTTGAATTTGTTAAAGAAAAGATTAGTATATTTGCGTTTGTGTTTCCTAACTTCGCTAAAGGTTGGATTGATATTTGATAATGCAATTGAATCATGCTTGTGGTTCCCCTACCTTTTCCGTTATTTAGGGATGAATGCTCCTAGTAGGGGAGACAAAAACAACCTGGGTTTCTGGACCTTAGAAAATTTCTTGGATTTTGAGTTTTTGGATAGGATACGAGTAGGGGAAATAACTTGTATACTAGGATATGAGTGGTATGGGTTAGTTGTATGCTGACCAGTGTTGGTAGATGGGTTGGATTTGGGTTCTGGAATAGATACGACTTGGGTGGTATGAGTCGTATCGGTAGATACGGGTTGTTTAGTTACTTCAGTTAATCTTAGGCATGGTATCTTAAGTTTAATCTGAGTACAAGTGACTCACTATGATCTGTAAGCCAGGGTACGAGTCGTACCAAGGAATCATATGGTGGTCAGTGTTCAATAATCTTGGGATTCTATTCTGCCAAGGTTACGGATCATGGGTACTAGTCGTATACTTTGATACGACATGGTTTGGGGTGAGTCTTACTTTGGACAGTGTTGGGTCCAAGAGAGATTGCCTTGGGTATAAGTGGTGGGTGCCATTTGTATTGGAGCGTACGACTAGTATGGATAGTCGTACCCACCTGACAGGATTTTTGTGGGTTTATGTGAGGGCAGTCTGGCCATTTTTCCACTTAACCTATTAAGGCCTCGCAACTTATATTCCTATTGGGAGTTATTTTCCTTATTATTTTATTCATTAACACTTAGAAACTTCTCTTAAACACTCTATAATTCTCTCTAAGGCTTTTGGGTAAAGGAAGGTTAGGGTTTCACCTTAAGCAGTAATTTGGGGCTTGTGTTGGTGATTTATCTTCATCATCTTCTTGGTTTAAGGCATGTTCTTTTCTCTCATTGTTAGCTCCAACTAAAGACATGGTTTTATAAAATATTTTCATGGTTTGGTTATTGTATGGTTTTTGATTTTCAAATATAATATGGAATTTTTGGTTATTAATGCTTGGTTATGGTTTTCCTATGTTTTAATTATGCTTTTATATGCTTTAATTGGTTGCATGGGATTGGTTATTTGGTGATTGGTTTTGGTTTTGAAAATACTATGCCCCCCAATATATTTGATAAAATGCCTATGAGAATGCTTAAACTACAATGTTGGATTTTAATGGAACTATTGCATGGTTTAAACTTGGCAATGGTACCCTAAATGGTTAAATGGTTTGGAATGGTCAAAATGGAATGCTTTTGGTTTAACAATCATTCTTGTGGGGTACAATGGAATCCCCTAAGTAATCATAATAATGGAACACTTGTGGGGTACATGGGACTCCTCCAAGTTAATTGGTAATGTGATCTATAGGTACATGGGACTCCCTTGATGTCAAAAAGGTTTGGCTAAGGACAATACTTTCAACTTATTATCGGTATGACGATACCACTATGTATAGCCTTGGTTAATAATAATGGTTCGATTAGTTGGAAATGGTTTTAACTGGGTAATAATGGCGGGGTATGATAGCTTACCGAGAAGGTGGGAGTTCAATGAATGAACACTAGAAACTCATGTTTGCCGACATAAGGGGTTAGGGCATGGCGACCCGTTTATGATACTATAAGGTACGCGGGAATCCTCTAAGTAAATTGTACATATATATCATGGAGAGTGAGGGTACTTCAGAATCCCTTACTCTAATGGTATCTCTGGTTCGTGCGGCTACATGCATCGGGGACCGTTCAGGGGGTTACACTGGACCCATGTAGGCCATGGGTGGTTAAGGACGGTTAAGCTTCACATACCCTAGATAATGGTTTTAAATGCATACTAGACTCGGTTCCCATTCCCGGCATGAATATATATATATATATATATATATATATATGGTTTATATGCATATGGTTGGTTTACTTGGTTTTACTGGTTGGCATTATTCAATCCTTATCCTGAGTTCATGCTAGTGTTCACCTGCTAACCCATCTTTAGGCAGCTATATCCCCACGCGATATAGGAACCAGTCGTTTTACTCCTCTTTCTTAGCTATCGAACATTCGGCATCAGCTACTGGATTGGTGTAGTGAGCTTCCATTTTTTTGGAAGGCTCCAGTTCTGACACAGCCCGACTGGGGGCCTTGTCGTATGGGTGTCCCAAGTCCGACCAGGATCGGAGACCACCCCCTTACCCAACCTAATCTCCAGCCACCTTCACTGAGTTAGCTGAATTTTGAGTATGTAGCAAGATAGTGTAACAGATCACATGAAGACTCTAGGATAAGATTACAATAGTGATCGACCCAACCGAGTCTAACCATCCCATACCAACAATCCAACCATACCAAACCTATACCTAAACAAGGGCCAGAAACCATGCCATAACAAAAGATTTTCCAAAACATAATATAATTAATTCCAAAATGAAATATGATGGAACAGTAAGAAATTATGTTCGCTGATGTCAGCCCTTTAGCTCTTCCAATGCCAAGGCTGACACCAATACTGATCCCTCCAATTCCAACTCATAGTAGTACTACAAAGCCTCTAACCAAAAGAGTATTAAAATTTGGTTAGGAGCGTTAATATCCATAACATGAAATAGAGCGTTACAAAATAAAATCAAAGTGCCTAAAATATCCATAACATGAAATGGAACGTTACTAAAGGATGAAAGCTCACCACTTTAGTCCAAATATTAATCCCCGAGTCAATCATTATGTAGGAGGAGTAGGATGGTCGGTTCCTGCATAGCGTGGGTATACAACCACCAGTAGATGGGTTAGTGAGTGAATACTAGCATGATCTCAGGATAAGGATAAAATAATACCATTTATAAAACCAAGTAAAACCATCCATATGCACATAACCATACATAGATATAACCATGACACAAAAGAGGGTCGGATTTAGCACGCCTTTAAAACCTTTACCTGGATATGTAGCTTTGTTATCCTAAACCACACATGGGATATATGGGTTCAGTTCCCCCTACTAGAAGGGCTCCAATGCGTGAAGGCTCACAACTGTGGAAGAAAACCTGGGATGAATAGTACTTCCCCTAAAATATACTATGACATCATGTAGACGGTCACTAAGACCAATCTCACATCGGCTTATATGAGTTTCCAGTTTTGGTCCCCTCGGGACCTCCACCTTCTACGGCTTTGCTACACACCCTGCCATTATTTCCCAAATAAAAATATTACCAAGAAACCAATCAATCTATTTACCATTTATTAACAAAGTCTATTTTGCGGTGGTATCGTCATACTGACCATACTAGCAATTACTATCCATAACCAACCATATATATTAAACCACTTGGAGTTTTTCATGTACCCAAAAAGCACAACCATTTAGTCATTTACCTTTCCAAGCCATTTAAACCATGCACACTTTCTTTACCAAGTTTTTAAAACAAGCAAGAGTTCCATTAAAATACTCAATGCAATAAAAACATGCTTATAAGCATTTTTTCAAACACTTTCGGGGCAGAATATAACCAAAACCAATTTCAATTACCATTAGACCATTCCAATGGAATCCAATTATCCAAAACCGCCATTAATGTACATAAAGTATAATTAAAACCATGGAAAACCATAACCAACCATTTAATATCAAAACCCCCAATTCATATTTGAAAACCAAAATCATAAAATCAATGAAGTCATGAAAACATTTATAGAAACCATGCTTCTAGTTAGAATTAACAAGAAGGGAAGAGAACATGCCTTAAACTAAGATGATGATGGAAATAAATCACCAAAACAAGCCCCAAATCAATCCTTTAGTTGAAACCCTAGCTTCCCTTGCCCAAAAGCTTTTGAGAGAATTATAGAGTGCTTTTGAAGAGTTTCTAGGTGTTAATGAATGGAAAAATAGGGTAAATAACCTTCCAAGTAAGTTATAAATCATCGTACCTTATTAGGATAAGTGGGGAAATATCCAAAATACCCCCACTTAAGTTGTACAAAATCCCGTCCCAGGGGTACGACTGACCTTCATGAGTCATACCCAACACTCGTATCCTATCCTCAACATTTAGATCCAACACTGTCCAGTATATGACCCATCCAACCAAGTTGTATCCAAAGCATACGATCTATACCCCTCATCCGTATCCTTGGCAGATTTAAACTCAAGGAAGATTTAGACACTGTCCACCATATGAGTCCTTAGTATGACTCGTACCCTGGTTTATGGCTTATAGTGAGCCAATGGTACTCAGATCCAACCTAAATAACCGAGTCTAAGATTAAGTTAAGGAACCAAATAATCTGTACTCACCAATATGACTCATACCCCTAAGTCGTATCCATTGCAGTAACCAAAATCCATCCTACCAACCAACACTGGTCAGCATACGAATGGACCATACCATTTGTATCCCAACATGCGACTCGTAACCATGAGTCATATTGGGTCTAGAGATCAAAATTCCAGGTAATTTTCTAAGGTCCAGAAACCAGAGAGTTTTAATTTCATGGATGTTATTTCATACTTCGGTTCATTGATGGATATTGGTTTTGGTTATAGTTGGGGGCATATCCCAACCATATTTTGGTATTCTTTTGGTTAGAGGCTTTTGTAAAACTAATATGGGTTGGTATGAGGGGATCGGTATTAGTGTCAGCCTTAGCATTGGTATTGGTATTAGGGTTGACACGGGCTGACTGTATTGTTGGTTGTTTCATCCTCTATTATTTTGGGATTATATATAATTATTATGGAACTCATATGGTTGTGGTTTGTGTTTTGGTTTGGCTATTGGTTGGGTTCATACGGTTGGACTCGGTTGGGTCGGTCTCGGTAATAGACCTATCCCAGAGTTTGTAATCTGAAATGTTACGCTATTTTATTATATATTTAAATTCAGCCAACTCAGGGCAGGCGACTGGAGGTTGGATTGGGTAATGGGGGTGGTCTTCGGTCCCATTTGAACTTGGGATGCCTATTACGAAAGGGCCCCGTGTTGGATCAGGTCAGGTTACGTGAGCAAGCTGCATAATGTTCATTAACTGCATAATTCCAAAAATTTTCTTATTTCTCCTTTACTGCATGTTGTTTAGTGATTTAAAGGTCACATTGATGTGTCAAGTTTTCTTGACAAGTATTTAGAGGCAAAATATGGTTTAAGTCAGAATCAACTGACTATCCATAAAATCTAGTGTAACTTGTGCTTATTGTCGTGTCCTTATTCATTGGTTTTAGGAGTTGTCCATTGTTACTTATAGTAATTCACCATGAGCATTCTTAATCCTTTATTTTTTTGATTTTGATGCATGTGATGTCCATCCGATTCCAATTGGACTCCATCTCCCTATATCTCTCCGGGACCAAGTCCCATCAAGTCCTAAATGGACTAATACATGAAGAAAATGGACTGATTCAATGCTGGTATACATCAGATATACATGTATATACAGGTTTTAAAGAAAGTAAGTGAAAAGGGAGGCTGAATTCACGGGTGGAGGATTGAAGGCGGATATATATGACTAAAATACAGTCGCAATATACATCACATCTACTAAAAAATGCAGGAAAGAATACTGTGATATACAAGAACAAAAATGGACTCAAAGTCCATAAAATTGGCAGCCTAAAGTCTGGGCAACTTGTTGATGGGCCAAAAGAGGGGCCCAACTCCAATTCTTATATTTTATTCTCTTATGATTTACAATTTATACTTGTTTATTTGTCTTAGAACTAAATTTAATTAATTAATCTAGACAAATCCCCTAAGATGTTGCTATTTTTATTTATCTTCATTGTCTTTTCTTTACTTATTTGAATTTTTCTATCCACTTTATCCTTTTAAATAAATAAATAAATAAGGAATAAAAAATGGATTTTATGTTAATCTTCTTTAAAACAAGCTTTTAGAATTAAGATGACTCTATTTTTTATTTATGTATTAATTAATTTCATTTAGGCAAAATAAATTTTTCCTAAAACATAAAGAGAAATATATTTTCTCAAGTTGGTTTCTTCTAAAAATAAATTTTCCCATGATTGAATGTTCCTTATTTGTTTTGGCTTGATATTTTTTCTTAAACTCTATCATTATTAAAATCAAGATTTCAATTAACATTGACCATTAAAATTGATTTTTCTTTAAAACATGACCCTTTCCCTTAAAAAGAAATTGATTTGCCTTAAAATTATATTACGAAAAAAATAAAATTTTGCTTAAAATTCTTTTTTCAAAGCCAATTCCTTTTATCTAAAAATAGACTATTTGGACTTGAAAGAAATAAATCTATTTTTCAAAATTGCCCAATCGAGCTTGATATTTTCATAAAAATTGACATTTTTTATAAAAGTAGTCACCCTTTGTAAATTAGTCAAAAATGAACTTTTGGTAAACCGTTTTTAAACGGACGCTCCTAATTACCTTAAAAACCTTCTTAGGGTGTTAAATGCACCCTTGCTCAGTTTCTCTTATTTTAAAGATTTATTTCTGTTTTGAATCTTTGAAATCTCTTTTAAGTTTTATTGATATTTTTTTATTAAAACCAAGTAGCGACTCTGTGAATTTATTAAAATTATTTTGAAATATTCTCGAATGTTTTTGATATAATTTGAAAAGGAAAAAATTATTTTCTTTTAAACAAAATTCGAAAATGGATAAAGCAATGAGTATCATCAGCCAGAGGAGGACTAGTAGGGAACGATGGAACTACACTTGGGGCAGCACAATCAGGAGTATAGATCCTAGACCGGGTCTGCACTCCATAAGCAGATCGAGTTCCATCTAAATTATCCTCCAGTAGGACAGAGCGTCCAACAGAGTTTCTACAAACATCAGATCTTCGGGGAGGAATGATCTAAAATGTGAGTAAATAAGAGATTAGAGGAAGTTGAAGACACCAGACTCTGTAGCCCGAAATAGGGCACAAGAAAGGGAAACATTTCCAAATGCCTTCCAACCTCCCCCATATAAATGTGACGCGTTACACAACCATAAAAATGAATCTACTTGACACGACTTTGTGGACACCCAATGACTCTGAACCTATCTCTGATACCAAGCTTGTCATGACCCGACCCCAGGCCTAGTCTTGACGGGTATCTCAAGCCCACTGAGGGCTAGAGAGTACCCCCACATAGCCTATCTAAAACATAATCCAAAATAATAGTGAAAGACACCAAGCATGATATAAAATAGTCAACATACTGAAAGGTAAGCCCTAAGAATTTATAACAACCACTCAACCGACACATGTCCACAAAAGCCTCTAAACCAATCTGAATATCAAACTAGGTTGGGACATGCCCCCAAACAGGACAGTGACAATGACAATGATAATGTTAATGTGAAATCTGTAACTCTAAGTTATGAAAAGAAAGCGATGGAATGACTAAGATTTCCATAGGATGGAAGCTCACCACTTTACCATAGACCAACCAAATCACCTAACGTGCACAGGAGTAAAAAGAGTGTCTTCAGACCCAACATTATGAAATAATGTAGCGTTCTAAGATGGTTAACGGGGTGAGCTCTAGTATGTAACTCAGGACAAGGGATAAAATGATTCCATTTAAAAATCAATCCAAAATCAATGCACATGTTCACATATATGCAAATATACATATATACATAATATTAGGGGTAGGGAACAAGGTTTAAGCATGAACTTTAAAACCATTAACCTGGATTCTGTAGCTCTAACCATCCTAAAAATGTCCATAGGCTATATAGGTCTGGCTCCCCCCACTAAAGGGCCCTAGTGCATGTTAATCGTACAAATCAGAGAAACCCGAGGAGGGCTAAAGCCACTGAGGTTCCAACTATTCTAAGAATATATATAAAGTGTGAAGTACACACACAACCACCGAGACCCCCATGCCGGTAAACATGGTTTTCAGTATCGGTCCCCTATGGACCTCCACCTTCCACTATGAGCGACTCAATTCCCTTTACGCCCAACTAAAACATTTATACATAACTCATCCATTTAATTTAGGAGTCATCCATTTATACATTTAAAATGGTATCATCACACCATTTAAGTTAAGCTTGCAAGCCAATTCCATTACCAATTTACCCACTTAACTCCCAGGTTTCAATTTAGAAATCAATCCATGGCCACCAATGCCTTTCTAAATTATTTTTATCCGTTTAGCCATTAGTACAATGCAATAGATTAGGAGAGTAAGCAAAACCATAAGATTATCTATATTTCAAAACCAATTATGCAAGTGGGTTGAGGTTATTATCAATTTCCTACAAAAATCCTTAAATGTTTGGGGGAATCCATGATCTCCATTCTATTTACTACACCCATGCACCCAATGAGTTCCAAAATCTATCAATAAGGCATAAAAAATGCATACAAACCATGGAAATATTACTTCAATAATAATCATCCAAAACCATAAACCCAAATTACAAAACCACATTAAAACCATACAAATATCAAACCATTGCATGCAATGATAAAAGAAAAGTTTGGGGAAGAGATACATGCCTGAAGATACTAAGAATTTAGAGAAAAAACTACACTTTGAGCCCCAGATGACTAATTCATAGAAACCCTAGCCTTGTCTTTGATTAGGGAATTTGTGAGAGAAGAGTAGTGTAATTGACTGAGTAACCAAAAAAAAAGAGTTATGGGGTCCCTTAGGGTTTTTATGTCACGGGTTATAAATGGGAATGAGAGGAATTAACCAGAGTACCCCCAATTAAAATACAGGAAAAACTATTGTCAGTTGTTATGGGTCACGTCACGACTCATGATGACTGGATAAGAGTTATTACCTGGACTCATAGTCTAGGCAGTGACTCTGGGAAACCTTACTGCTAAAGTCACAAGTACCACCCCACAACTCGTGACCACACCTTATAATTTGTGATGTCCAAGTCGTGACCTTTATAGAAATCATGGATAACTTACTACCCAGACTACGATTAGCATCTTATAACCTACGAGGAGCCTTCATGACTCGCCAACTGAGTCATAGCCTGAGAAGTGAGCACAACACCAAGAGAATTTTAGAGTTCAAAAATTGGGGTGTAACATTAACCCCCCCAGATCATCCTTCCCCAATGAGGAGTCAAGGTACTCATTAGCACGATACAAGAAAGAATACAACCTCAAAACCATGAGCAAAATCTGAAAAGCACTAAGAGAGAAATAGGAACCCATACCTCAAACATCTTCATACTAAACGGGGAACAAGAACGGATACTTAGACTTCATGTCCTCTTTATTTTCCTAAGTAGCTTCTTCTACCTTTTGATTCTTCCAATGGACTTTCACTAATGCCATATCCTTAGTCCTTAATCTACAGACTTGCCTATCATAAATCTAAACTGGGACTTCCTTATAAGACAAGCAATTCAAAATACCAGCACCTTCCAAAGGAACAATCAAGAAGGATCACCTACCCATTTTTTCAACATCGACACATGGAAAACTAAATGAATAGAACTTAAACTCATAGGCAAATCCCATTTATAGGCCACACTCCTAACTCTCCTCAAAATCAAATACGGACCAATATATAAGGGACTGATTCCCCCCCCCCCCAAACCACATTACTCCCTTCATAGAAGAAACTTTCAAGAACACCCAATCACCTACATTAAACTCTAACTCCCTTTGCCTTACACCTACATAGGATTTTTGGCAACTTTGGGAAATCTTAAGCCTCTTCCTAATCATCTTCACCTTCTCATGGCTTAGTGAACCAAATCGGTACCAATTAATCAAGTCTGACCAACCTAAAATCACCCAAAAGGAGACCTACACCTCCTACCATAAAGAGCCTCAAAAGGAGCTATTCAAATGCTAGAGTGATAACTATAGTTATATGTAAACTCAATAAGAGGCAAGTGATCAACCTAATTACCTCAAAAATCAATCACACATGCCCTTATCATATCTTCCAAGGTTTGGATAGTCCATTCCACTTGTCCATCCATTTGAGAGTGGAAGGCGGTGCTAAGGTTCACCTTAGTCCCCAACCCTTTCTGAAACGAACACCAAAAGTGAGAAGAAAATTGTATACCTTGATCTGAAAGAATGGAAACACGAGCACCATGCAATCTAAATATCTCCTCAATGAGTAGCTTAGTGTAACTCTCTCCAGAGTAGGTAGTCCTCATTGATAAGAAATAAGCAGATTTAGTCATCCTATCCATAATAATCCAAATCAAATCATACTAATTACGATCGTAACCGGGGAAGACTCGTAATGAAATCCATATTGATCATCTCCCACTTCCACATAGGCAACCCTATCTCTTAGGACATGCCACCAAGCCTCAAGTGTTTTACCTTCACTTGCTTACAGACTATACATTTAGCTACAAAGTTAGCCACATCCCACTTAAAGTTATTACACCAATAGACCTCCTTCAAGTCGTGGTATATCTTTGTTGAACTTGGATAAATAGTATACCTTGACTCATGATCCTTGATCAAAATCCTTTCTCGCAGCCTATCAACATCAGAAACACATAACCTACCTTGGTACCTAAGGATACCATCACCACCAATCTCAAAGGCCATAACCTTTTTATACCCCACATCATCCTTAATTTGCACAAGAATGGGATCTAAATCCTACTTCTCCTTTACCTTAACATCAGGAGATGATTTAATCACTTCTTGAACACTCACCCCTCCATTCCCAGAGTCCAAAAGATGAACTCCCAAATTTGCTAGCTGGTGAATGTCCTTCACCAATCCTCTTTTCTCTTTATCGGCATGAGATAATCTCCCCATGGACAACTTCTAAGAGCATCAACAACCACATTAGCTTTACCTGGATGGTAGTGAAGACTCATATCATAGTCGTTTATAAATTCAAGCCACCATCTCATTGAAGATTCAACTCTTTCTCAGTAAATACACACTGAAATCTCTTATAATCAAAATAATTGTCCACATGCTCCCATACAGGCAATGGCACTAAATCTTCAAAGCAAAAATCATAGCCGCCAACTCCAAATCGTGATTCGAATAATTCCTTCATGAACCTTAAGCTGTCTGGAAGAATAGGCCATCACCTTAATGTATTGCATCAACACACATCCCTATCACATACGGGATGCATCATAATATATAACAAAACCATCAGTACCCTCGAGCAGGGTTAAAACTGGCGTATAATTCAACATATCCTTCAACTTCTCAAAACTACCCTTGCAAGCATCATACCACAAAAATTTAACTTTTTTCTTAGTCAACTTTCTCAATAGGGCGGCAATAAAAGAGAAACTCTCCACAAACCTTCTATAATACCCATCCAAGCCCTAGAAGCTCTGAATATCTGTTGGAGTCATGGGTCTAGGCCACTGCTTAGCCGCCTTAACTTGCTGTGGATCCACCATGATCCCCTCACTATAGATAATATACTCGAGAAAAGACAACATTCGATCAAAACTAACACTTAGAGAATTTAGCATACAATGTTTGATTCTTAAGAGTCTGCAATACAATTTGGAGGTGTTTGGCGTGATCCTCCTCACCTTTATAATACACCAAATATCATCAATAAATACTATCACAAACAAGTCTACAAACTACTTGAACACTCGATTCATGATATCCATAAAAGCAGCCGGAGCTTTAGTCAACCCAAATGACATAACTAGGAACTCATAATGACAATATCGAGTTCAGAAAGTAGTTTTAGGAATATTAGTTTCCCTAATCTTTAATTGATGATAACCCAAATGAAGATCAATTTTGGAGAAACCTATAGTACCCTGAAGCTGGTCAAAGAGATAATCAATCCTAGGAAGAGGGTACTTATTCTTTACTGTCACCCTATTTAATTAATGATAATTTATACACATTCGAAGGGACCCATCTTTCTTTCATACGAAAAGCATCGGAGCACCCCATAGAGAAACACTAAGATGACTAAAGCCTAAATGCATAAGATTCTTTAATTGTTCCTTTATCTCCTTCAACTCAGTCGGAGCCATACTATATAAAGGAATAAAGACAGGACGAGTATCCGATAGGAGATCAACCCCAAAGTATATTTTCCTATAAGGGGAATGCCAGAAAGGTCCTCGAGAAACACTTCATGAATCTCATTAACCACAGGGACAGATTGTAAAGAGGGAACCCGAAACTAGAATCCTTAACCCAAACCAAATGATATAGACACCCCTGGGAAATCAACTTCCTAGCTCTATGATAAGAAATAAACTTTCCTTTATACACTAGGGAACTTTCCTCACATTCGATTACCATTCCATTAGGGAATTAGTAACTGACTCTTCAGGTCCTACAATGCAAAGAGGCATAGCAAGAGTGAAGCCAATCCATTGCCAAGAGTACATCAAAATCTATGATATCTAGCTCTACCAAATTCACCAAGGTCTCTCTATGAAAGATAGACACCACACAACCCCTATAGATCTTTCTAACCATAACAAACTCACCACCAAAGAAAAAATAAAGAAAGTCTTGGGACCAAAACTAAAATGTACTGCCACAAAAGGGGTCACCTAAGAAAGGGTAGACCTTGGATCAAGTAAATAATACACATCATGAGAGAAAAATTATAACGTACCAGTAAGAACATCAAGAGATACCTCGGATTCCTGACGGGTGGATAGAGCATAGAGATAATTCCGACCAATGCTAGCACTAGAAGTAGAACCCTTTGGTGCAGGAGTTAAAGAAGTGGCCACTAGAACTTTATTAGCCCCAGTGGCTACCTTAGTACCAGGGAAATCCCGCTGTATGTGACCAAGATAACCATAGTTAAAGCACCAATTTCACCCATCATCACAATACCCCTAGTGAAACTAACTACAAAATCTACAAGGAGGATATGGTGGGGCTAACTGAGCTCCACTAGCCTAAGACTGGGCACCTGTGCCTCAGACCACTACTAGCCTTACAATAATGATCACGAGACAGCTGAAGATAAAGAATACTAGCCAAAGAATACGAACCAGAATTTCCCTAAGTCTTCTTCTTTCTCTACTGTATACCATCTCTCCTACTAGCTTGCTGACCTTCGCCCTACTCTGAATACCTGAACTTATTATTCTGCCTTTCTCTAATCTCTGCCTATTTCTTCTTTTCATCCTCCACCAATTGCATATAATCCATAATTCTGGAGATATCTATGTGATTATTTAATATCGCAACCTTACACTCTAATACCAATTCCTGAGACAAACCAGAATCAAACGTCCTTATTCTAGCCCTTATCTAGACACTAACTCCGAAGCATGATAAGATAATTATGGAACTTCCGAGCATATTCCTTCACATATATCCTACCTTGTCTTAAGTTCACAAGCTCTCTGGCATTGGCTTCTTTTAACTTTTGAGGGAAGAAACGATCAAAGAAGGTACCGAAGAACTTCTCGTACATAGCTTGCTCAACGTCATAACCCCTCGACTGCTCCCACTCCAGAAACCACTAATTTTCTATATCTTTCAATTGATATGCAACAGAATCCACACCCTCAGAATCAAAAGGATGAATCACCCTAAAGATCTTTTCAATCTCATAAATAAATCCTTGTTGGTCCTCCTAAACCTTAGAGCCACTTTGAGGATTCAACCTCATGAACTGATAGCTCAAGTAACCTCTGAATAAGGAGAAAGAAAGCCACTCTAACCTGACTGGCAAGATTGAAAGGTCACCAACTGAGTCAACATATGAATAGAATGATGGAACTTTGTATTAGAAATATAACCCTAAGGCATTGGGGCATGAGTATCATCAACCTGAGAAGCCTAAGGAGGACTAGAAGTGACATGACCTAAACCATGGACTGGTCGTGACGAGCATCTCAAGTCTATCATAGACCGGAGACCACCCCCGTACCTAGCAAAACCACCACGCACTACCTCACAGTGGCATAATTTTGAATATATAACAAGATTGCATAAGATAAGCTCAATGAATTTAAGATATGTCAATAGCCGATAACTGTTAACCAACCAAAAATAACCAACACCTTCACCCAAGTTCACAGTAGTCCACAAAGCCTTCTAACGAAACCAAAATTAATAAAGTATTGGGACATGCCCCCGACCCTGATAATGACATTGATAATATTAATGATAATGTGAACTCCCAATTCTGATCTATGAATAAAAACTGATGAAATGTCCAAGTCTTCAAGAGTAAGGAAGCTTACAACTTTAACAACAACAACCGACGAACCAAGCCCATCTACCTAGCACTACATAAGAAAAGTAGAAGTATCTCTGGTGCCTACATCGCATGGGGATACAACGTCCAAAGATGGTTAGTGGGTTGAGAAATAACATATAACTCAAGGATAGGGGAGAAAATAATTTCAAGTCAAGATCCAATTTAAAACCATATAAATGTCATCATATACATACATAAATATTATGTCGAAAAAGGCAGCAAGGATTAGCATGCACTTTAAAACTTTAGCTAGGATTGTGTAGCTAAACCGTCATAGGAAGGCACCCATAGGCTTTATGGATCCAGCTTCCCCCAGATAAAAAGTCCCCAGTATGTATATCCACATGAACTAGAGGGTGTACATATGCACCATAGGGACTCGAACCTCCCGATATACCAAGGTGACTTAAGCACCCAATCATGTAATATAATATAGGGAACTCGAACCTTCTGGCATACCAAAGTTACTTAAGCACCCAATCATGTAATATAATATGGGGGACTCAAACCTCCCAATCATATAATAAGAAGGACTCGAACCACCCGACCATCTAGACCTCCGCATCGGCTACCACGATTTCTAGTATTAGTCCCTCAGTACCTCCACTTTTATGACTCAACTACACAACCTTCTTTTAAGCCCCATTAAGAAAATTATCACATATTCTCATTCATTGAACCATAATACAAATTTAGGCATACACTATTGGTATGTCATACCAACTACACTTGCAAGCTAACATCAACATGCCATCACAATTCCATTAACTTGGGAAACGACTTCCTTTGTTCATTAAATCAAACCACTATTTTTCAATAACCTCTTTATATCATGTGATTATTCCAAAAAAAGTTTAATGCAATTTTTATTTGTACTCAAAACTACTTTCACAAAATTGGGTTAGGGTTATTACCAATTTAGTTTATCAATATTCACAACATTAGGGGAAAATCACAATCCCCTAGTTTATTCACCATATCCATGCATCAAATTGATTTCAAAAGCACCATTTAAAACATAACCAATACATTTGTAAATATAAAACATCACATAAACAACAATCATTCAAAACCCTCAACCCATGTTGAAAAACCATATTCAAAACCATCCAATTAATCCATTCGAATACATATTTTCATAAATTAAGGATTAGGAAAGAGTAACATGCCTAAATATCAAGTTTTATGGAGAGAGTTCAACCCTTAAGCCCTTAGATGATCTACTTCTTGGAAATCCTAAGTATCTTACTTGAGGGAATTTAGAGAGAACAGATCTTTAATGTGTTAAAGTATGGAAAAAATACCCCAAGGGTTTCTAATGGTCGTGGTTATTAAGTAGGTAAAGGAAGGGAATATCTAAAGTGACCTCAACTTGAAAACTAAAAAATTGTCGGCAATGACTACAGGTCACCTTGTGACTTGTTATGACTCATTATGACTAATCACCACGAGTCGTAGCCAAGACAGTGTCATTAGAAACACATATTTTTGACCCTATGGCTTACATTATACGACTCGCTAGGGGAACCTACGACTCATAGGGTCCTTGTCGTCTCCAGGACAGTAACATATTTTTGACCCTACGACTTACATTACACATACCTCAAGCCTGACTATCTGAAGCAGGAAAAAAGAATGGGTACTTAGACTTTATGTCCTCCTCGACTTCCCAAGTAGCTTCTTCACGCCTTTGGTTCCTCCATAGAACCTTTTATGAAGCCATGTCCTTTGTTCACTACTGGCGAACTTGCCGATCCAAAATCTCAATAGGGACTTCCTCATAGGACAAGGAACCCAAGACACCCACACTTTCCAAAACAACGACTAAGAAAGGATTGCCTATGCACTTCTTCAACATCGACACCTGGAAGACCGGATGAATGGAACCCAAACACGAAGACAATTCCAACTTATAATCCATTTTTCCTACTCACCTCAAAATATGAAAGGGGCCAACATACCAGGGACTGAGCTTTGCCTTCTTTCCAAACTGCATCACTTCTTTGACAGGAGAAACCTTTAAGAATACTAAATCTTCCACCTCAAACTCCAAGTCCCTCTGCCTTACATTCGTAAAGGAGATTTGGAAACTTTGGGCATTCTTAGGCCTATCCTAAATTACCTCACCTTTTCCATAGCTTGGTGAACTAAGTCGGGACCATACACTTTATTCTTACCGACATCAAACAACCCAATACGAGACCTACAACTCCTTCCATACAAAGCCTCAAAAAGAGCCATCCTAATACTCAAGTGATAGTTATTATTATATGAAAAATCATCAAGAGAAAAATAGTCAACTCAACTACCAAAAAAATTGATCACACAACACCTCAACATATCTTTCAAAGTCAGTATTGCCCTCTTCATTTATCCATCCATTTGGGGGTGGAAAGCGGTGCTAAGGTTAACCTTAGTCCTCAAACCTCATTAAAAGGAATGCCAAAAGTGAGCTGAAAACTGAGTACCTCTATCAAATATGATGGAAGCTGGAGTACCATGCAGCTTCATGATATCCTCGATGAAGAGCTTAGCCTAATCCTCCAGCGAATAATTAGTCCCCAACAGTAAGAAGTTAGCGGACTTAGCCATCCTATCCACGATGAACCAAATGGAATAAAACTGTTGATGGGACCATGGAAGACTAGTAATGAAATCCATTTTAATCACTTCCTTTTTCCACACGGGCAATTCAATATCTTGAGATAACCCTCCGGGTCTCAAGTGTTTCACCTTCACTTGCTGACAAACCAAACACTTAGCCACAAAATTGGCAATATCCCTCTTCAAGTTATTCCACTTATAAATTTCTCTTAAGTCATGATCCATCTTTATCGAACCAGGATGAACAGTGTACCTCAACTCATAATGTTTAGTCAAAATCCTCTTTCTCAGCCCATCAACATCTGGAACACCCAACTTGCCTTTGTACCTTAAGATAGCATCACCACTAATCTCGAAAGCCATCACCTTCTGGTGACCCACATTACCTTTGATCAGCATAAAGACAGGATCCAAAACCTATTTCTATGTTACCTCGACACACAGAGATGACTTTTCCACCTCTTGGACTATCACACCACCGTCCTTAGAGTCCAAGAGAAGAACTCTAAGATTAGCCAGACAATGAATATCCTTTATCGAGTCTCACTTTTCCTTATCCATATGAGATAAGCTTTCCATAGACAACCTGCTAAGAGCATCAACAACTATGTTAGGTTTACCTGGATGATAGTGAAAACTCATATCGTAGTCTTATAGCAACTCAAGCCATCTCCTTTGCCTGAGATTCAACTCCTTCTGGGTGAACACATATTGCAAACTCTTATGATCTGAACAAATGTCAACATAGACTCAATATAGACAGTGACGCCAAATCTTAAAAGCAACTACCACAACCAATACTTCCAAATTATGAGTCAGATAATTCCTCTCATGAACTTTTAACTGCGTAGAAGCATATACTACCACCTTACCATACATCAACACACAACCCAATCCCACTCGGGATGCATCAAATAAATAACAAAACTATCGGTACCCTCAGGCAGGGTCAAAACTGGAGCCAAAGTTAACTTATCTTTCAATTTCTCAAAACTACCTTCACAAGCATCGGACCATAAGAACTGAGTCAATGGGGAAGTAATAGAAAAGAAGATTTCTATAAACCTCCGATAGTAACTGTCTAAACCAATAAGGTCTGAATATCGGTTGGAGTCATAGTTCTAGGCCACTTCTTAACCACCACAACTTTCTGTGGATCCACCATGATCCCTTCACTAGAAATAACATAACCCAGATAAGTCATAATATTTAACTAGAACACACACTTAGAGAACTTCGCATACACTGCTAATCCTTCAAGCTTTACAACACAAGGCAGAGATGATTGACATAATCTTTCTCACTCTTGGAACACCAAAATATCATCAATAAACACAATGATGAACAAATCTAAGAGCTGAAAGAATACCCGGTTCATAAGATCCATGAATGTCGTCGGGGCATTAGTCAAAGACATCACTAAAGACTTAAAATGACTATCTCAGGTTTGAAAAGCAGTCTTAGGGATATCCACTTCCCTAATCTTCAACTGATGGTAACCCGATTGAAGATAAATCTTGGAAAAGCACTTAACATCCTTAAGCTGATCAATGAGATCATCAATCCTAGGAAATGGATACTTATTCTTTGTAGTCACCTTATTTAGATGGCGGTAATCTATACACCTATGAAGGGACCCATCCTTCTCATGCACGAAGAGAATCGAAGCACCCCAGGATGGATAAAACCATTATCTAGTAGATCTTTCAACTACACCTTGAGCTCTTTCAACTCAGTCAGAGCCATTCTATAAGGAGGGATAGAGATAGGACAAGTGTCCAAAAAAAGATTAATCCTAAAGTTAATTTCCCTATCGGGAGGAATATCAGGAAGACTATCAGGAAATCCTTAGGAAACTCACAGACTATAGGGACCGATTACAAAGAAGAACCTTCGGATCTAGAATCCTTAACATGGACTAAATAGTAGAAACACCCCTTGGGAATTAATTTCCTAGCTCTAAGATAAGAAATGAACCTCTCCTTAGGTACTCGGGAACTACCTTTTCTCTCAATCATTGACTCATTAGGGAATTGGAAACTGACCCTTTGGGTTCAATAATCAAGAGATGCACATCACGAATGCAACCAATCCATTTCCAAAATCACATTAAAATCTAACATGTCCAACTCTATCAAATCCACTAATGTTTCTCTACCACAAATAGATACCACACAAACCCTATAGACTTTCCTAATTCATAGCACTTTCCATTAGTTAGACTTCACACACTATATAAACAAATAGTTGAAGCGTGAGATAGAAAGCTAGGTTATTTGGTACTGCCTTCTTTTGTGGACTCCTAGGACATGGGCACTGGTAGTGAATTGATTATGGTAATAAGTTTAGATCAAGGAAAATTCAAATTCATACTTGAATCCCACTAGCTCACCAAAAACTAGGCCTTTCTCAAATAAGGCATGCAGACCTGCCCCTTTAGTAGGTGATTCGCTACCGAAGTGAAGAAAAGGCTGGATCAATCATGATAGAGTCACCAACTGGTGTAGACACTAAAAAGGGATCCAAAATACAATCAAGCTCAAAACCAAAATAAATAGCTACATATTGGGTCACATAAGAAAGAGTAACTCAGAATCAAGTAGACAATATACATCACTAGAGAAAATTTCGAGTGTACTAGTAACAAAATTGAGAGATGACTTAGAATCCTAACGAGTGGCAACTGGCAAGAGCATAAAGTTGATTTCGACCAATGCAGGAGCCAGAAGTGGCACTTTTTGGTGCAGGGGCTGAAGAAGTAACAATAAAAACCTTATTTTCTCTAAAAACAACCATAGAAGGACATTTCCATTGCATGGGACCAATTTGACCACAACCAAAATACCAATTCCTCCCCTGATAATAAACCCCAAGATGCACCCGACCACCAAAATGATAAGGGGGATAGGATGGAGCTGACTAGGCCCCACTAGCCTAAAATTGCGCACCTTGTGCCTTAAAGCTACTTTTTCTCTAAAAATGATGATCACTGGACAACTTAGGATAAGGAGCACTAGCCATAGAATAAGAACTAAAATTCCCCTACTTCTTCTTAGATAATTTCCCACTATCTCTACCACTCTGCTGCTAACCTTCACCCCGATCTGAATATCAAAACTTCTTATTCTGTCTTTTACTCACCTTTGCTTAATTCTTATTTTACTCTTCCACTTATTACATATACACCATAAGTCTAAAGATATCTATATCCTTGTTTAACAAGGTGGCCTTTCTTTCCAAGATCAAATCATGGGATAACACAAAAGCAAACTTCCTCATTCTAGCCCTCATGCTAGACAGTAATTCTAAAGCATATCGCAATAGCTAATGAAACTTCAAGGTATACTCCTTTACTGTCATTCTTTTTTGTTTCAAATTTATGAATTTCTCAGCCTTTGCCTCCCTCAAATCTCAAGGAAAGAATCAAGATAAGTACTAGAGAAGTTATTCCACAAGACTAACTGAGCATCATCACCCCTAGACTGGTCCCATTCCTAATACCACTGATACATCACATCCTTCAACTGCTAAGAAGTAAGATCCATACCCTCCACATCAGTAACATGCATCACATAAAAAAAATTCCATCTCATTAATAAAATTTTGAAGATCTTTCTCAACTTTAGAACTAGTGAAATTTGGAGGACTTAACCTCATATATTGGCCCAAATCTAGTGACCTCAAAAGATGAAGCAATGGAAGCAACACACTCAGTCTGAGAGGCCACCAACAGGGTTTGCAAATGGATCGACTGGCGAAACTTAACATTAGACACATCAACTTGAGGTATCCGAGTAGGGCTAGGGGGACCAGTGAAACTCTACACGGGGCAATACAATTTGGAGCTGGAGCTCTAGAATGGGTTTCAACTCCATAAGTAGTACGAGCTCCATTGATGTTGTCCTCAGATGGGATAGAAGAGTTTTCACAAACATCAGATCTTTTAGGAGGCATAATCTAAAAAGCGAACATATGGTAATTAGAGAAGATTTTATGATCTTAGACTCTATAGCTCGAAGTAGAACAATAAGAAAGGGAAACATTCCTAAATGCCTCGTAGACTCTCCCTTATAAGTATGGCGCAGTACACACCCATAAAAGAGACTCTTCTTAACACGACTTTATGGATACCCAATAACACTAAACCTAGGCTCTGATACAAACTTTGTCATGACCTAAACTAGGGCCTGGCCATGACGGGTATCTCAAGTCCATCATAGACCGGAGACCACCCCCTGTACCTAGGTAAAACACCACACACTACCTCACAGTGGATAAATTCTGAACATATAACAAGATAGAATAAGGTAAGCTCAAAAAATTTAAGATATGTCTATAATCGATAACTATTAACCAATAAAAAACAACTAACACCATCACCAAAGTCCACAATAGTCCACAAAGACTTCAAGAAAAACCAAAATCAATAAAGTGTTAGGACATGCCCCCGACCCATACATTGACAAGGACAATGTTAATAATAATGTAAACTCTCAATTCTAATCTATGAATGGAAACTGATGAAATGTCCAAGACTTCTAGAGAATAGAATCTTACCACTTTACCACTAATAACCGATGAAAAAAGTAGATCTACCCAGCACTATGATGGAAAAGTAGAAATATCTTCGGTTCCTACATTGCATGGGGATTTAGCATCCGAAGAAGGTTAGTAAATTGAGAACTAGCTTGTAACTCGAGGATAGGGGACAAAATAATGTCAAGTCAAGATCCAATTAAAAAACATGTGAATGTCATCATATACATACATAAATATTATATCAGGAAAAAGAACAAGGCTTAGCATGCATTTTAAGACTTTAACCTGGATTATGTATCTCAACCTTTATAAAAAGGCACCCACAGGCTATATGGGTTCAACTCTCCTCCAGCTGAAAGGGCCCAGTGCATGTAAGTCGTACGAACCAAAGAATGTACATATGCACCATGAGGGACTAGAACCTCCCGACATACCAAGGTTACTTAAACACCCAATTATGTAATATAATATAGGGGACTCAAAATTCTCAATCATATATTAAGGGGGACTCGAACCACCCTATCATCTAGACCCCCGTGTTGACAAGCATGATATCCAGTATCGGTCCCTTGGGACCTCCACTTTCACAACTTAGCTGCACAACCCTTTATTACTCCCCATTAAATTTTTTTTAATCATATTCTCATTCATTGAACCATAATACACATTTAGACATACATTGTAGGTATCGTCATACCAACTACACTTTTAAGATAACATCAACTTGCCATCATAATTCCATTAACTTGGGAAATGACTCCCTTTATTCATTAAATCAAACCATCATGTTTTAATAAACTCATTATATCATGTGATTGTTTTGAAAATAGTTCAATGCAATTTTTATTCGTATTTAAAACCACTTTAACAAAATTGGGTTGGGGTTATCACTAATTCAGTTGTCAATATTCAAAAAATATAGGAAAAATCACAATCCCCTAGTTTATTCACCATATCCATGCATCAAATTGATTTAAAAACCACTATTTACAACATAACCAATGAATATGTAAACATGAAACATCATATAAACAACAATCATTCAAAACCCTCAACCCCATGTTGAAAACCCACATTCAAAACTATCAAATTAAACCATTCAAATACATGATTTTCATAAATTGAGGATTAGGGAAGAGTAACATGCCTAAAATATCAGGTTTTATGGAGAAAGTTCAACCCTTGAGCCCTTAGATGACCTACTTCTTAGAAACCCTAAGTATCTTATTTGAGGGAATTTAGAAAGAATACAGAGTGCCTTTGATGTGTTAAACTGTGCAAAGAATTCCCCTAGGGTGTTTTATGGTCCTGGTTATTAAGTAGGAAATGAGGGAAATATCTAAAGTGTCTCAACCTAAAAACTAAAAAATTATCGCCAGTGGCTATGGGTCACACTGCGACTCGTAATGACTCATTATGACTCGTTACCATGAGTCATAACCAAGACAATGTCATTAGGCAAACATATTGTTGACCCTACGACTTACATTATAGGACTCGTTAGGGGACCCTATGACTTGTAGGATCCTAGTCTTCACCGGGATAATAATACTTGGAACACACACTGGTTTGACTACGGTTTAGACATTATGAATCATCATGAGTCCATACTACTCATTGGGTGCCACTCATACTCAGAATAAATAACTTGGCCACACACGTTAGTCAGGCTATGATTTGGGTCCAGAGACTTGTAAGAGTATTCTAGTCTAGATAATGAGGATAATATTTTAGAAATTTTAAAGGGACAAAAATCTGAGGTGTTATAAATAAGGACCGGTGGAAATCCACATGGAGCAACAAAATCTAGAGCAGTGACCCTAGACTTGGTCTGCACTCTATAAGTAGGTCGAGTTCCACTTACATTATCATCAAGTAGGATAAAGGGTTTAGCAGAGTTTATACAAACATCAGATCTTTAGGGAAATATGATCTAAAATGTGAGTAAATCAGAAATTAACTAAATTTCAAACCACCAGACTCTGTAGCCTAAAAGAGAACACAAGAAAGGGAAATATTCCTATATGCCTTACAACCTCTCCCATATAAGTATGGTGCACTACACACCCATAAAAAGGACTCTACTTGACCCTGAACCTGTCTATAAAACTAAGCTTGTCACGACCTGACCCGAGCCTAGTCTTTACGGGTATCTCAAGCCCACTAAGGGTAGGAGACCACCCCCATAGCCTGTTCAAAATAATAGCGGAAGAACCAAACATGATATAAGATTGTGAACATACCCAAAGGTAATCCCTTAGAATTTATAACAACTATTCAACCCACACATGTCCATAAAAGCCTCTAAACCAATCTAAATATCAAACTAGGTCGGGATATGCCCCGACCATGATTGTGACAATGATAATGATAGTATTAATGTGAACTTTATAATTCTAAAATATGGAAAGAAATTAACAGAATGACTAAGCTTTCCATAGAATGGAAGATCACCACTTCATTGCGGACCAATTGGATCACCTAACGCTGCACAGGGGTAAAAGAAGTGTCTTCGGACCCTACATTACCAAACAATGTAGCGTCCTAGGACGATTAGCAGGATGAGTGATAGCATGTAACTCAGGATAAGCGATAAAATAATGCCATTTCAAAATTAATCCAAATTCAATGTACATCATGTTCACATACATGCAAACATACATATATACGTGGCTTAAGTCATCAATAGAACCCTAAACTTGTCTCAAAATTTTACTTAAACCCCTCAACTCAGGCCTGTACCTATCAGGCCTCGAACCACCCAAAATTTGAACCAATTGAATATTTTTTGTCAATTAGCTAAATGCATAAAGTATGTGTAATACACACATGATGATGTGGCAAAAATTACAAATTGAACAATGACATTTGGCATTGAATCCAAAAGTAATTAAAAATATTCCATAACTAATTAAAAATAATTATAATTTTTTTTTAAAAAAACTAAACACCCCTGCCTCCAATCCCCCCTCCTCTTCTTTATCTTGTACTTAAAAAACTCCAGCGTAACTCCATGTTTTTCGATAAAATTCTTTCTCTTCTACAATGACAAATGAGATGGAGAAAACTCAAAATAGATTGAGAAAGATGAAATAGCTTGTTGTTTATGAAAATAGCATTTTGATTTTTTTTTTGAATCAAATTTACAATTTTGTTGATTTATGAAAAAATGGATTTACATTTTTCCGGCAGACTCTCAATTTTTTGGCAAACTCCCATTTTTTCTGAAAAAGTCCCATTTTTTTGATATTACACCTAAAATTTTTGATAAA
The DNA here is from genome assembly GCF_002878395.1 of Capsicum annuum. Taxonomy (NCBI): domain Eukaryota; kingdom Viridiplantae; phylum Streptophyta; class Magnoliopsida; order Solanales; family Solanaceae; genus Capsicum; species Capsicum annuum. Next base: position 67,884,880 of record NC_061121.1, read on the forward strand.
CTTTTTGGATTTTCATTTTACTCAGAGTGAAGATGTTTGTTTAGAGGTGGATAAATATGGAGATGAAAAATGGTGGGGAAGAATTAAGAACAAAATCGAACTAAGAACAAAAAATTCAAATTGAATCCAAAAATAAATTCAAAACTAAGAACGAAAAAAGGAGAAAAAGTAGAAAAATGGGAGGAGAATTAAGTTTTAAAAAAAATAATGAGGAAAAAGACCAGTAGGAGAAGAAGATGAAGAGGGGGGTACCGGATGGGTGTGGGGGCAGCTGGATGAAGATGAAGGTTGAGTTTTTTTAAAAAAAATTTTGTTTTACTTATAATTTTTTAGGGACCTCAATGACACTTGTCACTTTTTTATTTGTGATTTAGTAAGAAAATCGTCACTCTCACGCCCATTTTGAGTGATTATAATGTGACGTGCCATATGGGCAAAAAAAATTAGGGTGGATCATATTTTGGGTGGATTAGGGGCCTGATAGGTATAGGTCTGAGTTGAGGGGTTTAAGTGAAATTTTGAGACAATTTTAGGGGGATATCGATGACTTAAGCCTATATACATAATGTTGGGGTAGGGAACAAGGTTTAAGCATCAACTTTAAAACCATTAACCTAGATTGTGTAATTCTAACCGTCCTAATAACGCCCATAGTCTATATAGGTCTGGCTCCCCCACTAAAAGAGCCCTAGTGCATGTTAGCCACACGAATCAGAGAAATCCAAGGAAGGGCCAAGGACACCGAGGCTCCAACCGTTCCAAAAATATATATATATAAAGTGTGAACTACGCACACAACCACCGAGGTCCCCACACCGGCAAACATGGTTTTCAGTGTCGGTCCACAAGGGACCTCCACCTTCCACGACGAGCTACATAATCCCTTTTAAGCCCAATTAAAACATTTGCACATAACTTATCCATTTAATCTAGGAGTCATTCATTTACACATTTATCGAATGGTATTGTCAAACCAATTAAGTTAAGCTTGCAAGCTAATTCCATTACCAATTTACCTATTTAACTCCCAAGTTTCAATTTAGAAAACAATCCATGGCCACCAAGGCCTTTCCAAACCATTTTTATCCGTTTAGCCATTAGTACAATGCAATAGATTAGGAGAGTAAGGAAAAAACATATGATTATCCATACTTCAAAACCAACTATGCAAGTGGGTTGAGGTTATTATCAATTTCTTATAAAAATCCTTGAAAATTTGGGGTTATCCATGACCCCCAATTCATTTACCATGCCCATTCACCCAATAAGTTCCAAAATCCATCAATAAGGCATAAACAAATGCATACAAACCATGGAAATATCATTTAAATAATAACCATCTAAAACCCTCAACCCAAAATCCAAAACCACACCTTAAAACCATGGAAATATCAAACAATTACATACCATAGTAAAATAAAAGTTTGGGAAAGGGATACATGCCTGCAGATACTAATAATTTGGAGAAGAAACCACACTTTGAGCTCTACATGACCAATCCCTAGAAACCCTAGACTTGTCTTTGATTGGGGAATTTAAGAGAGAAAAGTAGTGTATTTGATTGAGTAATAAAGAGTTATGGGGTCCCTTAAGATGTTTTATGTCGTTGGTTATAATTGGGGATGAGAGGAAATGATAAAAGTGCCCCTAATTAAAATACAAGAAAAACTATCGTCAGTCGTTACGGGTCACATCATGACTCATGATGACTGGATAGGAGTCGTTACTTGGACTCGTAGTCTGGTAAGTGACTCAGGGCAACCTTACTGCTAAGGTCACAACTCCCACCCAACTACTAGTGACTGGACCTTACGACTTGTGAGGTCCAAGTCGTGACCTCTACAGAAATAATGGTCAACTTACTGGCCATGCTACGATTAGCACCTTACGACCTATAAGGAGCCTTCATAACTCATCAATTGAGTCATATTCGGAGTAGTGAGAATAATACCAAGAGAATTTCAGAGTTCAGAACCTGGGGTATAACACAAGTAGTGCCTCCACAACTTCAAAGCAAACATAATTGCACAACTCTAAATCATGGGTAGGATAATTTCTCTCATGAGGCTTTAACTAACAAGATGCATAAGCAATCATGTTTACCCCTGCATCAACACAAAACCCAATCCAACGCCTAAAGCATCAAAAAATAGGAAGAAACCCATACCCTCATTGGGCAAAGTCAAGGTAGAAGCTGAAGTCAAAAAATCCTTGAGATTTTGAAAGATCACCTCACAAGCATCAGACGACTGAAAGAAAATCTTTTTCTGAGTCAACTTAGTCAAAAAAGATACAATAGAAGAGAAACCCTCAACAAAACATTGATAAATACCTGCCAAGCCAACAAAACTCCCAATCTCAATGAGCGAAGTAGGTCTAGCCCAATTATGAACCGCTACAAACTTGGCTTGATCAACCATGATACCTTCCTTAGTCACTACATGACTCAAGAAGAAAATAGACTCTAACCAAAATTCACACTTAGAGAACTTTGATACAGCTTCTTATCCCTCAATCTCTAAAGCACAATCCGCAAATGCTCCTCATGCTTATCCTAACTCTTAGAATACAACAAGATATAATCTATAAATATAATAACAAAGGAGTCAAGATACGATCTAAACACCCGATTCATCAACTCAACAAATATGGCAGGGGCATTGGTTAACCCAAAGAACATGACCAAGAATTCATAATAACCATATCGAGTCTGAATAGTTGTCTTTGAAATATCTGAAGCTCCAATCCTCAACTGGTGATAACCGAACCTCAAATCAATCTTTGAAAACACTACAGCACCTTGAAGTTGATCAAACAAATCATCAATATGAGAAAGAGGATACTTATTCTTAATCATCACCTTATTCAACTTCCGATAATCAATACACATCCATATAGACCTATCCTTTTTCCTTACATACAAAGACATGCACACCCTAAGGTGATACATTAGGTCGGATAAATCTCTTATCCAACAACTCTTGTGTCGCGCCTTATTTTTCTAGTAAAAAGCAGATTTTGATGTGACAACTTTTTTTGGGATTGTTTAAAGGGTGTGAAGAGTCGCCACCCAATGTATTAAGGTGCGTTAGAATGCAATAAATTATATTTCTATCAAATGTCAATTTAAATTAAATATTTTACAACATACTAGATATTAATCAAATAAACTACCTAGGAACCAAACTATCAGTACCAGCAAGTCATAAATAACTTAGGCCAGTTATAGAAAAGCTCTGCATATCGAAAGTGTGTTAAATATAGAAAAATGACCATGAGGGTCATTACAAAAGAGGAGTGAAATCTTTCTGGATATTGAACATATTTGTCATAATGTAGATTTCCAATCGAGTTGATGTTCAAATGCTAGACAACCTTTAGATAATAATTCATAAATTAAATAAAACAAGTATTAGCGTACTCAATGCAAAAAGTGATATTATGTCAATATGAGCTATTTTTTCAAGGAGGACTTGAGGACGAATGGGTGGGTTAGAACTTAAGCTTGAGAAGTGAATTGCTATCAAAGATGGAAGATAGGCTCTAAGAAAGACTTAGGTACTAAGTTCATGCTAGAAACTGATGCAGAGAACAAGTAAATAATGATGTTGTTTAAAAGATGCAAATAAAATATTTAAAGAAATTATTTTGGATAAATAGGAGAATTGAAGATTGAAAAGTTTTGAAAATTTTGAAGTGTTTAGTTTGAAACATTTGAGAATTTGAAAGATTGTGAAAAGCTATTTGAATAATCTTAAAAAAAGGTTCTAATTTTCACCCTTATGACATTATAGAAAGGTGAAAGAGATAGAGAATATGATTTGGAAAAAAAATTATTTAAAATATTTTAAAATACTTGGATGTTTTGTAAAAGAAAGTGAAAAGAAAGACCGCATCCTTATGAAGGATTGTCTACGTATCTTGTTAGAACAAGTATCAGGTCAGATGTAGTTCAAAATTTTGAGAGTTATAAAGGTCGAATAGCGGGTAACGACGAATTATGGACAAAATAACCAAGGAGGGTCGTCAAATACAAATGCAAGAACAAATTAAACAAAATAACAAATTTGACATATGCATATAAGTTATGAAGACATGCTAGATTTATCAAGATATATATTCCTTAGTAAAGAAATATACGATTCAGCTCTAGAGAATAAGAGTGTTTTCTTACAAGGTTCCCTCAAGCGGACAACTTGATAGTGGGAGAGCTTGTGGTTGTCGACGCACTGCAAATCGACTGATTCACAAGACATTTCTCGAAGGGTGTTTAGAAAAGAATGTTCGTGTACCCACGCAACCATTTGTAAAAAGAAAACAAAAAGGTTTCCAAGTGGAGGAAAGAATGAGTGGAATGATAGTTATATAAACCAGTAACCTATAACACATAACAAAAATATAATAACATGCTTAGCAACATAAAAACAAATAAATATAAAAAATATACCCAAAAAAGGGAGAAGGGGAGATGGAACATGCATGGAGAAATATGAAATACATATAAAAGAAAAAGGAGAAGGGGCTAACACGTAAAAATAATTCATGATATAAGCAATAAAAGAGAAAAGAGATAAGGTAATTACAAAAAAAATAAAACACGCACAGCAAAAAATAATAGAATCCCACATAAAACACAAACTCGTAATGGTTAGAACCTAAGGTCCCCAGCAGAGTCGCCATTCTTTCACGCCTCATTTTTCTCATGAAAAGCGAGATTCGACGTGACAACACTTTTTGGTATTGTTTAATAGGTGAGAAGAGTCGCCACCTAATGTATTAAGGTGCGTTAGGACACCATTCTAGGCTAAATATGAACCTATTTTGTTATTTAGTCTTAGTTCACTAGAAATTCAGGTACGAGCTCAAATTACCTCAAAAAAAAGATGTTAGGAACCTTTCGAGGTCCATCAAGGTGGTTCCCGCCCGAATTTGTACTTTACGTGGGGATTCTATGTTGTAAACAAAGGTCACTTTTTTATTAACTTAGCATTAACTAAATGACAAGGTAATGAATAAGAAAAACATGTCTTTTATTTATTTCTAATTATTAATTATCTATATGGAGAACAAAGCAACAAATAATGTAAAGTAGATAAGCGAGGAGAGAGAAAGAAAGCAATTTAAAATAAAAATATTTCTATTATATTAAAGAGCCTAAACTACCACAAAAAAACAAACACGTCAAGTAGATAAACGGACAAATTCAAAAGGTCAAGCAAGGAAATTATTTTGGTTTTATTCGGATCAGTTCACAACTAGTCGATCATTATCAGGCCCATTAGCAATCAGGCGAATTCTAGACAAGTAACAATATTATATGTCGTATAGTCAATATATGTCTGGGTATAATCACTTCCGAATGTCTGTCTATCCCCACCTAGGCTAGTTGTCAAACCTAAAAGTGCTCAAAAAAGAAAGGATAAAACTAACGCCTCTAAAATGCCTATCACCCCACCTTATCATCCAAGAGGCATTGGGCTTTTCTATTTTGGATTCAAGATGTAGACAAATAAAACTAGGTTTCCTAGTTGGACTCAAAGTGCATAAACACATTGGGAAACAAGTAGCACATAACGATCTCAATTAAGCCTTTTGGTTAATTAAAAGTTGGTTAATGCGATTAACATGGTAAGCCAAGCAATTAATTTTGTTTAATTAAGCCTATAGATATGGTATCTAGGTGTCACATAATCATTTGTTGATGAGAGATAATTGTTAAGTTATTTCAAAATAGTATCGTAAATTTGTTAAAACAGGTCAAAGTAAATATGTTGGGGAGTGATACCCATTGATTTATTCTGCCAAACATGTTATAAATTGGTAGAAAAATGTTGGTAATTAATTTAGCTTGCGGGAAATTCAATTAATATTCTGAAACTCATTTTTATGTGCTGGAAATTCAGTTAATATGTTGAACAAATATTTTCATATGCCAAAAACTAATTTTAACGTACTTGAAATAAGCTGGAAGTTAGTTATTGTCAGAACTTATTTTTAAATGGTGGAAAGATGATGTTCACTTACTGAAAATTAATTTAGCAGACTGAACAATAATGTTTAATTGCTGGAAATTGATTTTCATGCCAGAAATCATCTTGGAGAAATGAAAAAAAAATTGTTTAATTTCTGAAAATGTTAGTTAAACATTCTGAATGTTAAGACTAAGCGTTGAAAGATAGATTAAATACATTATAAGTCAATTTGACATGTCCCAAAATTATGTTAATTTTTAAAGTTAAGTATTAGTCCTAATCATGCTTTCTAGGCGACAAACAAGTAAATTAGTAAATCCTAAATTAGGTTTGCCTTAGTCGTTCACATAGCACATATTACATCATAGTGTTTATACAGAATTATAGGCCAATATGAAAAAAATGAAACAACTAAACTAGAAGGGAGTAATATAGTCCCTCCCAAATCCCCCGAGCGACTCTTCAAGTCCCAGCCTATTAAACATAATGAAAACAACATGACAAGCCCAAAGAGACAGACAAGAGTATTATGGCATGATTCTGTCTACAAAAATGACCCAATAATGATATAGCAAATAAAATACAGAATAATTCCTATGGACATACTTTCTAGCATCGTCACATAAAATGTAAATAAAATTGCAGTGATAGGGACTTACCGATTGACGATAACAAATGATAATAAGAAAACCAAGCAGCACAGAATCCAAGCACGAATTGCCACAGAAAGATCAAGACCAATGTTCCAAAAGAAAGCGTGGCTCAAAAAAATAATAAAAGTAAAAATTTTGTTTTGCTTGAAGCTTTTGAATGAGAAAGTGTACAGATTGTGAGTTCTGTCCTTTGAAGAATGAGAAGGGGTTGTTTATATAGTGGAAACTAGAAAGAGTTAAAAGAAAAAAAAATATGTAATAATCAATCAGTAACATAAAAGAAAAACACAATAATCAGAAAACTCAATCAATTAAGGGAAGAAAAGTATTCTAAATTATCATAAAAAGAAAATTAGCCAACCAGAAAGGAGGAAAAAATATTCAAATAGCGATACAATAGTATTACTGAATGCAAAGTTAAGTCGGAAACCATAAAATTTGAGCAGAATAACATTCGAATTTTCATATTACCTTGTAGAAAAATATGATAAAAGAATATAATCAAGGCGTGCATATCAATCCACTTTGAATGAATGAAATTACCATAATTAGGTAGATAACAGGCTGCATGTCCTAGTTTTAGGGGAATCACCGGTAAACAATCGAACACCCAATCTTAATTTTACCAAAAATATGTGATGCAATATTAGCATATCACATAGACAATCAGTACTCACTCGAAAATTAAGGTCAAACAAAGGATCGTGAAATTTGGGCGTTTTCACATATGTAAATCAGAATGTGTAGAAAACATACAATTAAAGAAGTTATATCAAAATCCATGGCCATGCTTCATGAATTTTAAATCTAAAATAATGTAGAGAACACAAAGATCAAAGAAGAGAAAATAGTAAAATTCAAACCATAAGAAGAGTCAAACCCAAAAATACTCGTATTATTTCATCATATTTCTTTGAAATTTTGACGTCTCTCGGTGGTTGGTTGGTGTGGCTCAATGACGCTGGTTGTTGTGCTGGTAGACGGCGGCTGGTTCACCTTTGTTGTTGCTTGGGAACGAAGAAGAGGAAGTAGACTAGAGGGGATTGTTGTTGGTAGCGTGGTTAGCCATTGTGCTAGCGGAAGGAGGCGATGATATGACTGCCAGTCTGGTTTGGACGCCGACTGATAGAGAGAGGGTGGAGCCAGAGGTAATTGAGAAGAGATCAGCTATGGGATCATCGGTGGTGGAGCAGTGGCGATGTTTTACCATCAGCATTGATTTTGAGAGACAAAAGTGGATATAGAGAGAGAAAGTAGAGAGAGGACGAAAGTGCGACTGGTGAGGGATTAGGGTTTTGAGAGTAGTTTAGAAGAAAAAAGATATGGAATTTGATCTTAGCTGTTGGATTGTTTTGATCAATGATTGAGATAAAACATAATTAAAAAGTTCAAGAAAAATAGAAATTTAATTTATGGCAAAAATTGATGTTAAAATTGTCACCAATTAGAAATCAAATGGCTAAAAATTAAACATGTAGATGAAATTGGACAAAAATAGGCCATTATTTTAATAATAGTAGTGATAATAATAATAATAATAATAATAATAATAATAGTAAAAATTGTTAGTATAAATAAATCTTGTAAGATTAATGACATGTGAAATATATTTTAATATCATTGACAAATTGTAAAAATGTAGTTTTTAATAGGATAACTAAATGTTTGTAAATTACTGGTGTGACCATAAAATATTGACAAATTGTGTTAAATTAATAATTGTAAAAATTGGTATTTAAATAATAATAATAAAATAATTTATATGTTTTCAAATTATAGATGTTACTCGTTAAACTCTATTTGATACAAAAATAATATGTAAAAGATATTAATATTTAAAATCTAGAATTTTGATAAAATAGCAGCCTAAAAGAGTATCGGGAGGTCAAAATTAGGTGTCAACATCTTGCAACTGATCCTTCAATTCTTTTAACTCACTTGGGGCCATCTTATAAGGAGGAATAGAAATGGGCTTGGTGCCCGACTGAACATCAATAGCAAAATCAAAATCACGATCCGAAGGCATACCAGGAAAATCGGTAAGCAACATATCCACGAACTGATGAACAGCATGAATAGAATTCGAGGAAGGAGGTGAAAAGACACTAATATCACGAATCTGAGCAAAGTAAGATAAGCATCCCCACTCAACGAATCTACGAACCTAAACATATGAGATAACCCTCTTAGGACCCGAATGAAGTGCATCCTTCCAAGCTATCCTTGGCACACCCGGTAAAGCTAAAGTCACAGTCTTAGCAAAACAATCTAAGATAGCATGGTAAGGAGCCAACCAATCTATACCTAAAATAACATCAACATCAACCATATATAACACAAGCAGATCTACCAAAGTCTCACACCCACTAAAAGTCACAACACAAGATCGGTATACCTGATCCACCACCAAAGAATCACCTACTCGGGTAGAATATAATTAAAACCCCAAAAAAAATACACAAACACATAGGAGAAAGTTGATCCAAGATCAAATAATACAGATGGAAGTCTAAAATAAACGAGGATGATACCAGTGATCATAACATCAGAAGCCTTTGTCTCTAGTCTGGTTGGTATGGCAAAATACTGTCCACACTACCAACTGGTTGAATATCCGCACTTCCACCACCACGAGCTCTACTACCTCTACCCCCTTCCCCTATACCTTTATCAACACCCCTAACCCTCATAGCTAAAATAAGAGTAGCTCTATGCACACGATGATGACAGTCCTTGGCCAATGGCCAAACTCTTCAAACACAAAGTAACCTCTAAACTTATCCTGGTTGTGAACCCTCTTGACGCCTCTTTGAGGTACTCGAGGAGTAGATTCCTATATCAATGACTGGTTCTATAAACTCTGGAATGATGCCCCAAACACTATTATCTTAGATGTGGCTCACTGAAGATCAGGAGGCAAAACAAGTCAGGCTAGCCAAAACCCACACTAGAGGAGGTAACATAGATGAAGGTCAAACTCCCAACCTCGAAGAAACATACTCAGATACTAATACTAAAGGAGGAATAGTTCTCTAACTTTGAGGAGTACCCAAAATAGAAGCAGGTGCAACAGAAGGATCCATACTCTAAACTAGAGGAACACTCGGCATAACCAAAGGAGAACCCTCTAAATGGGTCAGCAAATGCACCAAAAATCCCTCCAAAACTAGGGTAGATGAACTATAATGCCCCAAGACTACACCTTGGGTGACACACAGTGCCTATGATCCCAAAGGACCACAAGCTAACTCATGAATGGTACCTGTTGTGAGCACTGAATAATAATCATGAAAGTATATATGGTAGAAAAATAAAAACACCATAAGGTTCATAAAACTGAATCAATACTGAATACATATATAGAATACCTGCTAACTGAAAGTGTCTAAAAGCCTCTAAACCTATAAAATAAAAAGTTAATGGGACAGGCCCCAACTAACTCCTAAACTGTCTAACAATAAATGTTATACTGAAATAATATATTAACTAAATAAAATTTATGTCCTCGATGGATGAGGACTCACTACTATAACTAGTATTGATCAGCTGAATCTGACTAAGTACGATCAGGAACCCAAGCATTCGAACCTATGATATGAGATATCATAATGCAAAGCAAGTATGCGTCAGTACTTTGAATGTATTGGTATGCTAGGTGAGGTTAGGCTAATATACATGGTTCACGTGCATGAAGATAATCACTAAATATGATAGAGTGATTGGATGAGAGTATATGCAAAGTTAGACCTACTATATATACTGTACATGCAATACAAAGCATATATCGTCTGTCTAAATTAGTCTGAAGTTGAAGTACTGAGTTTCTAATAACTGATTTTTGATGAATTGAAGTCATGATCATGTCAAACTGAACTGAGTTCTTTACTGAATACTGAATACTAGAAATTAGAACTGTAACTATAAGAGTTATCATCTAATGACATACTCCAATTATAGACTGATATGGGGTCCAACAGGTAACTCTAATTGAAAGGGTGTTAGCATCGTGCCACGGGTTACTAACAGTAACTGGGTCAACCCAAATTTAGCAGGAAGACTCATGAGATATATATGGTTATGTCAACCCTAATCGGGTAGGAAGATGATTTACCCTACTCTATATACGTAGTTCTGTAATACAGGGACTGCCACTAAGGGTCAAACCCTCTGCTGATAGGAATGCCCCCATCCCTAGGTTCGCTCGGTGCTAAATCCTACTCCCAACTGAATCGACACTAAACTGATCTATAAACTATACTAGGCTTGATTGAAGTCACGTTGATTCTGTTGATTGACCATATGCTACTATTTAGGATACTATGAAATCTTTCTATTCCGACTGGAGACTAGACAACAGCTAAATTTTTGGTATTCAATACCCCCAGGACTCAATAGTACAGATAATGAAAATCATATCTCAACTCTAAAAGCATTACACATAGGTTATCATGCATAATTCATTCACATAGACATTTTGTCAAACACCTAGGATATATAAATCTTGTACATGAGAATGAGAAATATATGAATATCATGACTACCGCATTCAACACCAAAATTTAATGATTAAATATAGGGGTTACATAAATCAACATGCATTCTAGTTAATTCACATGAAACTTAAATTGTTCTTGACTTGAAATCCACACAACATCACATACATAAACATAGTTTCATTTAAGAATGTAAATTATAATCTAAATGCTTGAAAAGTGGATTTTTGAACTGCAAAGGTGGAAGGAACTCAAGGATGAACACCTAAACATACCTTGATTAACGAATTGCTGGAAGTTATTGATGGATTTCTTGTAAATTAAACTTGAATGATGAAGGAGCTAGGATTTGTTCTTGAAAGGAAATGCTTTTGATATTGAGAGAATTATGATAAATGAGGCAAAAATTCTATTTTGGGACCTAAATCCCATGTTAAAGTGAGGGTAAAAGACTAGAATACCACTATGGACTTGGGACTAAATAGGCTGAAAAAGCCCAGTGACGTGATTGGCGATGCGCCGCTTCAATGGTATGATGCTATTACCGATGCGTCGCATCGATGATGGCGATGCAATAGATAACATGACATGTCCTGATCACGTTGGCTTGCTATTTTGGTCATCCAAATGTGACTCAAACAATGTTAGAAAATTCCAAAACTCACCCGAGATGACCTATAGGTAACCCTGATCATGAATTAATTTAAAAATCGACAATCTAAGGCTGAAAAGATTGTAAATGATACTATTAAAATATTAAGGCCAAAAAATAAAACTAAGTGTCAACACTAAGCTTCCCTTTCTTATCAAACCTCTTCACCCTTCATAGGGGAGATTTTCAAACACGCAAAGTCGCTAATCGTGAACTCGAGATCCTTTCTCCTTACATCTGCATAAGATTTCTGTTGGCTCTGGGTTGTCTTAACTCTCTCTGTGATTAACTAAACTTTCTCTAAAGCATCAAATACCAAGTCAGGCCCCACTACCGCGGCCTCACCTACTTCAAACCAACCAATGGGAGATCTATATCTTCTCCCATAAAAAGCCTCAAATGGAGATATCTGAATACTAGAATAATAGTTGTTATTATACGCAAACTCAATCAAATATAAGTGGTCATCCCACTGACCTTAAAGTCAACAACACGCGCTCTCAATATATTCTCTAAAGTCTAAACGGTCCTTTCTTCTTGACCATATGGCTCTGAGTGGAAGACTGTACTGAGAAAGACTTGGGTACAAGACCCTCCTAGAAATCTTTCCAAAAGTGAGAGGTGAACTGCATACCTCTATAAAAAATAAAGGACAACGGGACCCCATGTAACCTAACCAACTCTATGATATAGAGCTTGGATTAGTCCTTGGCTTAATAGGAAGTATGGACTGGCAAGAAATGGGAGGACTTGGTCATCATGTCTACAATAACCCAAATCGAATCATGCTAACGATGAGTACTAGAAAAACCCATCATGAAGACTATGTTCACTTGTTTCCACTTTCATATGGGAATAATGAACTCCTGCATGGAACTACTAGGCTTTTGGTGCTCAATCTTCACCTACTGACAAGTAGAGCACTTAGCCATAATTCTGCAATGTCTCTCTTCATCCCACTCTACCAATAGACTTCTCACAAATCGCGATACATCTTAGTGGCCCCTAGATGAATGGAGTAACGCGTACCATGCGCTTCAGCAAGAATTCACCATCTCACATTATCTACACATGTCACCCATAGCCTATCCTGGCAAGCAAACACACCATCTCCTCCTTGGGAGAAAACCTTTACCTTCTAGTCTTTGACTGAATCTTTCAGCTTAACTAAACTGGGATCTCTATCCTTCTTTTCTTTCACCTCAGAAACTAAAGAAGACTTCGAACTTTTCTACACTGAAACACTTCCCTCAGCCGAATCAGCCAAACGGATACCTAGTCTTTCAAGATGATGAACTTCCTGAACTAACTTCTTATTACCATCCTTAATATGAGCAACACTACCTATAGACAAACTATTGAGGGTATCTGCCACTACATTATCCTTTCCCAAATGATACAGAACACTCATGTCATAATCTTTCAACAAATCTACCCACCTTTTCTGACATAAATGTAGGTCTTTCTATGAAAACATATACTGCAG
>NC_061121.1:67901135-67968635 GCF_002878395.1 Capsicum annuum
CACAAAAGCTGCTAATTTAAGATCATGGGTGGGATAATTCTTTTTATGAGACTTAAGTTATCTAGAGGCGTAGGCTATAACCTTACCTCTCTGCATCAAAACACACCATAAACCAACTTTGGAAGCATCATAGTATACAACAAATCCGTCTAAACCATTAGGCAAAATCTAAACTGAGGTTGTAGTGAACCGAGTCTTCAACTCCTGAAAACTTTTCTCACAAGAATCTGACAACTAAAATTTAACTTTCTTCTGAGTCAATTTGGACATAGGGGATGCAATAGATGAAAATCCTTCAACAAACCACTGGTAATAGATATCCAAACCCAAGAAAATCTTGATATCTGATGAAGAGATGGGTCTAGGCTAGTTTCTTACTATTTTGGTCTTTTGAGGATCAACTCTAATGCCATCACCAGAAACTATATGACCAAGGAAAGATACTAATCTTAGCCAAAATTCACATTTACTGAATTTGGTGAACAACTAATGGGCTCTGAGATTCTGTAATACTCTTCTGAGATGGTCTGCATGGTCATTTTCACTGTGGGAGTAGACAAGAATGTCATCGATGAAGACTATGATGAACATGTCCAAGTACTGCTTGAACACTTGGTTCATCGAGTCCATGAAAGATGTTGGGGGCATCGGTAAGACCAAATAACATGACTAGAAATTTGAAGTGACTATACCGAGTTTTGAAAGCTATTTTTGGAATGTCACATTCTATTGCTCTGAGATGATGATATCCGAATATGAGGTCTATCTTAGAAAAGTAACTGGCACCCTGAAGGTTGCCAAATAAGTTATTGATTTTAGGAAGTGGGCATTTATTCTTGATGGTGACTTTTTCAATTAACGGTAGTCTATACACATTTTAAGAGAACCGTCTTTCTTTCGCATGAATAGAACTGGTGTACCCTAAGGAGATATGCTATACCTGATAAATCCTTTGTCTAAGAGTTCTTTCAACTGTTCTTTTAGCTCTTTAAGTTCAGCTGGATCTATTCTATATGGTGGAATAGAGATGGGCTGAGTATCAGGAAGAAGGTCTATTCGAAGCCAATTTTCTATTCGGGAGGAACTCCATGGAGATCTTTGGAAAACAAATCTGGAAATTCATTTGCGACAAGAACTTACTCAAGGTTAGGAGTCTCGAAAGTAGAGTTTTTGACTCACACCAAATTATAGACACACTACTTGGATATCATTTTCTCGCTCTAAGGTATGAAACAAGCTGAACCTTAAGTGTTGTGGTACTACCTTTTCATTTAAGGACTGGTTCATTCAGGAATTGAAAATAGACAATTCTGCTCCTACAATCAACTGAAGCATAGCATGAATAGAGTTAATACATGCTCAAAATTACATCAAAATCCACCATCTTTAGCTCTACAAGGTTTGCTGAAGTAACTTTCTGAAACACCATAATCGGACAGTTCCTGTATACCCTTCGGACTATGATAGACTACCCACTAGGGTAGAGACTGAGAAAGGCTCTATTAGGATTTTAGGACTGACTCCGAAGTTGATGGCTATATAAGGGATTACAAAAGAAAGAGAAGCTCCAGGGTCTAACAAAGCATAAATATATAAATTAAGGACTTGTAATGTACCAGTAACTACATTAGGAGAACTGTCCTGATCCTGTTGGGATAGAAGTGCATAAATCCTATTTGGGCGCTGCCCACTGGTGGCACAGGAAGCGGTACCCTGTTGAGACGGGTGATAAGATTGAATCGGGGGATGGTTATGCTGACTCTATGAACCCACTTGAGGACACTCTCTGATCCTATGGCTAGGCTTACCACACCCAAAACACCAATCACTACTAGTCATACACACGCTCGGATAATTCCTACCACATCTTCTATGGCGAGGGTTAGTACGACCACTCTCTGGCCTTGACTTAAAACTACCAGTTCTGTCCCTCTTATTCTTTCTTCCTTTAACCCTATGTTTTTCCTCTTTACTCTGCAAAGCATGAACCATAAGCCTAGATAGGACAATATCCAGCTTATTATTCTGAGCAACTACTGAATAAGCTAAGGCAACAAAAGTAGCTCTAAATTCAGAGTGAGAGACATGCTCATTTGGGGAATCTCCCTGAACAGGCGGAGGTGTTAGCTGGTTACCAGTTCTTCTTCCGTTGGTCTTTCTGGGAGGCATGTTCTTTAAATAGAAGGAAAAGTTGTATTAGACAAAGATTTTAACTTGAGATCATGCTCACTCTCATGATATAAACACTGAAAGAAGGGAACTTTTCCTAAAAATGTCTCGTATCCTCTTATCCATAAGTGTGGTGCACTATATATCCATGCACAAGACTCTACTTGATACGGCTTTTAGACTCCCTAGGACTCTTTAGAACCTTAGGCACTGATACTAAGTTTGTAACACCCCAAGACTATATCCTAGGTGCCACACAGTACCTATGATCCCAAAGGACCACAAGCTAACCCATGACTGGTACCTGCTGTGAGCACTGAATAATAATTATGAAAATATATGCATAAGTAAAGATGAAAATGACATAAGGTTCATAAAACTAAATCAATACTGAATACATCTGTAGAATAACTGCTAACTTAAAGTATTTGAAATTCTCTAAACATCTAAAATAAAATAGTTGATGGTACAGGCCCCAACTAACTCCCAAAATTGTGTAACAATAAATATTGTACTAAAATAATACATTAACTGAATAAAAGTTATGTCCTTGGTAGATAAGGACTCACTACTATAACTGCTACTGATCAACTGAATCTGACTAAGTACTGTCAGGAACCCGAGCGTCCGAACCTATGATATAAGCCATTATAGCACAAAGAAAGTATGTGTCAGTACATTGAATGTACTGATATGCTAGGTGAGGTTAGGCTAATATGCATGGTTCATATACATGAAGACAATAACTAAATATGATGGAGTGACTAGATGAGAGTATATACAAAACTAGACCTACTGTGAATACTGTACATGCAATACCAAGCGTATATCATCTGTCTAAATTAGTCTGAAACTAAAGTACTGAGTTTCTGATAATTGATGTTTGATGACTTAAAGTCATTCTCATATAGAACTGAACCGAGTTCTATACTGAATACTAAATACTGAATAATGAAAACTGGAACTGTAACTGTGGGAGTTATCATATAATCGACATACCCCAATTATAGACTGATATAGGGTCCAACCTGTAACCGTAGTTAGAATGGTGTTAGCACTGTTTCATGGGTTACTAACAGTAACTGGGTCAACCCCAATATGGCAGGAAAACTCGTGAGATGTATATGGTTACGTCAACCCTAATCTGGCAGGAAGATGACTTATTCTACACTAGCTACATAGTTCTGTAACACAGGAACTGCTACTAAGGGTCAAACCCTCTACTGATAGGAATATCCCTATCCTTGGGTTTACTCGATTTTGAATCCTACTCCCAACTGAATCGACACTGAATTTATCACTAGACATACCTAGGCTTGACTGAACTCACACTGATTCTATTGACTGACTATATGCTACTGTTTCGGATACTATAGAATCCTTCTATTCTGACTGGAGACTAGATAACAACTAAATTTTGGGTATTCAATGCCCCCAGGACTTGATAGCATAGATAATGAAATCATGTCTCAACTCTAAAAGCATCACACATAGGTTATCATGCATAATTCTTTCACATAGACATTTTGTCCAACACCTAGGATACATAAATATTGTACATAAGAATGTATATGTATATCATGACTACCACATTCAACACCAAAATTCAAAGATTAAACATGGGGGTTACATAAATCAACATGCATTCTAGTTAATTAACATGAAACTCAAATTGTTCTTGACTTAAAATCCACACAACATCACATATATGAATATAGTTTCATTCAAGAATGTAAATGATAATATAAGTGCTTGAAAAAGGATTCTTGAACTCCAAGGGTGGAAGGAACCTAAGGATGAACACCTAAACATACCTTGATTGAAACATTGCTAGAAGTTATTGAGTATTTCTTATAACTTGAACTTGAATGATGAAGGGGCTAGGGCTTGTTCTTGAAAGGGAATGCTTTTGATTTTGAGAGAATTGTGATAAATAAGGAAAAAATGTTGTTTTGGAACCTAAATACCGTATTAAAGTGAGGGGAAAAGACTGGAATACCCCTATGGACTCGGGATTAAATAAGCTGAAAAATGCCCAGTGACACGATAAGCGATGAGCGTTGATGGTGGCGATGCGATAGCCAACGCAACGCATCTTGATCGCGTTAGCTGCTGTTTGTGTCATCCAAACGTGAATCAAATGATGTTTGAAAATTCTAAAACTCCCCCAGATGACCTATAGATAACCCTGATCATGAATCAATTTAAAAATTGACAATCTGAGGCCGAAAAGAACATAAATGATACTATTGAAATATTGAGGCCAAAAATAAGACTAAGTGTCAACACTTCGCTAAAATTTTCTAAGTCTGGGGACCTATTTTGGCATGCTATAAAGGACTGAAATGGGTTAGGACTTTACGAGGTCTTACATAAACTCTAAGAAACTGGAGTAGCAACCACATCTCCAACCGACTCAACACGAGGCTCAGGGGAGAGTCCCCTAGGCGCTTCTCTAGACGGGGTTGAACCACGAGCCTATTTACTCCCTCCAATCTGTCTATGACTCGAGGATCGCACTCTAGGTGAAGGCTCTGTACTCTACTCTCACTAGACCTAGTCAATATTATTTATGAAGAAAGAGCGAAACACACCTCAAAACACAAGGTATGAAAGAACTTTGCATGATAAGGAATAAAATGAGGAAAGTTTCCTAAAGACATCATATAGCCTCTCGAAGCTAGCTATGGATGTCTATGTATCTATCCATGAGATTCTATTAGACATATCATTCTTACACCATTGAGACCAATAAAACTTGATTGCTCTGATACTAATGTGTCACGAGACAAAAATAAGGGTCATAATGACACTTGCCATAGCATACCTTGACAAGTAAGCCTATCATCCAATATGGAAAGAACTTATCCAAATACCATACATTCCCAAAAATAGGTGTCAATGAACTTCTAATACAATCCATGAATAGAATACATAGAAAAATAACCATAATGAAGTAGTCTCTGTGTTCGAATATTAATAAATACATAACTAATACAAAAATATAGAGGTGAACTCCGGACGTAAGAATGTCCAACCACTACCTTGGGTAATCAAAAGACACACAAAATCAACCAGCCTGAGGCATATCTGAACCTGAATCTACACCGAAAGAGTAAAGTAGGAGTGAGTATGGTCCACTTGTACTCAGTAGGTATCATAGGTCAACCAAGCAAATTAGAAAATAAAGCATACAAAATGCACACTAAGGGCATGTCAACTGCAATCAGAAAATGTCCCACAATGGTAACCCACACCGCTTGCACTAACAGTTTTATAATACCCAGATATAATACAACAACAAACCAGATAGGGATACAAAAATACACAATATTACATACAAGTAGAACAAAAGAGGAACATGTATAATCCTGATCATCAAGTACAAATAAAGGAATACAAAATAATTAGACATTTATAAGTCAAGAATATAGCACAAATAGATAGCTGACAAGTCAATATGGCAATACAAGAACAACATAAATACAATAAAACAAGTGCAATGTATATGATGATGATTTACGAGTTAGGGCCCATTGGGGTTCATCATCCCATATGTAATCCATATATCAATATCTCCTTCCCGACACATCCCTTGGGAAGGGTTATAAAATCTGATGTTCCAGTATTTTAAGAATTCTCAGTATTTCAACTATTTCCCATATTTCTAGAGCACATAAGACAAAAATCAAGTATGACAAACAATAACAACAAGTATATACAAATCATACAACAACCAAGTGAAATTATGTGTATGATGCCATAGGGAGGATAATGTAATGTTCACGACCCATCGTAATGAGTATTTCCATAATCAACCACATGAAATATTTTTACGACCAATCATAATAATATATTTTCACAGCAACATGAGTCAATATCCACTAATTATTTCCACTATCTAGGAATTTTCACATGTTTCATATGTCAACAAGTATGAATATATCATAATACGTCAATGATACCATATTAAGCATTTCGATAACACAATACAATTATTGACATGTATTCAAGGCTATCAATATCATATATGACTCCACACGGTCACTCATATCACATAATATCTCAATTTTAATAATTATGTCACGTATAGGCCCCTACACGGGCACAACACATAGATAGTCATTTTTTTTTATTAGTTCCCACCTTTAACATGCATTTTGTACCATCATTTACTATCCAATTCAGTCTTAAAAATTAAGCCATAACCTACCTCAAATGTTGAAACTGGTCTGCTAGACTTCGAACCCACGACCTTACTTTCCACGAACGATCCCAAAATCAACTAAAAGCAAGAAATATAGAATCTACGTATCAAAATAAAGTCAATGATAACCATATTGACTACTTTTGATTTGGGGTCAAAATAGATTCCCAAAATGGAATTTCAAAAATGAAAGGAAAAATCATAACTTTACTTCAAAAACGTGTTACCCATATTTTTAGGAATCTACAGTTAAAAAAACAAGTCAAATCGAGTAAAAAATGAGGTTCCACTGAAAAAAAAATCATTTTTGAACTCTATCAGGTAAAATCTTTAAAAATTCATGCTAAAATCAAGAATCGAAGTTGTTTTGAAAGTTAAATTGATGAAAAGCTAGTAATTTTAAGATTAAAAAATTATTCAAGTGAAAATGAGTGAAACTAGAGTTTGAAATCAAGCCTTAAGATTGTTTGGGGTTTTGAGAAATTTATCAAAGAATTTAGAGTAGAAAAGGTTGGAATCTCACCTAAAATTCGTAATAGAATTAAGAAATAGACGTTAATTTAGATTCTCAAACTCCCACAAACTTCATTTTAAGCTCTTACTTCATTTTGGGGTTCAACTCTCAAGAGAAAAGGAAAAAAAATGCAAAAATGGGCAAAAAGGGGGAAAAGGATTGTTTTATACACTATACCAGATTTGAAAAATCAAATTTTTTTGAGTCCAACCCAGACTCCGACGGGATGCCTGAGATTCGTTCAGATTCTGATATATGCAAACAAACTATGTAACCACACTAAATTCGATGCTCCAGACTCAATGGTGATATCAAAATTTTAAAAAATATCATTTTCACAAAGTTGACCCCCGAAATCCGAAATTGTAATTTTTCAAATCGAGGATCGAAATAAGATTTAAAAATTGTAAAATCATAAAAAATATGATACCACCCTAAAATCGATGTTTTGAACGTGTTGGAAAATTTGGATTTGTTATCCGAGGTCGTTTCGACCAAATTTGAGTCTTATACCCATATTTCCAATTTTTTCAACTTTCTGACCAACTGGTTGAAATGAGCTTTGGTGCATTGGGACCCAATCCAAAGGTCTACCCAGCCTAAAATTGATATTCCAGAGCTACTAGCACAAACCGTTGAGCTATCCTTTGTACGGATCAAATGATATCCACATAAGTCCAAAATAAGACTCTCGAAGCCACCAAAAATCACAATATCTCACAAAGGCACCAAAATACATCAAAAAGTGTGCCCATAATCCCTACACCCCAAAAATACCATAATGCAACTATAGAGAGATGTAAAATGATCACATCACACAAATTCACAAATTTCACCTATTTCATCAAATTTTTCGGTCAATACACTCAAGTACATAGTATTCGTATATATACAGTAAACTAAATTATTTACGGTGCTGAAGTATAAGAAATAAGAGAACATATTTTTAAATAAAAATATATTATATTATGTTAAAAAATATTTTTTTATTTAGTTTTTCCTATTTTTTTTGTAGGAGTACTTGATTTTCTATAAAAATTTTGATTTTTCCTTTTTTCTTTTAAATAAAGTTTTTGAACTTCTTTATTGTGTCTTTATTATCACATTTGTTTATTATAAATTTTTAACATTCAATAAATATTTTTAAAAATTATGAAAATGAAACATGCAAGAGTTATGAATAGTATTTAAGAGTAAGAATTATAAGTTGAAGAGTTATGAGTTATAAATAATTTAACTATATAAGTTTATTAGACCTTAAATACATTATCATTATGTATTAATTTTTTTTAGAAGTTAATTAATGAATGGTGAAAGCAAGAGGAAAAGTCAAAAAAGAATTAAAAAGAGAAATGTGTTAGCTACATTAGAGATGTGTCACATTACTATTTCAATTATCACAATTATATAATACATAGGTGATATATTTTATTTTTTATGTTGTTAAGACATATAAAAATAACCTACAATATTATATTCACAAAGTAATTAAAATAAAAAAGAATGCATTTCAAACAAAAAGAATGGCGATAAAAAACAATGACATCATAAAATTAATATTTCATCTTTTAAACTTTTTCTGCGAGAGTAATAAAAATGAAACTCCTTATTATAATTCGTTTGATTAAAATGGGATAATTAGATTAAATATGCTTTATAACTAAAAAATAATAATAGAGGAACAATTGATTAGCATTGTCAATATATGCAACTAAGTTGAGAAAATTGAAGAAAAGGTGTCTTTTAAGTCTTGAATGAAGGATTGGTGACATTGGCCAACTTAAAGGGTCAAACATCATTAGAAAACTTGATTAAGTTAATTGTGGATTTAATTAATATTTTCAAAACTTTCTAATCTTTTCAAAATTAAAAATCAACCCAACCCATAACCCTCTTCAATCTAAATCAACCACCTTCAGTCTCTCTCCTCTCTCTCGATAGCTTTTCTCAACTCTTTTCCAACCAACAGTTTTGTAAATTTCTCTTTTCAATCCTCGATGACTTCAACATCCGACGACAAATAGTTAGGCTTCGAGTTCCTTTTCAACTTCAATCTTCAATCGACATAACAGCCTTGCTCTCCGGCCATTCAACCTTCAATCGACGCGACAGTCTTTCTCTCCGGCCACAACAACTTCTAATTTCATCATTCCTTTTATCTTTTCACAGGTAAAAATTTATGGCCTTTTTAGTTTTGAAGAAAATGAGGAACTTGAGTCAACTTCTCTTATAGTATTGGTTAACAATTTTAATATTTGTTGCTTTTATTTGAAATATGGTCTCAATAAAACCCTAATTTTTGTTTTTTATTCTCTTCTCTTTTCAAAGTGAATTATGATTTTTTTATTGCTTGTTGCATTTTTTTAAAGTTTGATCTTTTTTTGTTTATGTTTATAAATTGGGTTGATATGTTCTGTTCTTGTTCTTGATAAAAATAGTGATATTGCTATTTTTCTATTGAACAAAATTATGCTATTATTTTTTATTTTATTCAACAGATTATCCATCTGGTGTAACATATTAAACATCTGAAGCAACAAATTTATTAGATGATGCAACAAATCAACCATCTGATGCACCAGAGAAACAATTAGATTATAATTCTGATGCAATAAATTAATCATTTAATGCAACAAATTTAGCATATGATGCAATATTTTAACTATCTGATGTAATAGATTAATCATATGTTGCAATAGATTAAGCATCGGATAAAAAATCTGATGCAACTGATTAACCATTTGATGCAATAGAAGAACCATCAGATTAATGATCTGATGCAACAGATGAACCTGCTGTTGGATAAAATCCTATCAACTTTTTCAACAGTACATGTCCAAGACATAATTTTTCTAACTGATCATTCATCTTCCGCGATAGATGATCCAATGTTGGAAGAAATCTAAACAATATGGATCATTGATAACTATTCCAACAGATCACTCATGTGTTGCAATAGATGTGTGATCTATTGCACAGACCATTCATCTTTCTCAATGGATGAGTGATATATTTTGTATTATTGCAACAGATTACTCAGTCGTTGTTGCAGGTTAGTTAACTATTCCAACAGATCACTCATATATTGCAACAGATATTTGATCTGTTGCACAGACCATTCATCTTTCTTAACAGACAAGTGATATATTTTGTATTGTCACAATAGATTACTTAGTTGTTGCTATAGGTTATTTAACTGTTGCAATAGATCACTCATATGTTGAAATAGATAATGTTGCAGTAGATGAGTGATCTACTGCACAGAACATTTATTTTTCTTAATAGATGAGTGATGTGTTTTGTATTGTTGCAACAAATCACTCATTCATTACAACAGGTTATTTAACTATTTCAACAGATCACTCATGTTGCAGCAATGTGTGATCTATTGGATAGACCATTCATCTGTCTTAAAATATAAGTGATATATTTTGTATTGTTACAATAGATTGCTTATCCGCTGGAACAGATTTGTTATATGATGCAATGCTATAATACCTGGTGCAACAGATAAGTGATCTATTGAAACTATTATTTTACTATATTGCTTGTTAGATTTACTTATCCTTTTTAATGATTCATTAATCAACTATAATATATTTTTGGTGTTCCTGTTAATTTTAAATAATATGGCTCTAAAAAAAATAAAAACCGAATCAAGTCCAAGTAAAGGAACAATTAAAGAAGCTAGGCTACATCCACCACTCTATGAGCTTGCTTTACAAGCGTTATCTCAATCAAGAGTAGAATATGATGAACACGGGGAGGAGGAATATTTCAAAAGAGATGATCCAAATGCTAATAGCCCTTTTTCCAAAGAGTTGGTTAAAACCTTCAGCATTGATTGTTATCTTGTGAGAATGCAATGCGATGGTGCCACAGATTTAACGAGTGATTTCATGGTTAATTCAGCTATGGGAAAATCTTTTGACGCCTTCAGAAAAATACTTTGCAAACAAAAATTGAATGCTTATTTCAGGGACAGCTGCTTTGGAAAATATCTTGATTTGTTGGAGGACAACAATGCTCGTTTCCAAATGAAAATAGTATATAAACTTATCAAGCATAGGTTTATGTATGAAAACAAAGATAAAATAGATGAGGTGTGGATAAATTACTGTGGCATGCCTGTTTGTTTTGGTTGGAAGGAGTTTGCCATAGTTACTGGACTAAAATGTTATCCTCTTTCTCAAGTTATACCTTTTCTAACACAAAAAAGCACCCCGCACACCCAAAAAAAGGCAAGGCAAGTCATGTGATCATGATGAACTAGTGTCCATTGTTGGTCCAAGCTTCAAAAATAAAAATTTGATAGAAGCGTTGAAAGGTAAAGAACTTTCAAAGAAGCACAAGCAGTCATTGTGCTTGATTTGGTTTGTACATAATATTCTTTGGGAGAGAGACGTTAACAACAATAAAAGCATTTGTTTAATAAAGCTCTCCGAAGATCTTAAGGCATTTAACAACTATCCCTGGGGTTATAAAAGCTTCAAAATAACTGTCTAATATTTGTTGACACCGTTACCGCCAAAGATAGTCAACTTATATGAGACTTTTCATGGACTTTCATGGTAAATGTTTCATTTCTTTCTTTTATTATGATACCATTTATGTGTTTTACACAATAATGATTTTGATTTATTGGTGTTATTTTATAGGCTTGGGCGTTTGAAGTCATTTCTCATTTGAGACAAGTGAACTACCAGGAAGAAGTTTCCTATCCAAGAATCTTGAGATGGTTGTCGGCCAAAAATGATAAAAATATAAAATTTCTTGATCTCTTTAACCCCCCGAAGGATGCAATAAGTATAATTATAATTATTTTTTTTTAATTAATGATTTTTTCAATGATCTAATCATCATTCTAATATATGTAGTGATTTATGTTAGATTGTGCATCCATTGCTAGTTTCAACCAATCGAGAGTTGAAGATGTCATTTTTCTGACTTTACGGTCTGTGCAAACTTTATTGAACCCTAAGGTCATCGACAGAATAAAAATGGAATTGTTTGGAGCAACAACCATTATAAAAAAAAATAATTTTGGAGGGTGGGCTTGTTGTTGTTGATGGTCTTAATGGTGATGGAGCTGTTGGTGGTGGTAGTGGTGCTGGTATTGGTGCTAATGTTGCTCCTATTATAGTATTTAAAATAAACCATTATGAGTATGATCATACTGGTTATACATATTTTGCCTCTCCCAGCGAATGTTCTGCATGCAAATGTCAAGACTGCAGGTCGAAACATAATGCAGTGATTAATGTTTTTAATGCATTAACTGCTTCTATAAAGGAATTGACATCTAAGAGGGGTGTCATTCCTCCAAAGAGGATTTTATTTCCTTCCACTCCATTAGAGATTAAGGCTAAGAGGAGAAGGAAAGTGATTTTTAAGGAATTATCAAGCATCCAAAAGAGCAAAATTGCAACTCCTCTGTCCGTGTGTTGAACTGAGAAATGTATAATGTCCAAAGGAGAGAAGCATGAGCTAAACAAGGCAAATATATATGTCTTCCAACTAACAAACAGATACATTTCTGTTTCAACGGATAACATATTTGTTGAATATTATCAAACAGATATATACATCTATTGCAATAGTTGATTAACTTATTGCACCAGATAAAGTACCTATTGCGACATATGTCTCGTCTATTTTAGCAAATCAAATAGCTCTTCGTACCGCTTTTATTTGTACCAGCAGATGATCTATCTGCTATAATAGATGAGTCATATATTGCAACATATGGTTCATCCGTTGGAAATTATCATACAGGTCTTCCTCATGTAGAAATTTGACCCAATAGTTAATTCATTGTTGTAATAGAAATATAATCTATTTGGGATAATTTAAAATAGGAGGAAGACCTATTTGATTTTCTAGAATGGATGAGTTATCCTTTTCTATTTTATTGTATCTCCGTGATTAGCATTGACCAATTCTGGTTTTTTAGGTGGATGTAGAAGCTACTGCTGAACAACATTGACAATATGCTACTCTACTCTTTTTAAGAAAATACGAAGAACAGAAAGCGCATAAACCGTACATAAGGGACAATAAAGATCCACGACGAGCAAACCCAAATTCCTTAGCACCGGATAAAGAACAACTTATCCATATTGAGTAGATCTTTATAACTTGAGTCTGTCAAAGTAATAACCTCACCCCTCCTTAGGAATCCTTGGCATCAATACTTAAATTATTGATGTATTTGTTCAGATCTGTACCCATAATAATTTTTTTACATTTCATTTATTCGTTGATTTTATTTCAGCTAATTTCTTAAGGCTTTGATTTATTTTATTTTGTCAATGAATTTTCTTTTTTCCTTAGATTTGAACTTATTAATTGAAATGGAATACTAGATTCAAATATTGCAACTGATAATGTATCTGTTGTAACAAACGGAACATCTATTGTAAAATATCAAATAGATTTGACATATGTTGCAACAGGTAGGTAATCTGTTGGAATTTATCAAACATATCTTCCCACTACTGCAATAGATAGACTTAGATAGATACACGAAACATCAGCATAGTACAATAGATGACCAATTTATTGCAACAGATAAACTATATGTCAGAACAGGTAGAATATTTGTTACAACGGATAGAGAATCTTTTGCATTATAAAAATTCAACTTTCATTGGACATAAAAAAATTGCCACTACATGTAAAAAAGTAAAAGTGAATTGAAATAAAAAAGGTGGAACCCATCAACAGTGATCAGCGCAAACACCTAAAATAAAATAGGCATCAAGTAGATAATGTTCATTTTAAACACTTAAAATAAAATAGGAACAAATGTGTCAAGTTAACACTTTTTGCTGACTTGGCATCTGATTTTACCCCCAACGGTCATTTTTTCCCTAATGTCTTATATATTTATCTTCTTTCTAAAATTTAATCCTAAATTACCAAATCTTCTTCTTCGTCATTATCTTTTTTTAACTATCCAAAATTTTCAAATTATTTGCATTTGGTCTTTTTTTTCTTCATCTCTTTTGCATTTTTCCAACTGAGCTTGACAATGTCGAGCGCATCTTCCACTATTTTTTATGATAATTTTTTATATTGTAAGTGCATTCCTGAAACTCTATTGAAGACTTTTTGGACTCAACAAAATCCAGGTCGTAGGTTATTTTACTTGTAAGATTTCAAAGGTAATATTTTTTTATTTAATTAGTTGATTAATTATTGACTTGTAATTATTTTGTAATTGTGTTCTTCTTTTTATAAAAATTGGGTGGATGCGATTACTTTGATTGGAATGAAGAACAACACCCTTCACAAGCAAATCGGGTAATCTGGGATTTGTTGAAGAAAGTCAAGGCTTCTGAAGAAAAATAAAATCGAACAAAAAGGTACTACATTATTGTCGTTATTGCTATTGGTTTGGTGGTGTTGGACACATGCATTTTTAAGCCTAAATACTGAAATTTTTATGGTGGTGTATTTTCTACTGGTTTGGTGTTATCGAGCACAAGGATATTCAAGCATAATTGTTTCAAAATATCAAACAGATTTAGGCATATGTTGTAAAATTTTGGTCATCTGTTGGAAATTATCAAACAGGTCTTTCCGTTCTTGCAAAATATTAGACTTAGATTAGATAGAAATAACATCAGCATAATGTAACAGATGACCAACCTATTGCAACAGATAAACTATCTGCCAGAACAGATAGAATATATTTTACAATAAATTGACAATTAGAATATATTTTACAATAAATTGACAATCTATTGCATTATAAAAAACTCAACTTTTATTCATCATAAAAAAATTATTGCCACTACATGTACATGTAATTTAAAGTAAAGTTAAGTGTATCTTGAAATAAAAAATTGTTATTTCACGGGCTCTTCTATATACACAAGCCCCAAGCATCCAATTAGTACCCTATAAGTCCAAACCTCTTGCAGGTTTTCCACAGCGTTATCGCATAGAAAGGTCATTGGCTTAGCCGTTTCAGTGTTGGTCAACAAACATTCGATGTGTGCAAGAGTGTGCAAGAGTGTGCAAGCCGCTTGCGTAACCGGTATCATTTTTTAGAAGGGTCATGCCCTCTTTAGGACCTTCAAAATCCCATGTTTTCTTCATCGACACTTCCTTTGGCAAATGATTCATCAGTTTACTCTCCATCAACAAGATGGGCAATAGCTCCAACAGTAGCTGCATGAGGAGAAAAGATCGACATCGTTGACAGCAGGTTCGTTGCAGTCATAAACTTTGATCTTTCCCTCCTCGAGTAGTATCTCAACATCCCAATAATATATGTCGTTCATGCTAATGACTGCAAGAATCCTCTTTGCCTCGGTCCAGCTCTTGCCGTATGGATTTGACCTCTCCCCTCTAACATATTTTATCATTTCTTCTTCATCTCGGTCCACCGTAGAAACTAAGAAATCAAATCCCGCACCAAAGTCTAATGCGGCATTATTAAGTTGATCATACTTATCCTTGAGCTTCTTGCAGAAGTTGAGGTCCATTATCCTATCGGCAACATCATAAGCTTTTGGGTACGTTATGCAATATAAGAAGACAATTTTTAAATAGATTAGTAATTGTAAAGATGATCCATCTATTACATAGGGTTCTCTGAATTAATAATCCAATGCAACTTATGTAATAGATGGATAGTAAGTTGCAACAGAACCACTACCAGTTGCACCAGAATACCAGCTGTTACAACAGATTTCACATCTATTGCATAGCTTTTTCTTCATGAGGTAGATTAGATTAAAAGGCTAGGTTACGAAAAGTAAACTTTCCTTATCCCCATGACACATACCGATATTCGTCATAGTCTGGAAGTCTTGGGGAAGGGAGGGAGGCCTAGGGTATCTGGTGCACCTAGCTTGGCATTCTTGACCTATCACAGATCCCTCATCTCTTTAGAGCCAAGTTCGCATATATGTCCACCTTTTTGAATGGCCCCTGAACTTCAACAACTTTTTGAGTGGGAGGAGTTGCAATTATTTTTTATTTCCGATAGGAGAGTACATCGGTTATTGATCTTTTCTGCCTCCTAACCAATACTATAGGAGTGTATCGCTCCCTCAACTTCTTGGATGGTATGACACCCTCTTATATTTAAATTCCTCAACATCTTTAGAGATAGCCTTTACTTTTTCAAAGAGTGTATCCTGGCTGTCCTTGCATTTTTCGCATTCACAACGAGAACACAAGGGTGAAGAGGGGTGAGAGGAACCTGTGTAAGGGTGAAAAAGGGTGTTTTCAAACATATTTAGTTTTTATTAAGCATCAACATGCTCATCATCACGAGTGGTATCAGCATCAACATTCCTGCCTCCAACACCAACAACTCCACCAGAAAAAGCACCCGAATCTACCTTAGTAGGTTGGTCATGAAGAGCCTCAACATTAGGCTGACCTTGCTTAACTGCTCTTCTTACGGCTGTTGCTCCAACAAATTCCTTCCTTATTAACTCCATCATTGGGTCTGCTATAGTATAAACATGGCCTAGAGTAACATAAGAAGTCATCAATGGCTCATCCCCAGTAGTCACGATCCATGGATGCACAACCTAGAAAAAAATACAGATACATTTAAATCATATAATATAATAATTTTCACAGTTTGATTAACATTTTAACAATCAAATTTTGCAACAGATTAACAATATATTGCATCAGATTACCCATCTATTGCATAGTTTGTACTAGGTGGTTAAAATCTATTTTAGTTGGGTTCAGAGAACCAAAGCAACATGTGGATAATCTTATGCAAAATACCAATCATTTGTCGCAATATATTACCAATCTATTGCACCAGTTGCACAAGATGGGCAATCTGTTGAGTTACATATTATCCAACAGATGATCTGTATATGTATTAATAATACGTTACATTAGATTACACATATGTTGCCTAATTTGTAGTAGATGGTTAATCTGTTAGGAGTTGGGTTTAGAGAACTAAAGAAATAGATGGGTAATCTAATTAAGATATCAATCGTCTATCGCAATATATTATCCATTTGTTGCACTGGTTGGCACAGGACGGGTAAGTTGTCATAATAGATGTCCCATCTGGTGCATCAGATATAACATCTGTTCAATATCTTTCATTGAGCAAAATTATTTTACTTGAAGAAGACGTACTGCATCATCTGGAAAGTCAAAGAGATCAGCGTCCTTAATTTTGGTGTTGCTCTTTGCAGCCAACCACCTAAACATACTTGGATGAGAACCTCATCCGGGTAATCCATTACCTGCTTTCGAAGGGGAGAAATGTCTTTAAAAGCGGAAGCCTAAAAATATAAATAGGAAGAAAGGAAAAAAAAAGTCATAATAACTATATTCAATATAACTTAATGTATGAGTTAAAATAGTGATTAATTTTACCATAAAAGCCCAAGGAAAGTCGTATAATATGGTTGTCCTGAGGATAGCTTTGTCAGTAAATATTGGACAGTCAAGTAGAAGCTGTCCTATCCCAAGGGATAATTATTGAATTTATCAAAATCCTTAGCACGCGCCAACAAATCATCTTCTATGACCTTGTTGATGTCTCTTGCCAATATAACCAAATGGGCAAGCCAAACTAAGCATAATTTCTCCCTGTACTGCTTTGGTATGGTTTTATCTATGAGATCTGTCAACGAATTCGATGATTTGTAGCCACGTCGAGCAATTTCAAACAACCCATCTATTTTTGCTTGCATTTTCTTGCCTTGGATCATTTGCAGGGTGTTTCCTTAGTGATAGGTG
Source organism: Capsicum annuum (assembly GCF_002878395.1). Classification (NCBI taxonomy): domain Eukaryota; kingdom Viridiplantae; phylum Streptophyta; class Magnoliopsida; order Solanales; family Solanaceae; genus Capsicum; species Capsicum annuum. The sequence continues at coordinate 67,918,766 of NC_061121.1, forward strand.
GTTTTTCTGAATGATGGCATCTCAAGCCCGTCACTATGGCAAACTCTTGTAAGCCAAAACAAACTGGCATGCCACAGTAGTTGATCCAGATTTCATCCATCTTTTTGCCCCCTCCTCTGAATTTTTATCATCCCCCATGTACTTGATCCTGCGCTTGAGAAGACCATATACCATCTTCATTAGGAAATGGGCAGGGGCATCCTCAGCCAGCTCAAGCAAGTGCCCAAAGTAGTTCTTCTTAGAAAGTCTGTCTATGTTTTCGTCCTTCATAATTTTCCTAAAATAAATAAATTTACTCCCCATCTGACATTTAATTACAATTTCACTAGTTAGTTCTTCTTCTACTTTTTTGTCATTTATCGGCATAGGAACTTGAAACTTGTCAATACTAAAAGTTTTGACAGGATCATGCTGGGATGTCAATATTAATTCATGCCCCGTTAGTTATCCTTTATCATCATGTAGATGATCATCCTCTTTCTCTTTCTCTTTCTCACTCTCTAATTCCTACTTTTTCTTACTTTTATTTTCTTCATCACTATCTACAGACCCTTGTCCACCTCCTTCAATGTTTTTTTTCTCCTCAGCTTTACTTTGTTTCCCTGATTGAGATTGTTCAGAAAGATCCTCCGAATCCCTCTGTATTGTAGCCTTTTTTTAGGGGGGTCAGACGTTGATCCACTTTCACTTTTTTTCATTTGTGAGACATGTTTTACCTACAAACAACATAAAAACAAAAATTACATTACAATTAATGTATGTATAAATTTTAAAAAATACATTACAAACACCACCAATAACAACACACCAACAGTCACCACTACCACAAACAACACCAACCAACACCATAAATACCACAAATTCCGACACCACCAACAACCACCATAAACACCACAAACCAATGCCACCATAAACACCACCAACCAATGCCACCAATAGCCACCACCAGTGCCACTAAAACAATGAAGAACACCACCACCACCACCACAAACACCATCTAATAATACCACGATAGTCAATGGAACACTACGATAGAAACTAGGGTTTTCTCGAGTTCTTCCTACTATTTTACCATTAAAACTCAAAATTGAAAACCCATTCTCGAAGATACTACAGCTAAAAGTTTTTTCTATCATTAACTTAAAAGCCCTTATTTTTTTGAAAAAAATAACAAATATAGAACTCTTCTTGAAGTCTGTTACCTACAAAGATAGAGAAAATGACTGATACAAGCAAGAATGAAGTAAAAAATAACACCTATATGGTCAAAAATAAGAAGAAAATCGATCTGTTATGAAAGATAGAGTAATTTGTTAAGTAGTTGTAGTTCTTGTCTGTACTGTATAATTGAGTAAGAAAGAGAAAAGAGCGAGAACTCAAAATTTGAAATGATGAAACATTTTTCTTGCAAATGGATGATTTTTATGGGTTGATTTGTATTTTGAAAAAGAATGACAAGTTTTGAAAATGTTAATTTGGTTCAAATTGATCTTGATTAATTTTTAAAATTATAAAAGATATGCATAATTTTTATCCTTCTCATCATGCAATTGCCAAAAGACTCAATTGAAGTTGTAGTTGACCCTATGAACTCACCCACCCCTGGTCCTAGATTAATCAATTTAGTTATATGAACTCAATTGAAATTGTATATAAATAAATGTTCAACCAGTTGCATCAAATACTCATCTGTTGCAAATTATCAGACAGATTAAGTAATCTATTATGATAGATTACCCATCTATTGTAAATTATCAAATAGATTATTACATGTCACAACAGATTACCCTTCTGTTGTAAATTATCAAATAGGGGTTCCCATCTGTTGGAGTTAACCCTATGAGAACTCACCCTTGGTCCAAGATTAATCAATTAAGGTATTGGTCTAACATATAAGGTAGTAAGAATCGGTTCAGCTCAAAGTGATCAATCAACGACTCTAGTCGGGAGAAACGCAATACCATCTCATCATTTAATTGCCAAATAACTTAATTGAAATTGTAGTTGACCCTATGATAACTCACCCCTAGTCCTATATTAATCAATTAAGGTATTGTTCTAATATATAGTAAGAATCGGTTCAGTTTAGAGTGATCGATCGATGACTCTGGTCGGAAGGAACGGAATACTATCTCATTATTTAATTGTAAAAATACTCAATTGAAGTTGTAGTTGACCCTATGAGAACTTACCCTTGGTCCTAGATTAATCAATTAGGGATCGTTTGGTAGAGTATATAAGAACAATGTAAAATATTGTGTATTTGTAATGCTTGCATTAGTAATACTTGTATTATTTATGCTTGTATTAGTTATGAATGTATTATTTCTTATACATTGTTTGGTTTCATCTATAAGAAATAATACATCTTACATAATTTCTATAAAAGAAATTTTTGTTTACCAAAATACCCTTCTTTGATTTTGTACACTTTTTTCCAACAAAGTTCTTTTGTTATTTCAAACATAATTAATATTGTTGAACTATTATATAGAGGTTTAGGATTAATTGTAAGACCTTCATCTTTGTGCAAAAATGTTATGTCGACAGATTAACATAGTTGAAACAAAAATAAAATACAAGACGTAAAATTAAGAAATAGTCTCAATTTTTTTTAAAGTCCCTTTAAAGACTCTCGAAGAAAAGCAAAAATATGTTATAGTTAGTTAAATCAACCATTCATTGTTGTAAATTCAAATAGTGAAAAAAAATTGTGAAATGTTTTGAAAAGATTCACTAGTGCAAATTAAAATGGCAGAAAAAAGAATGGTGAAATATTTTGAGACGGAAATCGGGGGGTATTAAGGTCATTTAATAAGTTAATGCATGTGTTTAAAGTGTTTGTATTACTAATACATAGGAAATAGAGTGTATTACTAATACACACTTCAATACACAATAGAGTGTAAAACTAAGACTTGCATTAGTTATACATAGACAAAAAATTGTACCAAACAAGGTACTAGCAACCCATTAAATAATGCATGCATTATATTTTACAATACACTCTACCAAATGACCTCTTAAGGTATCAGTCTAACATAAGAAATCAATTGAAATTGTATAAAAGCAAATGTTCAACCTGTTGCAATAGATGTCTTTTCTATTAGAATTAATCAAACAGATTAAGTCATCTGTTACAACATATTACGTATTTGTTGCGATGGATGATCGAGCTTTGAAAATTTTCAAATAGAAATTTTTAGCTGTTGAACTTAGATTTTTTAAGACCCCTTTCCTTTTAAAATAAATTTAGGTATTTCTTGTCCGAGATAAAAAAAAAGTTAAAATACTAAGGTTGTAAAAAATATTACTTGGATAACTCAAAAATATCCTGAGTGAGTAGTCTTATCTGACCTTTTTAATGTCACTGTCTCCTCGTTCCCCTTAAAAGTCAAAAGTTATTAATGAATAGTTAAAACCCATATCTAGAAGAATACTCTCTCGATTAGCCATAACATAAGTAAGGCTCAAGACTCAACTCAACTCATCTATTACTCTTTCTTCTTTATTCTCAATTCTCTTTCTTTCCTTTTTTCCTTTTTTTCTCTTTTTTTTTCTGATGAGGATCTTTTCGAATCTCAACCGATCAATATCTTTTCTCGACTGAATTGGATGTTCTGATCCCTTTGCTTTTTTCACATTACAGGTATGGTTTACTATTGCTCTTTCCTTCTCGTCTTCTTCTTTGTATGTCATTTAAATTAGATATTTACATCTATTGCTATTGATGATTTACCCATTACTAGTTTCCTATTTATTGAGAAAATTGAAGGAAAGGTGACTTTTAAGTCTTGAATGAATGAACCGTTGTTTTTATATCTAATGCAAAATACCTCATTGTTTGAATAGATGGGTAATCTGTTGCATCAGATTGATCATCTGTTGATTCACTCAATTTTATATTACCCTTTTGGATAGATGGAGTAACTATTTGAAAAAATCAAACCAGTAGCAAGGTTGGTTTGATTCATTCTAACAGATAACCCATTTGTTGCAACATGTCATCCATCTATTGCAACGGATGCCTTATCGATTAAGCAGATGGGAAATATGTTGCATCAGATTGGTCATCTGTTGATTTTCTCACTTTTGTGTTACCCTTTTGTAATGTTCTTTATCATCTTCTCTTATTTGAAATCAAATGTATATCTCTTATTTGTAGATAAAAGGAAGTAAAAATGGATCTATTTTTTCTCGACCAGCATTAAAGGCTAGAGTAAAGATGGGTTCAAAAGAATAAGTTGCTTGCAGATAGAACCACATCATATGTGGGAGGTATGTATTACTGATCAACCTATCATGAAAACACACATCTAGTACAATGATTTTAAAAATGTTCGTTTTTTACTTATTAGGCGTTAATTCTTCAAACAAGATATAGCATTTTATAGTTAAGATTGTTAGGTTCAAATTGGTAAGGCTGAGGGACCAAGTAGGTGGTGTCGATACCCCGTTATAATTTAATGACTGTTTATGCTCATGTTTTTATGTCAAGTTGGGGAAGGGTTCAGGTTTTTGGTGGTAGTGTAAATATCCAATAGTGATTTGACCGGTTTTAATGGCTCAATGGACTTCTTGAAAGGCCTCCGAAGCCTCACACTGTAGCAAACACCGATGGAACCAATAGAAATTCCCCTAGTCCAAATTTATATAGATGGGTTGCTAGAGAAGACTATTATACAACAGTAGGTGCTTGGCAGAATACCTGTGCAGGAAGAAGTAGGTTGAGAAGGCCATATATCATCTCAGACCTTGTTTAAGAGGAAACATGGAGTAGGAAGAAAAGTGTAGCAAAATTGGCTGATGAAATTGATATGAAATATGAAAAACCTGGATGAGCTGCGAATGTGAAAGCGTATCCAAAAATGAAAATCCATCAGTAGTTGAAGTAAAAGAAGAATGGTCAAGAGGACTGGAACTGGTCGCTTTTCTAAAGATGCAACTAGAGAGTGTTGCCTCAATGAAGACCCACTAAATATAGGACCAGAACTCTAAGGAAGCAGCTTTGCAAGCACGGAAGGTGGTAAGATTATCGGTCAGAATTGAAACCTGAACCAACTACTCCTGAATTAAAAATACGAGATCAAGCCAAGATGGAAATTTCTCAAGTTAAACATGCACCCCATACCTCCTGTTTATGGCTCTGTTCAGGTCAAAGGCAGTGAAAACAACAAGGCATGGGATTTCTTCCCAACTTCAGACCTTTTTGTTTCTACTGCCATCGACCTAATCATAGCCACAAACAGAAGGCATGGCATGCAAGTTTAACTTAAGAAATTACCACCTTGGATTGATCCCATATTTTTAATTTAGGATTAGTTGGTTCAGGTTTCAATTGACCAATAATCGTATAAATTTCCTGTGCTCGCAAAACTTCTTCCTTAAAGTTCTAGTCCTGCACTTCGTGATAGTCTTTATTGAGGCCACACTCGCTAGTTGCATTCTCTAGCAAAGTGTCCATCTCCATTCCTGTTGACCATTTTTTATTTTTTTCAACGACTGACAGATTTTTATTTTTGGATACACTTCCACATTTGAAGCTCATCCAGTTTTTTAATTTCTCATGTCAATTTCATTGGTCAGATTCTCTAGAATTTCCCTGCTACTCCCTTGTGTTTCCTCATAAACAAGGTCTGAGATGATATATGACCTTCTCCACCCCCCTCCCATACAGGTATTCTTTTAAGCACCTTCTGTTGCATAAAAGTCTCCTCCAACAATCCATCCATATAAATTTGGAATAGGGGAATATCTATTGGTTCCATCGTTGTTTGCTACAGTGTGAGGCTTCGGAGGCATTTGAAAAAGTCCATTGCGCCATTAAAATCGGTGCATTCACTATTGGATATTTACATTATTGCCAAAAATTTAAACCCTTCCCCAATCTTGACACAAAAATATGAGCATAGACCGTCATTAAATTGTAATAGGGTATCAACACCACCATCTTAGAACCCTTTAGCCTTATCAGTCCACACCTATCAAAATAAACTGCACAATACAGGATCTTGTTTGAAGTATCAGTGTCTAATCGGTAAAAAACTACATTCACAAAATCATTGCACTTTATGTGTATCTACCGTAGTAGACTGATCAATAATACATAACTCCCACGCATGAAAAGTGGATCCATTGTACGCACCTTGTTCTTCCTACCCTATCAAAGACACTACAGTGTTGTTTATTCATCTACACACATGTGATGACTATTAAAAGAGGTGTGAAGAGTCGTGACTTTTTCATCTTGACATATTCAAAATAGTTGATAAATCAAAATCTCTATCTGTTGCAACTGATTAATCAGCTGTTGGAAAAAATTAAAATATCTCTTCCAACATATGGTCCATCTGTAGCAATAGATAAACATATGTTACAACAGATTATAAATCTATTACGACAGACCAGACATTGTTTATTTATCTGCACGCATGTGATGACTAATAAAAAAGAGGTGAAGAGTCGTGACTTTTTATCTAACACATTTAAAACAGCTGATGAATTAAATTCTCCGTTTATTGTAACAGATGAATCAGCGGTTAGAAGAAATCAAAATATCCCTAATATATGGTCCATCTGTTGCAACAGATGGTAAATCTATTGCGGCAGATGGACTATCTGTTGCAACAACTCAATAATAACGGTTGTTATCAAGTCTTCTCAAATCCATTTTGAAAAGGTGAGAAGTATTAATGTAAATGAAAAAGTCACAACTTTTCATAGAAAACAAAATGCCACCATTTTGAATGTTATTAATACAATGGAGCTTAATAGACGTGCCTTTTGTCCTTATACATCCAGATTCAATCCTCTATAAATAGGTCCCTCCTTAATCTTTATTCTGCTAAACTTTATTTATTTCTTGCATTTTTCTTTTCGTGTGACATCTTCAACAACTTTTCTTCAAAGAGCATATTCCTTTATCGTTGAGGTAAGTTTTTTTCCTGCGTAAATCTACCAGTTTGTAGTATAAGTTGTATTACATTTGGAGTCTTTTCTTTACAATTGTCAATTCATGAGTGTTCTAGATATGGCTGATCCTATTTTAGACATTGCTATTCTGCGCGACACAGGTCGGGAACTTCAGAGTTAGGTTAATGACCTACATAGAGAGTTGGTCATCGTGAAAGAGATGGTGTTTAGAGAGATACAAAGGCTGATGAGGACCCTGCTGCTGCGAGTTGATTGGTCGACTGTCATTAATAATGATGATAAATAATAATTAGAATGTTTTTTCTTTTAGCGTATGTATTTTAATTTTTCTATATCCGATCTATACCTAATTTATTTTATTTTTCGTTTAATGAAAAATTTATTTTTAGTCGATTTTGGATTTTTAATTCTTATTCAATTTGCATTCTGTCTATTTCTTCTTTTAAATATTTTACATGTTAACTTGTTAACATGTCGACGGTTGGAGGTAAGGAGCAATTTTGAATCAAGTACCAATAGCAATTTTGGCTTTTGAGTTCTTTTAGCAGATGGACCATGTGTTGGAACAGATTGGTCATCGGTTGGACTTCTGTCAAAAGATTATCTATCTGTTGCAATAGATTTATCATCTGTTAGAGGAAAATATTCTAGTTTTATAGAACTATGTCGTGTTCTTCCAGCTAATGTCCATCTGTTGCCACAGATGGGTAATTTGTTGAAAATACTTGTGGTTTGTTATATTGTTTAGTTCATGTTTTGTCTTTTTTATCGATGTACAAGTTATTAAAAAGATATTTTATATATAATAAATGATAACATTACGTTCATAAAAATGAGTTAAATATATAAACGTCCACAACAAATAACTATACAATTTTCTGCAATTACAATGATCATGGTGGATTACGATCCGAGCATGTAGTTCTTTTGTGGCCAGCGCGCTTACATACGGAGCACTTGTTTCTTCTTGATGAAAATGATTCTCCAACTCCATGCCTCCTCTTATATGGCTTTCTTCCTGGTTTGATAATGCTTGGGTCAATATATGGAGGAGGTATTAATCTCCCCATAAGCTCTGAAGGAACAACCCAAGATTCTTTGGGAGGCACCAAAGTAATATGTCCACTATATTCCATTTCATATTTTTCCACCGAATAGTATTGAGAGGAGTGCTTGTAAACTTCAGCTCTATATTTATGACTGTATTGAGCTCGAAGCGCTGCCATAGCATATGGACAGGGTATTTTGTTTAAGTCAAAAACTCTGCATGTACAAGATCTTATTTGAAGATCGACCGTGGCAACATCACCATGACCGGTGATACTGAATTTGTAATATGCTATTTTATAAGATACTAACCTATTACCCAAACTGATGTTCATTGATATTATTTTTTCAATTTCGATAACAAATCGGGATTTTTTTGGGCACTTGAACTGCACACGCTTTTCGTTAAAAAATTCACCATACTTCTTGCTTATTTTTTCAAACATAGCCTTGATGGAAAATTCTCTTTCATCGCCAAACAATGAATTCACCGATTCAGCTATGTTTGATGTCATAATATTGTATCTATACAAAGAATCACTTAGTACGACATCATACTAAACTTGTAACTCAAACAAGACATTAAATTAATAAGAATGTACCTATCTACCAAACAGAATGCCCGGGTCCATCTCTCGAAACCAACACATACGAGAAATTTTGCTACCTTGGGATTCAAATACATTATTTGATTGAAATGATCTAAAAACTCCTCTCTACTATATGCTTTAGCTGCTCTATAAAAAAAGGTCACTACCCTTTCGTTATGATAATTGGTCCGAATGTTCTCTCCAAGATGCCTGATGCAACAACCAAAATAAGCTGAAGTAAAGAAATGTGAACCCATCTTTGGAATACTTGGATACCTATCCGATACAAAATACAACTCTTCAGTATCTTCGACGCAGCTTCGCAGTTGTTCAAAAAAAATCCATAAGAGGCATCACATTCCTTGTCCACTACATAAAAAATGATAGGAAAACTATGATTCTCTGCATCCTGTGCCACCGCCGCTAGCAGAACTCCATTATACATGCTCCTCAAAAAGGTACCGTTGAAGGCTATGCCTTTTCTCAAATGTCAAAAACCTTGAATCCAAGCACCAAAGGATACAAAAAAGTACTTCAACCTTCCATTTTCATCAAGATGCAATGTCGTCTTACTTTCGGGATTTGTGGACTCAATTATGTAATGGTAGGCATCCAGGACTGCATACCTATAATCGAGCGTCCCCCTAACCAAGTCCTTGGTGATCCCCATGGCCGTATATATCTTTTAATAACTGACCAGGCCACCCAATTCCATAAGGATTTAATTAGCCATAACCCTTGTTGTAGGGCCTTTGCCTTATGGGGAAACTACTACTAAAATATTCACCGAGGACTTTTGTCGTGGTATGAGAATTTTGGCCCAAGATGTGCTATGAACCACATGTGTGATGCTTTTAATGTTTATAAATGACAAATTTATCAGAACTTGCACACTTTAACGCTCTCAACCACCACTTGTAGTTCGAATTAGCATATTTTAAGAAAAAGACACTGCTCAAATTAATCACCTTCTTTATTCTGAAATCTTTTTCAAGCAAGAAATAAACAAAGTGGTAGATAGTTCATTTTTGTCCTTGAATGAAATTCCAATAAAAAAGTCGGTCCCGTTGTCTTGAAGATTTCCAGACTGTGTCGATTGAGAAGAACTGCATATCGTATTGGTCGCATCTACGGGTGTAGGTATTTGATCATCATCTAAAATATTCATGTCTAGATCATCCAACCTATCATGAAAGATGTCTTGTTATTGTTATTCTTCTACGTTCTGGTTCTCATTCTCTCTTATCTTTTTAACCACGTACACCCTTAACACCGGCCTGGATGAATCACTAAGATAAGTATGCAACCGAACCTGATCGGTTATCTTGAAAGGTAGTACCCTCTGATTTTTAAAGGAGTTGTGCATGTAGCTGATGACAAGTTCTTCCGATTGATAATTGATAAGTTCATAAAATCATCATACGAAACATTACTTTGGACTGTCATAGCTATCATCTCTAGTATTTCACCCTCGTTCCAATGCCGTATATATCGATTGCTCTTCTTGGTCCATTGACCATGACAATCCCTCTCTATTGTTTTTGATCATTCCATTAGTGGTACCTAAATAAAGTCATTTGTTAAAAAAAAATTAATGGTGATTTCATAGTGCCATAAATAAATCCCAATAGATGTGTAATCAGTCGCAACATATTACTTACCTATTGGGATTCATGTTATGCTCTTTAAGTTGATTTCAAAAGATGAGTTATCTGTTGTAACAGGTGACTCATATGTTGCAACAGACTATATATCTGTTGGGATTGATGTTACAGTACTGAGGCACCTTTGAAGCTGATTCCAATAGATGAGTGACATATTGCAACAGATAATTAACCTGTTGCGACAGATGACTTACCTGTTGCAACTGACAGCAATCTCTTAAATCAAGGTCAGGTTCTATCGAAATAGGTTACTAATATATTGCAACAGATATTTACCATCTGTTAGAATCGAGTTTGGGTTCTATTGTAATAGCTTAATAATTTATTGCAACAGATACATACCTTATTGCAATAGATAACACGTCTGTTGAAATCAAGTTTGAGTTTTGTTGCAACAGGTTTATAATATGTTGCAATAGATATTTACCATCTTGCACCAGATAACTAATCTGTTTAAATAGATAAATCATCTGTTGCAATAGATGACCCATCTGTTTGATATATGTTATGGTATATAGAACATAAATATGAATCCAACATATCAATCTTCTATTGAAACAGATGTCTCATCTGTTGCAACAGATGATTTATCTGTTTAAACAGATGGCTCTTATGTTGGATTCATGATCGGTTTCTATCCATTGTTGGAAAAACAGCACAATAGCAGTTGCCTAGATGAAAAATTCAACTAAAAATTATAATTTGACTTATCAAAGTCTCCTATGAAGTAATGTCAAAGTGGAAAGTGATGTACGAAATAAGATTTGACCTAATAAATTGGTCAAATAACAACAGTAACGGTAACAACAACAACAACGACAATGGTCATCAAGAAGAAAAGGAAGATGATAATGAAGTAGAAGATGAGGATAATGAAGCAGAAGATGATGAATAAAGCAGCAGCAACAATGAACAATAAAAATTGCTAAGAGAGAAAAAATAATAATGGATGAGAAGAGAGAGAAAAACGTCTTTTTTCCCTCCATTTCCCATTTTATTAGGTAAACATTTGAATCAAAGTGTAAATTTAAAAACTTATGGGTTATTCTCAAACTTACCAAACTTTCTTAATCCATAATAAAGTAATTGTCATCTCCACTCAATTATTATGACTTGTGTCACCTACACCTCATTTTAAAAATCTTTTATCACCTACAACCCAAAGCCCCAACTAAGTTATCAGTATAAATCACAGTTAAGAAAACTCTAGCAAAAGTAGCTAAGTTGATAAATACAAGTCATAATTAAAAAAATTCTAGCAAAGTAGTTCCTAATTATACTTCATTTTTCTTCTAACATCTTCCTATGCAAATAGATCCTCCACCATATTCTGCTCCCTATATCAAACTCCTCATATATGCTACCAATTAAATAAAAAAATTACCATAACTATGAATAAATAAAGTATCATACCAATCAAAAAATAATTATATAGTAAAAAGATAAATCTAAACTTTACATAAAAAAATCATCATCTTTTAAAATCGGAATATTGTAATCAAACTACATTATATGACTATAAAGTTAGTGTCAATTGCAAAATAATTTTTAGAAAGGACAATCACATGCTAACGGTACATTGTTACATTCATTATTGCGAAGATTTTCTTGGTCATACTTTTTTAGAGGATGATAATACATACATAAATAAAATAAGTTAAAATTAAGGAAGCATGTTTAAGTACATAAAAATGAAACTGAAAATGAAATATTTCTTACCTTCATATATTTCTTTTCTGTTACATGTTAGTTGATTCACAAATCAAAGTGATGAAGAAAGAAAAAAGATAACCTTGAATGGGAGTCTCCATAAAACTAAATATGAATTTATATAGGCAAAGTATTGAAATATCAAAAGGCATCATAAACTTACAAAGTAAAGTTTGGAGGTTATCGAGTTGAAAATTTCAAGAGTTATGATTATTATTAAGAGGTAAAGAGTAAATGCACTGCTTTCACCCTGAACTATAAAAAAAAAATTCTGAGACACACCTGAACTTAAAGGGGGTTCTATTACCCCTGAACTAATTACTATCGTATTTTTGGCAACCTTAGTACCTACGTGGCATAGTGTGCCTATGTGGACCTTCAGTGTGTTGATTCAAACAGTGTGCCACGTAGGCACTAAAGTTACCAAAAATACGGCTTAATTTAGTCCAGGGATAATAGGACCCACATTAAGTTGGAATGTGTCTTAGCAATTTCGTTTATAGTTAGGGGTGGAAATAGTGCATTTTCTCAAAGGTAAAATTAAAGAGGTGTGAATCATGTATAATTACTCATTGCATATATATTAATTAATAAAGAAAAAAATGCCTAAAATATTTTAAAAATCATTAGCACTTTTTCATTAGAAGAAGATACAAAAAAAAAATTTTTTATTAAAAATAGAAACTAAAGAGGAGTGAGTTATGAATAGTTACTCCTTATAAATTGGCATGCGAAGGGTATTTATTGTAAATATTCATCTATTAATAAAATATTTATTTGAAATAAATTAAGTAACTTACTTTTATAATAAAAAATAATTGATTTAATTTAAATTTTAAGAAAAGCTGAAAAAAAGGAGAAAAAAGATTAATACAAATGAAGATCATAGAGAGGTGGCACATTACCTTGTCTATGACCTTCCTTTATATTATATATATATATTAAGACAAGAAATTAAGTAAAAACGCACAAAGTCTAAAAAAAATGAATAGTGAAAGATTTTATGAAAAGTAATTAATGGTGATAAAATAAAGAAATAATAATCAAATGAATTTAAAATTTAATCTTGCAGTTTGAGGAGTATAGTATTCAACATTTATTATAGGTTTTAAAAATCTTAAATACTATAAAAATTAGTTTTAAAATTTAACGAAATGTTTTTATATAACGATCATTAACATCAATTTTGATCAAATAAGAAGAATATTAATGGAAGAAATTTAAGGTGAGATTTTAATAGAAAGTTGTATTTAATTTTGAGTACATCTTAATGTGAAAATAAGGGGGTGTGGGAGAAAAAATGAAAAAAGGCTCAAAACTCCATAAAAAAGATAAATATAAATGGTGGGTTAAAAGCACACCACATCAGATATGTATATGTATATGTATATGTATATGTGTATGTATGGATGTATGGATGTATGTATTGTAGACACGTGATTTTTTACCCTCCCGGAGTTTGATATATTTTCCGGCATTAAGTATTTTTATTTTGTCCTATATTTCTTTTGGCTTTTATTTCATTTTTAATAAGTTTTGGTCGAAAATAAATAAAAAATAATAAATAAAGTTATATTTTTGAAATATTTTTATTTTTATTTTTTTAAAAAATAATACCAAATATATATATATATATATATATATATATATATTTCTCTTTTAATTTTAATAAATAAGCAAGTAGTTTTAGTGTTACCTTAATTATATTTATTTTTGGCTATTTGTAAAAACTTCATAGTATTTTTTTAAATATAAAAATTAATTAGTTAATATTTTTTTATCATTATTATTATTTTCTATTTTATATATATTTTAAGTTAAAAAAAAATCCTAAAACCACCCAACCTCTCCCCATTATCTGAATCCCCTTAACTGCTCCCCCTCCCCTCCCCCCCCTAATATCCCTTTATTTAAGGGATATTACGTACTTTTCTTACACTGACAGAGAGAGAAACCAGAGAGAAAAAGAGGGGAAAAGAAAAGATAGAGAGGGGAACATTCAAAAATATCAGATAAAAAAAAAAGAAAAAGAAAAAAAATCAAGGCAGTGAAGTTGAATTCGGGTTCCTTTTGAAGTTTCGGGTGACGGCTTTCTCGCTTTAATAATCATTTTAATTCATTGCAGGTTCTTATTCGATCCTGCTTTTTGATTTAATAAGTTTTGTTGTGAGTAAAATCACGAATAAAGTTGTTTTAATGATTCCATGAATCACTTAGTATTTGTAGTTGATGTAATGTCATGTTTATTTATATGATTATTTGAATCAATGTTTGTCGTCCTATAATTATTCATTGAATTTGGTTCTAAATGCTAAGATATTCCTCTTAGAGTATATACGATGATTTAGTTTTCATAGAAAGAATTAAAAAAGAAAGGGAGAAAAGGAAAAATAAACACAGAAAATACACCAGTACACCCACTGGAACACGGATGCACTATAAATTGCACACAACAACATTTTAATTCACTGAAAAATAGACATACAACAACATACACAGCACATAACAAAGAGAAAATAGTGTAAAAATAAGCCAGAGAGAGGAAAACAGTGACATCAGAGAGGGAAAACCGAGAATCGAAAGAGAAATGCAAACAGGCGAAAAAATAGCACCACCACAACTGCACCACCCCTTTTACCTCTTTTTCTTATCCCCTTTTTCCCCATGTCCATCGGGGAACCAACTCGTCGGGAAAACCACTAACACCGCTGTCCTCCCTCTCTCCCTTTTTCCCTTCCCCGTCATTGCTCTGGCAAGTTACAACCACCAACTGCCACCAAATGGGCTTTCACCCTCTTTCTTTTGTCGCGCCATGCTGAATTTGACCATCGGCGGGCGGCTGCGGCCAAGTACTCCACCAGCGCCCCATCCCTCTACTTTTTTCCCTTTTTTTCTCCGTTTCTTTGCCACTACCGGCTCCCCAAAAGTGGTGACTGGCGAGTCTCAATGACTACTCGTCACTGCTCGTCGAAAGAGGGTTAGATCTAAAAAAATTATGACTACCGATGAAAACTATCGAAAAGCGATGCCACTATTATTCCAAAAATTGAATTCAAGTTGTTGAGTATTTGTCGTTTTGCTTAGACTGATATCGTATGATTTGGAATCTGTATTGTTGTAAAGGAATAAATTTTGGGGGATCATAATAAAATTAATTTAATATGGCTAATTTTTGTGTATTTGTATCATTTTATTATGATTATTATTATTATTATTATTATTTGTTTTTATATTTTTTATTCTATTTTATTTTTATTTCATTGTCATTAACAAAGTTTGATAATTATTTACTAAATTAATTTATTCATTTAAATGAATATTGTCTTAATTTATTGTTAAGAATAAATAGTGTTTCGAATAGATAAAATTGTTCTGAGTTTACTAGAGATAAATCAATGCCTTTAACACTAGGCAAATTTTAGTGTAATACCCCGAAAATCCAAACCTATGTTAGAGTCATGCTTCTAGTTAATGCAAAGTACATTATAGTTCTTTGGTATTTTTATGAGTGAGTTTTATGTATATTAAGGCCTCAAACAACTTCCAGCTATTAGACGAATAAAACATTCCGTGCCGATTGAGTTTGCGGGAAGAATATTACCTTAGTCAATTTCAAATGAGTTAATCTTTTTTATCTTGAGAATTATCCAGATCAAGACCCACCAAATTATAGGAAATTGAATTAGCTTTACAACGATACCAATTTCTCCTAAATCCAATACTTGGGCGAGAAGTTATGGCATTTTTAGTGAAAAACAGTAGCCCAATGTGATAAGGCTGCGTCGCGATAATGGCCAAAATCACGTTCATCCTTTTTTAGTGGACCACCACGGTAAGCACCATATCACACCAAGGGGTATTTTTGCGTTTGTCACTTTCTAGTCAGGCACCACAATTGGCACTGCATTGCGCCAAGGTGCCAAATCGGGATTGTCCATTCCAGTGGAGCAATGTGATAGTACCGCATTACGTCATTTAGTAAAATTTGAATTGTCAATTTTCCAGTGACCCAACACGATTGCACCGCATTGTGCCAAAGGTCAAAATCAGGATTTTCCGTTCCAGTTCTGCTTTTTAATTTCCAAAGGCATTTTAGTCCTTTTTCCTTCACCCCATTCAATCAAAACACATAATTTAACTCCCAAGAGAGCATTATTTACTCATAATTCCACAATCCTCTCAAATTAAAGTAGCCCTTTTTCAAGAACAACCCCTAGACCTTTAAGATTCAAGATCAAATCTCAAGAATTTACCATCAATTCTCATAAATTCAGAAATTGAGGTATGTTAAATGTTAATCCATGGGTCCCTTTCACCCATGGAGTCCAAGTATCCAATTTTAAATTCAAAGTTGTGATCTTTACAAGTAATTGTGATTTTTAATTGTGATTTTAACCATGAATTCCCATGACTTGAAACTTTATACCATTTTTACATGAAATTGATGTTGTCATAAACCCCATACATTTGAATAATGCTATTTGTTAATTTAAACCATAATTAGCGATGTTGATGTTGAAATCATGTTATTTCCTCAAGCTTTAAACTATTTCCATGCTTAGCTTAAACTATGAATATCAAGTGTTTCATTAAATGCCTACAAGAATGAATTTTGAATAAATGCTTTCATATTATGCCCCCAAAGTTTTAGTACTATTTTACTATTATTGCTATCGAGTCCTAGGGTTATGAATACCCAAAAACGTAGCTTTTTACATAGTTTCAGTATCTTCAGAATAGTTTCAGACATGTTATAAGTAATATCAGTTCAGCCAATTATCATGATCGGTTAAACTTAGAATAGTTCAGTATTCCTAGTCAGTTTAGTTGGGAGTAGGATTTATAACCAAGTGAGTGTCGGGATAGGATTTATCACCAAGTGAGTGTCGGGATGAAGACTTCCCTGTCAGTTAGGTAGAGCCATTAGTAGTTATCCCTGTACTCCAGAATTACCTAGCCAAGGTAGGATTTGAGGAGTCACTTGTCAGTCCAGGCTTGAATACCTCTCAGGGATCACCCATTAGTTTAGGCTTTACACCTTTAGTCCTTTGGGATAATAAATTAGTGGATCTACACAGCCAATGTTAGTACCCATGGCATAATACTGTCACCCTTCCAACTGGGATCACGAGTTAGACCCTAAATTGCTTATTAGGTCATGTCAGTTAGATGATAGCTCCCACAATCTCAGTTCAGTATTCAGTATACTTCAGTCAGGCTTGTATTGACCATAGCATACAAATATCAATTATTCAGTTACTAGATTTCAGTATTTTAGTTTACAGATTATATTCAAAACATGTTTTATGCTTGGTCATGTATTCTCAGTATTTATAGATTTTATGCATTCCATTTAGTACTTCATGCTATTCATTCAGCCAGTTATTACTCCGGTACATAAAGCCATGCATATCAGCCTACCTTATTTAGCATACCAGTACATTCAAAGTATTGATTGCCTACTCGTTTCTTGTGCTATAATGTATTTTATCATAGGTTCGGACACTCAATTCCTGGATCTGGCATAGACATTCCAAATTTTTAGCCGTAGCAGTGGTGAGTCCTCATATTTTGAGGGTATGGTCTATTTATCTCAGTTATTTTATTAGCTTAGTACTTTCTATTTAGATGAAGTTAGTTGGGGGTTGTTCTGTCAACTCCCCAGTCAGTCCGTAGAGGCTTTTTAGACTAGTAAAGACAGTTAGTCAGTTTTGTTATTATTTGATTAGTTTCAGATAGTTATTTCAAGCAGTTATTTTCTAAATTTATGATCTAGTATTGATTTTAGCTGCTAAAATTTTATGGCTTATCAGTTGTTCTTCCATATAGGTTATTATCTTATTTAGTACTCACAGCAGGTACCAGCTCATGGGTTAGGTTGTGATCCCTCGGGACTGTAAGCACCGAGTGACACCCAGGGTGTACTCTTAGGTCTTTACAAACTTGGTATTAGAGCCTAAGATTTTAAAGTGTCCTAGTAAGTTTAAAAGTCGCGACAAGTAGAGTCTTGTACATGGGTGTGAAGTGTGTCACACTTATGGACAAGAGGCTACGAGGTATTTGAAAAAAAATTTCCCTTCTTTCAGTGTTCATGTCATGCGACTGAGTATGAGCTCATATTAAACTCTCTATCTAATATGTTCTTCCTTCCGTTTACAGAACATGCCTCCCGGAAAGACAAATAGAAGAAGAAATATGAACCAACCAGCACCTCCGCCCATTCAGGAAGATCTCCTAAATGAGCATGTCTCTCATGAAGATTTTAGAGCTACATTTACTACTCTAGCTCACTCTGTAGTGGCTCAGAATGTTCAACCAGTCACTGTTCTGGCCAACCCAATGGTCAATACTGCCACAGCTAGAATTCGGGACTTTACTCGAATAAATCCTCCTCTATCTTTGGGATTTAAATCTGAAGAGGATCCATAAGAATACTAAGACATAGTACAAAAGGTAACAGACAATATGGGGTTGACTTCTAGTAAGAGTGCTAAACTGGTTGCTTACCAGCTACAGGATATAGCCCATACCTAGTTTAAGCCATGGAAAAGGGATAGAGGCATGGACGTGGGGCCTATAGAATGAGAGTAGTTTGCTATAACCTTTTTAGATGGATTCTTCCCATTAGAGATTATAAAAGCCAAAGTGTTAGATTTTATCAACTTGAGGTAGGGCAACATAAGTGTGAAGGAGTATTCCCTTAAGTTTACTCATCTAGTTAGGTATGATCCTCATGTGGTGGCTTATAGCAAGTCTAGGATGAGCAAGTTCGTGTCTGGGGTATCTGACGGTGTGGTCAAGGAGTGTAGGACTGTAATGTTAATTAAGGGGATGGACATATCTAGGCTTATGGTCCATGCTCAACAGATTGAGGAGCAGAAGACTAAGAAGAAGGAGAGAGAGAATAAGAGGGCTAGAATAGATAGCTTTAATTTTACTCAGTCAAAGTCAAAAGGTGGTAACTGTCCTCAGTTTCGCCAGAAATATTCAACTCCTACCCCATCTTCAGCTAGTTCCCATATGTTAAAATTCAAAAATGACAATTGGGATAGGAGGCCAGGCTCTAAGTCCTAAGGCAGTGTAAATAGTAGGCATACAAATCCTCTTTACCAGAAATATAGTAGAAACCATTAGGGTGAGTATAGAGCTGGTAGTGATGTATTCTTTGGGTGTGGCAAGCTAGGCTATGATATTTGGGAGTGTCGGATAGTTAATCAAAAATTAAGGGATTTATGCCAATAGGGCCAGTCCCATCAATCATTAGTTCTAGTCGGCCGCCCGACTTAGCAGGGCACCGCTTCCAACGCTACTAGCGATCGGCATTAGAACAGGCTCTATGCCCTTCAGTCCAACAAGATCAGGAAAGTTCTCCTGATGTATTTACTTGTATGTTACAAGTCTTTCATTTACATATTTATGCTTTACTAGACCCTAGTACTTCTCTTTCTTTTGTAACTCCTTATATAGCCGTCAACTTCGGAGCCAGTCCTAAAATTTTGGTAGAGCCTTTCTCAGCATGGATTGGCTCTACTCATGCTATGCTTTAGTTGATTGTAGAAACAGAATAGTTCATTTTCAATTTCCAAATGAACCAGTACTTGAATGGAGGGGTAGTACAATAATGCTTAGAGGTTAGCTTGTTTCGTACCTTAGAGCGAGGAAAATGATATTCAAGGGGTATATTTATCATCTTGTCTGAGTCAAAGACTCTAACTCTGAGACTCCAAATTTTGAGTCATTTTAGTAGTGAGAAAATTTCCAGATGTGATCCATGAAGATCTTCCCAGAGTTCCTCTCGAAAGGGAAATTGACTTCAGAATAGACCTTCTTCTAGGTACCCATCCTATTTCTATTCTTCCATTCAGAATGGCACCAGCCAAACTCAAAGAGTTGAAAGAACAGTTGAAAGATCTCCTAGATAAGGGATTTATCAGGCCCAGCATTTCCCCATGGGGAATACTAGTTTTGTTCATACTTAAGAAAGACGGTTCTCTTAGAATGTGTATCGACTACCGTTAGTTAAACAAAGTCACAATCAAGAACAAATATCCACTTCCCAAAATTGATGACTTGTTCGACCAACTTCAGGCTGCCAGTTATTTTTCTAAGATAGACCTCAGATCCGTCTATCATCATCTCAGAGTCAAAGAATGTCACATTTTAAAAAGAGCTTAGAAAACTCAGTATGGTCACTTTGAGTTTCTAGTTATGTCCTTTGGTCTTATAAATGCCACAGGAGCCTTCATGGACTTGATAAACCGAGTGTTCAAGAAGTACTTAGACATGTTTGCCATAGTCTTCATTGATGACATTCTTGTCTATTCCCATAATGAAAATGATCATACAGACCGCCTCATAATAGTATTGCAGACTCTTAGAGCCCATCAGTTATTAGCTAAATTCAGTAAGTGCAAATTTTGTCCAAGATTAGTAGCTTTTATTGGCCATATAATTTCTAATAATGGCATTAGAGTTGATCCTCAAAAGACTAAATCTATGAAAAACTGGCCTAGACCTATCTCTCTTTCAGATATCAGGAGTTTCTTGGGCTTGGCTGGCTATATTATCGCTGGTTTATTGAAGGGTTCTCATCTATTCCATCCCCCATGTCTAGATTGACTCGGAAGAAAGTTAAATTTCAGTGGTTAGATTTTTGTGAGAGGAGTTTTCAGGAGTTAAGGACTCAACTCACCACAGCCCCAGTTTTGACGTTACCAGATAGTTTATATGGGTTTGTTATGTACTGTGATGCTTATTGCGTTGGTTTAAGATGTGTCTTAATGCAAAAGGGTAAGGTTATGACCTATTCCTCTAGACAACTTAATCCCTATGAAAAGAATTACCTTACCTCTGATCTTTAGTTAGAAGCTATTGTGTTTGCCTTAAAGATTAGGAGGCACTATTTATATGGGGGAATGTCGATGTGTTCATAGATCATAAAAGCTTATAGTATGCGTTTTCATAGAAGGATTTGAATCTGCATCAGAGGAGGTGGTTAGAGTTATTGAAAGACTATGATATGAGTGTTTTGTACCACCCAAGTAAGGACAGTGTAGTGGCAGATGCCCTAAGTAGATTGTCTATGGGTAGTATTGCTCATGTTAAGGGTGATAAGAAGAATTTAGTTCAGGAAGTTCATCAATTTACCAGGTTAGGTGCTTATTTGGTTGATTTAGCTGAGGGTAGATTTTGGGTTCAGAATAATTCAAAAAAAATTTTTATTGCCAAAGTGAAAGAAATATAGGATAGGGATCTTAGTCTAGTAAAGTTGAAGGATTTAGTAAAAGATTAGAAAGTATAGGTTTTCTCCCAAGGGGTAGATGGTGTGTTGTGTTGCCAGGATAGATTATGTATGCCGTGTGTTGATGAGTTCAGATAGTGAATTCTTACAGAAGTGCATGGTGTGCATTACTCGATTCATCCAGGGGCCACGAAGATGTGTCGCAATCTGCGGGAAATCTATTGGTGGAGTGGGATAAAGAGGGATATTGAGAGTTTGTAGCTAAGTGATCTACTTTTCAGCAGGTTAAGATTGAACATTAGAAGCCCATTGGGTCCATGTTGGAGTTTAGTATTCCCACTTGGAAGTAGGAGGTACTGAACATGGATTTTGTGATAGGTTTTCCTCATGCTCATAAGCAGCATGATTCGATTTGGGTTATTATGGATAGGATGACCAAATCAGCCCATTTCTTACAGTTCATACTTCTTATTCAATCGAGGACTATGCCAAGCTCTATGTTAAAGAGTTGGTTAGGTTTCATGGTGTTTTTCTATCTTTTATTTCAGGTAGAGGTACTCAGTTTACCTCTTACTTTTGGAAAGCTTTTCAGAAGGGTCTTGGTACCCAAGTTCACTTCAGTATAGCCTTTTGCCCTCAGACAGACGATCACTCCAAGAGGATCATTCAGACCCTGGAGAACATGTTGAGAGCGTGTGTAGTTGACTTTAAGGCATTTGTAATGACTACATCCTTTGATCGAATTCACATATAATAACAACTATCACTCCAGTATTTAGATGTCTCCATTTAAGGCTCTATATGGAAAGAGATGTAGGTATCTGATTGGTTGGTTTGAGATAGGTGAAACCACTTTAATAGGGCCTGAATTGGTGTTTGATACTTTGTAAAGTTTAGTTAATCTAGGAGAACCTTAAGGCATCCCAAAGCTGACAGAAGTCTTATGCAGATGTGAGGAGAAAGGATCTTGAGTTTGAGATTGGAGATTTCATTTATCTAAAGATCTCTCCCATGAAGGAAGTAAAGAGTTTTGGTAAGAAGGGAAAGCTTAGTCCCCGATATATTGACTTTTACAGAATTTTGAGCCATTTCAGAAAGGTGGCTTATGAGCTTTAGTTGCATGCAGACTTAGCATCAATGCAGCCAGTATTCCATATCTCTTTGTTAAAGAAATGTATTTGTGACCCAGCTGTAGTTGTTCCATTAGAAAGCTTATATGTTCAGAATAGCCTTTCTTACGAAGAAATTCTAGTCGAGATCCTTTATCGATAAATTTGTAGACAAAAGAACAAAGAAGTTCCCCTAGTCAAGGTTCTTTGGCGGAATTAGTCAATTGAGGGAGCCACTTGGGAAGTAGAAGAAGTGTAATACTCGTGCCTTTTTCCTAGCTAGAAATCATCTTAAGGATGCTAGGACTTACTTTAAAAATGCAAACTTATCTTTGTACACATGGTATTTTTGTGATTTTCACTTTCTATCACGTGGGAAATTGAGTTAGCTTTCCAACGGTACCAATTTTGTCCAAATCCGACATCAAATAAGGAAGATATGGATGTTTTACTTGGAATTGTCGGAAATGCCCAGGTATGACGGCCAAGTTGACGGACCGCCACATAAGTGGCGGACTGCCACTTTGACCATCACAGCCAAGTTAGTTGAGCCACGTACTAGATAAGGAATGACGAACGAGTTGACGGATTGTCAAAGTTATGACGGACCGTCATCCAGGCCGTCAACTCTTATCCAGTGAACCCCATTTTTGGTCCACGTCTGACGGGCTAAGTGATGAACCGTCAAGTTTCTGATGGATGTCAGTTATTCAATCTATGTACAGTCAGTTAAATCATGTCTAGTCTCTTCTGATGGAAGTAGAAGTTAGCACCGAGTGAACCCAAGGATGGGAACTCACCTGCCAATTTAGGGTGTGATTCTTAGCATTCATCCTTGTGTTCCAGAACTATAGCCAGCATAGTTTGAGATATCTTAACCTGTCAATCTAGGGTTTATGAGGTGGCTTAACTTGTCAGTTTAGGGTTCCCACCATTCTCATTTGAGTACCTGCCAATTGAGGGTCACTCACAACTGTCCTTACCAGTGGTGCGGTATTGACACCCCTCCAGTCGGGGCAGAGATTGGACCCCAACTTAGTTATATGCATTATTGGGGAATGTCGGTTAAACAACTACCTCCCACAGTTTCAAGCTCAGTTTCAGTAAAAGAACCCAAATAGTTCTTCAGATATCAGTGTACCAGGACTGCCAGACACAGTCAAATTTAATTATAGTACGGAACTCACATAGTTCCATTAGACACAGTCACCCATGTTGACAGAACCATAGTTTCAGCCATGTCAGAAATCAGTAAATCATATATTAGCGTACAGATCCACTATTACGTATTTATGTTTCCAGTTATTATGTATGTATGTATGTATGTACTCTCACATTCATATTAGTCGGTCAGTTAACATTGCTCATGTAGGTAAACCCTTTTCATTTAGCCTACCTCACTCGTATGCTCAGTACTCCAGTTGTACTGACGCATTTGCGCTATAGTGCTTTCTCTTTATGTTGTACCATAGGTTCAGACACACGAGTTCTAGACCAGCAGTATCAGTCACATTTTATTATACAGAGTACAGTGAGCCCTCTTCATTCGAGGATAATATGATTCAATTTATTTATTATTTCAGTTAGTTTTTAGTTTACGGAGTTAGTTGGAGATATGTTCCTTCAACTCCTTATTTAGAAAGTGTTTAGAGGAGTTTAAATTTAGTTCAGATTTGATTCAGTTTTTAGTTATCTTGGGTATTTTTCACCCATATGGATGTTATAATTATTTCAGTTGAACCTTATGGTCTATTGTTTATGTTCTCCGCATATTACATGTATGTTAGGCAATATACAGGTACAGATATCATTCATGGGTTAGCTTGTGGTACCTCGGGGTCATGACCACCGTGTAGCATTTTGGTTCAAAAAATTGAGGTGTTACAAACTTGGTATCAAAACCTAAAGTTCAATAGAGTCTTAGGAAGTCTGAAAGCCGTATCTAGTAGAGTCTTCTACGTGGGTGTGTTGCGTGCCATATTTATGTACGGGAGGCTATAAGATGTTTTAGGAACAGTTTCGCTTCTTTCAGTATTCATGTCGTGCTAGTGAGCATAATCTCAAGTTAAACTTTTAGTCTAATTCGTTCTTCTCTTATTTTGGAATATGCCTCCAAAGAGAAGAAACCAGCCAATTTCTCAGCCCGAAGACCCTTTGGGCGAGCATGTTTCTCATGCGGAGTTTAGAGCCACATTTACAAAACTTGCTCAGTCCGTGGCTGCCCAGAATGAACGGACACTAGTTATTCTACAACAGCTAGAATTTGGGACTTCACCCGAATGAACCCTTCATCTTTCTTTGGGTCTAAGTCTGATGAAAACCCTTAGGAGTTCATTGACCAAGTCCAAAAGGTGATTGACATCATGGGAGTTACTTCTGTTTAGAGCACCGAGTTAGTGCATACTAGTTATAGGATGTTGCTCACACTTGGTACAAACAGTGGAAGTCTGAGAGGTTAGAGGATACAGGTCTTATAGAGTGGGAGAAATTTGTGCTTTCTTAGACAGATTCTTTCCCCAAGAGCTAAGGAAGGCCAAAGTTCTTGATTTTATCAACCTCAGGCAGGGAAATGTGATGGTTAGGGAGTATTCTCTCAGATTTAATCAGCTAGCCAAATATGTCACTCATGTGGTTGCAGACAACAAAACTAAGATGAGCAAGTTCATGTCAGGAGTAAATGATAGCATGGTAAATAAGTGTAGATCTGAAATGTTGAATAGTGATATGACTTTAGCCAGGCTCATAACCCATGCTCAGCAAATAGAGGAGCAAAAGGTTAGGGCTAGGGAGAGGCAGAATAAGAGAGCAAGATTAGGTAGTTTTAGTTTTGCTCAGCCCAAATTAGAGGGAGAAAATCATTCCCAGTTTCATCTTAAGTCATCGCTCCAGTTCATTCTTCAACCAGTGCTCCAGCTCCTAAGTTTAGAGATAGAGAACCCAGCTCTAAATTTTAGGGCAGTGTTAGCAATGCCCGAACTAATCCCCTATGTCAAACTTATGGTAAGAACCACCAGGGTATTTGTAGAGCTGGTAGTAATGTTTGTTTCAGTTGTGGTAAGTCAGGCCACAGAGTTAGAGATTGTCCTCAGTTCAGTTATCAGGGTCAGCAAAATCGTTCCACAGCTCAGTTCGATCACCCAAACCAGCAGGGTGCCACTTCTAGTGCTACTAATGTACAACGCCCAAACAGACTTTATGCTCTTTAGACTCGACATGATCAGGAAAATTCTCCTGATTTCGTGACTATTACATTACAGATTTTCCATGTTCATATTTATGCTTTGCTAGATCTAGGTGCATCCTTGTCTTTTGTCACTCCGTACATAGAAGGCGATTTCAAAATCAGTCTCAAATTTTAGCAGAGCCCTTTTCAGTATCTACTTCAGTGGGTAAAACCATCATGGCTCGGTGGGTATACAGGAACTGCCCGATTATGATATTTCAGAAATCCACGTCAACAGATTTAGTTGAATTAGAGATGGATGATTTTGATGTCATTCCCAACATGAATTAGCTTTATTCCTGCTATGCCACAGTCAACTACAGAACCCAAATAGTTCAATTTTAGTTCCCGAATGAGCCCGTCCTCGAGTGGAAGGATAGTACTTCATATTTCAGGGGTTAGCTTATTTCCTACCTTTGGACAAGGAGAATGATTTCTAAGGGGTGTGTGTATCATCTCGTGCATGTTAAAGAATCCAGTTCCGAATCTCTTAGCCTTGAATTAGTTCCAATAGTTAATGAATATTTAGATGTTTTTCCCAAAGATCTTCCAGAAATCCCCTTCGAAAGGGAAATAGACTTCGTCATAGACCTTCTCCCAGATACTCAGCCTATTTCTATTCCACCATACAAAATGGCACCAGCAGAACTCAAGAAACTGAAAGATCAGTTGAAGGATCTCTTAGATAAGAGATTCGTCAGGCCCAGTAAATCCCCATGGGGTACACCAATTTTATTCGTGCATAATAAAGACGGTTCTCTCAAGATGTGTATTGATTATCACCAGTTCATCAAAGTTACGATAAAGAACAGGTATCTATTTCCTAGAATAGATGACTTGTTTGACCAACTTCAAGGTGCCAGTTATTTCTTCAAGATAGACCTCAGATTAGGATATATCAACTCAAAGTTAGAGAACGTTACATTTCAAAGATAGTTTTCTGTACTCAGTATGGTCACTTCGAATTTCTAGTCATGTCCTTTGGTCTTACCAATGCCCCTACAGCTTTCATGGACTTGATAAACCGGGTGTTCAAGAAGTACTTGGACATGTTCATCATAGTCTTCATAGATGATATTTTGGTCTATTCTCGCACAGAGCATGATCATTCAGAACATCTCAAAATTATTCTTCAGACTCTCAGAGATCATAGTTGTTCGCCAAGTTCAATAAGTGCAAATTTTGGCTAATTTCAGTAGCATTCCTTGGCCATATTGTTTAATATGATGGCATTAGAGTAGATCCTCAGAAGACCAAAGCGGTAAAAAACTGGCCTCACCTTGTCTCTCTATCAGATGTCAAGAGTTTCTTGGGTTCGGCTAGCTATTACAGATGCTTTGTCAAGGGATTTTATTTTATTGCATCTCTTATGTCCATATTGACTCAGAAGAAGGTTAATTTTTAGTGGTCAGATTATTGCGAGAAGAGTTTTCAAGAGTTGAAGACTCGACTCACCTCAACCCCAGTTCTAACTCGTCCAGATGGTTCAGACGGCTTTGTAGTCTATTGTGATACATCTAGAGTGGGTTTAGGTTGTGTCATCATGCAGCATGGTAAGGTCATAGCCTACGTCTCCAAATAGCTAAAGCTCCCTAAGAAGAATTATCCTACTCAGGATCTTGAGTTAGCAGCTGTAGTATTTGCCTTAAAGATTTGAAGGGATTATCTATACGGAGTTCATGTAGATGTCTCACAGATCATAAGAGACTCCAGTATGTATTTTCTCAGAAAGATCTTAATCTTCATCTGAGAAGGTGGTTATAACTTTTGAAAGATTATGACATGAGTTTTCTTTATCATCCAGGCAAGGCCAACGTTATGGCCGATGCTCTCAGTAGACTCTCCATGGGTAGTGTTTCTCACGTAGAGGATGGTAAGAAGAAGATAGCCCAAGAAATTCATCATCTTTCCAGACTAGACGTTCACTTAGTTGACTCTTCAGAGGGTGGTGTATGTGTTAGAGTAGTTCAGAGTTATCTCTAGTTTCTGAGGTAAAAGAAAAGTAAGACAGGGATCCCAGCCTTGTCAAGCTAAAGGAGTCAGTTCAAAATCAGAAAGTAGACACTTTATCCTAAGGGGGAGATGGTGTCCTTCGTTGTCAGGGTCATCTGTGTATTTCAGGTGTAGATGACTTGAGGTAGAGAATTCTTGCAGAGGCGCAATGTGTACAATACTCTATTCATCCAGGGGCCACTAAGATGTACCGCGACTTGCGGGAGATCTATTGGTGGAGTGGGATGAAAAGAGATGTTGCAGAGTTTGTGAATAAGTGCTCTACATGTCAGCAGGTTAAGATAGAGCATCAGAAACCTAGTGGGTCAATACAGGATTTCACTATTCCTACTTGGAAGTGGGAAGAAGTGAACATGGATTTTGTGATGGGTTTGCCTCGAACTCATCAATAGCATGATTCAGTTTAGGTCATTGTAGATAGAATAACCAAGTCAGCTTATTTCCTTCCAGTTCGTACCTCTTATTCAGTCGAGGATTACGCCAAACTCTATATCAGGGAGTTGGTTAGATTACACGGTGTTCCATTATCTATCATCTCAGACAAAGGTACAAAGTTCACCTCTCACTTTTGGAAAGCATTCCAAAAGGGTCTTGGTACCCAAGTCCATCTTTGTATAGCATTTCATCTTCAAATAGATGGCCCAGCAGAGAGGACCATTCAGACTCTTAAAGATATGATAAGGCCGTGTGCAATTGATTTCCCCTCTCAGTTAGTTCCATTCGAGGATGAATGTTCTTAAGGGGGAGATGTTGTAATACCCGTGCCTTTTTCCTAGCTAGAAATCATCTCAAAGATGCTAGGACTTACTTTAAAATGAAAACCTATCTTTGTACATGTGTTATTTTTGATAATTTAACTTTCTATCATGTGGGAAATTGAGTTACCTTTCCAACGATACTAATTTTGTCCAAATCCGACATCAGATGAGGAAGTTATGGATGTTTTACTTGGAACTGTCAAAAACGCCCAGGTATGACGGCCAAGTTGACGGACCACCACTTTGACCATCACAACCAAGGCAGTTGAGCCACGTACTAGATAAGGACTGACGGACGAGTTGACGGATCATCAAAGTTGTGATGGAACATCATCCAGGCCATCAACTCTTATCCAGTGAACCCCATTTTTGGTCCACGTTTGACGGGCTAAGTGACAGACCGCCAGTCGGACCGTCACACGCCACATTTAATTTATTTTCAGGTCATTTTAATAGGGGTATTTTGGTCACTCACCACTCACCTATATATACCCAGATAAGTACAAATTCATCCATTTTGCTCATCATTATTTCATAAACAAAAACTAGGATTTCTCTCTAAATTTAATCTCCAAGAACAAGACCCAATCTTCTTCAAGAATCAAAGGATTTCAAACCCTTCAAGTTTAAAAATGTCAAGAACCTTGATTCAAGTATGCGTAGTGTTCATCTATGGACCCTTGTTATTCATAGAGTTCAAAAACCATGCTTTTAAATAAGAAACGTTGATTTCCTTGTGGTTATATGATGTTGTTCATGTTAATGATCATTGTTTAAGCTTCAAGATATTAATTTAAGTTGACTTCCATGATGTATCCATGCTTGTAGTTAAAACCCATGAATTTGGGTGGTTCAAGATGATTAAAATTGTTAAGAAAAACTATTCCCCAAAGTGTGCATGCAAGGTGTTCGTTAAAATGCCTAGAATACTAAAAATCATGTTCTCATGACCCCATAGTATTTAAATGACAAGCTATGTCAACTCTTAAGATGATTCCACCTGAACTTCTATGCTATTGATATGTGTTGCTAGTATGATTATGCAATGAACATGATATTAAGGTTGTGCAAGCACTTCTATGTGACATGAAATACTTTCCATGCAATAGATTGTTGATAACCATGCTTAGTATGAAATCCCTTATGTACAATATTATGAATTGTGGACTCAAATCTTGTGATCAAGTCATGTCATGCGTGTCAGTTTCCTTCCATCGAGTCCTGGGGGTATTCATACCCAAAAAATATAATTTTGTGCCTAGATCCAAGTCACGTTATCCCAATAATCTCAGTCAATCCATGATCTATAGAACTCAGTCAAGCCATGATCTATAGAACTCAGTCAGTCATGTATCTCAGGAAACCTCCGAAATCTCATGATCTCAGCAAATTCTCAGAGAGTAGTATTATTTCGTCAGTTAATAGATGTCAGTTATTCAGTCTATGTACAGTCAGTTAAATTATGTTCAGTCTCTTCAAATGGGAGTAGAAGTGAGCACCGAGTGAACCCAAGGATGGGAACTCACCTGCTAGTTTAGGGTGTGATTCTTAGCAGTCATCCTTGTGTTCCAGAACTACATAGCCAGCATAGGTTGAGACATCTTAACCTGTCAGACTAGGGTTTATGAGGTGGCTTAACCTGTCAGTTTAGAGTTCCCACCATTCTTATTTGAGTACCTTCCAGTTGAGGGTCACTCACAACTGTCCTTACCAGTGGCACAGTATTAACACCCCTCTAGTCGGGGCAGAGATTGGACCCTAACTTAGCTATATGCATTATTGGGGTATGTCGGTTAAACAACTACCTCCCATAGTTTCAGGCTCAGTCTCAACAAAAGAACCCAGATAGTTCTTCAGATATCAGTATACCAGAATAGCCAAACACAGTCAAATTCAATTATAGTATAGAACTCAGATAGTTCCATCAGACCCAGAACTGTCAGACACAGTCACCCATGTTGACAAAACCTTAGTTTCAGTCACATCAGAAATCAGTAAATCATGTATTAGAGTATAGATCCACTATTACGTATTTATATTTCCAGTTATTATGTATGTATGTCTGCACTCTTACGTTCATATTAGTCGGTTAGTTAGCATTTATCTTGCATATAAACCCTTTTCATTTAGCCTACCTCACTCATATACTCTATACTTCAGTTGTACTGACGTATTTGCGCTATGGTACTTTCTCTTTATGTTACACCATAGGTTCAGAGACACGAGTTCCAAATCAGTAGTAGCAGTCGCATTTCAGTATACAGAGCTACAGTGAGTCCTCTTCATTCGAGGATGATATAATTTTATTCATTTATCATTTTAGTTAGTTTTCAGTTTACGAAGTTAGTTGGAGACATATTCTTTTAACTTCTTATTCAGACAGTATTTAGAGGCTTTCAGATTTAGTTCAGATTTGATTTAGTTTTCAGTTATCTTGGGTGTTTTTCACCCATATGGATGTTATAATTATTTCATTTGAACCTTATGGTCTATTGTTTATGTTTTACACATATTATATGTATGTTAGGCAATGTACAGGTACAGATATCAATCATGGGTTAGCTTGTGGTCCCTCGGGGTCATGACCATTGTATAGTATTTTAGCTTAGAAAATCGAGGTGTTACAAGAAAATATATAGACCAAGTACTCTCAACTTTTCTCCACAAACTCAGACTCAGCTTAAGGTAATAATCATCTTAGAATTCCTTTTTTCCATACTCAGTTTCAATTGCATATCATTCTCATGTCAGTCATGCATTCACAAAATCAGTTCAGTCATGTTCAAGTTTCAGACTCAGTCATGTAATCATGTTTTCATCATGTATATTCAGCATGTAATCTCAATTCCTCAGTGTTTTTAGCTTAACCAATCTCATTCGAGAAAGATATTATAATACCCCAAATATCCAAACCTATGTCAGAGCCATGTTTCCATCTTACGCAAAGTACATTATAGTTCTTTGGTAATTTTATGAGAGATTTTATGTATATTATGGCCTCAAATAACTCCTAACTATTAGACGAACCAAACTATCCCTTACCGATTGAGTTTGCAGGAAGAATATTTCTTCAGTCAATTTCAAACAATTTTATCTTTTATTCTATTGAGAATTTTACATCTCAATACCTATGAAATTTTAGGAAATTGAATTAGCTTTCCAACGATATCAATTTCTCCTAAATTCGATACTCGGGTGAGAAGTTATGGCACTTTTAGTGAAAAATAGTACCCCAACGCGATAAGGTTGGATCGCGGTAATGGCCAAAATAACGTTCGTCCTTTTCCAGTGGACCACCACGATAAGCATCACATCACAACAAGGGGTATTTTTACATTTGTCTCTTTTCAGTGAGGCACCACAATTGGCACCGCGTTGCGCCAAGGTGCCAAATCAGGATTGTCCGTTCCAGTGGCATAACGCGATAGTACTACATTGCGTCATAGGGTAAAATAGGGATTGTCAGTTTTCCAGTGGCCCAACACAATTGCAACGCGTTGTGCTGAAGGTTAAAATCGGGATTTTTAGTTCCAGTTCTGAGTTTTAATTTCCAAGGGTATTTTAGTCCTTTTCCCTTCACCCCATTCAATCAAAACACAAAATTTAACTCCTAAGAGAGAATTATTTACCTATTATTCCACAATATTCTCAAATTAAAGTATCCCTCTATCAAGAACAAACCCTAGCCCTTCAAGATTCAAGGTCAAATCTCAAGAATTTACCATCAATTCTCACAAATTTAGAAATTGAGGTATGTTAAATGTTCATCCATGGGTCCCTTTCACCCATAGAATCCAAGTATCCAATTTTAAATTCAAAGTTGTGATCTTTACAAGTAATTGTGATTTTAACCATGAATTCCCACGAATTGAAACTCTATTCCACGTTTACATGAAATTGATGTTTTCATCAAACCCATACGTTTGAATAATGATATTTTTTTATTTAAACCATAATTAGTGATGTTGATGTTGAAATCATGTTATTTCCACAAGCTTTAAACTATTTCCATGCTTATCTTAAACTATGACTATCAAGTGTGTGCTGAAATGCCTACAAGAATGAATTTTAAATAAATTCTTTCATATTATGCCCCCAAAGTTTTAGTACTATTTTACTATTATTGCTATCGAGTCCTGGGGGTTATGAATACCCAAAAACTTAGTTTTTTACCTAGTTTTTGTATCTTTAGAATAGTTTCATACATGTTATGAGCAATATCAGTTCAGTCAGTCATCATGATCAGTTAAACTTAGAATAGTTCAGTATTTCGAGTCAGTTCAATTTGAAGTAGGATTTAGAACTGAGCAAGTGCTGGGATGACGACTTCCCCGCTAGTTAGCCAGAGTTGTTAGTAGCCATTCCTATACTCCAGAACTATATAGCCAACATAGGATTTGAGGTGTCATCCGTCAGTTCAGCCTTGACTACCTTCCAGGGGGTCACCCTTCAGTTTAGGCTTGACACCCTTAGTCTTTCGGGATAGTACATCCGTGGATCCATACAGCCAGTATTAGTACCCATGGCACGGTACTGACACCCTTCCAACTGGATTCACAGGTTGGACCTCAAATTACTCATTGGGGCATATCGGTTCGATAATAGCTCCCACAGTCTTAGTTAAGTATTCAGTATACTTCAGTCAGGCTTGTATTGACCATAGCATACAGATATCAGTTATTCTATTATTATATTTCAGTATTTCAATTTATAGATTATATTCAAAACATATTTTATGCTTGGTCATGCATTCTTAGTATTTACAAATTTTATGCATTTCATTCAGTACTTTATGCTATTCATTCAGCCAGTTATTACTTATGTACATGAAACCATGCATATCAACCTACCTCATTTAGCATACCAGTACATTCAAAGTACTGAGCACATACTCATTTTTGTGCTATGATGTATCATATCATAGGTTCGGACACTCGGTTATCGAATCGCGCATAGACATTTTAAATTTTCAGCCGTAGCAGTGGTGAGTCCTCATATTTTGAGGACATGGTCTATTTATCTCAGTTATTGTATTAGCTCAGTATTTTCCATTCAGAAGGATTTAGCTGAGGGTTTGTCCCATTAACTCCCCAGTCAGTCAGTATAGGCTTTTCAGACTAGTACAGGTAGTCAGTCAGTTTGGTTATTATTTTATTGTTTCAAACAGTTATTTCCAGCAGTTATTTTCTAGATTTGTGATCTATTATTGATTTCAGTTGCTAAAACCATATAGTTTATTAGTTGTTCTGCCACATATTTTATTATCTTATTCAGTGCTCACAGTAGGTACCAACTCATGGATTAGCTTGTAGTCCTTCGAGACTGTAAGCACCGTGTGACACCCAGGGTGTACTCTTGGGGCGTTACATTTAGGTACGTCTAAAATATTTATCTCAATTAAGAATATGGCATATTCATCTTCTTAATATGTTTAAAAGTAATTCGAGGATGTAATATTAGACTTTGGAAAAGATCGTCTTAAAATTAATTTCCACTAGTTTAAAACTAGAGTTATAGAAAGATTTTAGATAATACAAATGAGTGAATCTAGGCCCAAATATAATTCATCAAAATAGTTTAAGTCAGGCTAAGCCAATAAAAGCGACCAGGCTAGAACCACGGGACTCGAGGAGTGCCTCACACCTCTCCTTCGGTCAACAGAATTCTTTATTTGCTCTTCATTTTTGCAGACCAAAATAAAAAGACATTTCTTTTTGACTAGGGATTCAAAAAGGTGACTTGGAACACCATAACTCAATTTGAAGTGGTGACTATGTAAATGATAAAAATAATCCCTATTCAAAACCATCACTTTAATTGGAAAAATCCTTCGACCCCTCGAACAAAAAAGGGGTGTGATATCACTGGCTACTCTGCTAGAGAATAACCAAAATTTGAGCTTTTGATATTCACTTTTATTTACTTTAATTACATTTATATTGTGTTTGTTGGACTAATGTGCTACTTGTTTCTCATTTATTGTTTTGATATTGTTGAATTGTATTATAAACTGTCTTCTCTTGCGCACCTCTTCTGAGTCTCTGAAAATAGGATAGAAGGAATGTAAAATATGCATCCTACCTTTTTTGAGATAACCGAAATGTCAAGGCACCCTGTGATAGATTATAGTCACACATATTAAGCGAGGTTTAGATCAATAACGAAGTCGGAGTAGCACTGCTACCGAACAAGTTGTCCCTCCCTGACTCGAGTGTCTACTCGAGTAAGCTAGTCTAGACACTTACCCTCATCAGGCTAAACTTAGTAGGACTGAAACTCAGAATCTGGTTATCCCTATTAGGTTCCGGTTTATTTGCATCATGTGCATTTGACTTAGCGGGACTCGGCACAGGGGCCAGGTCTGTCTAGGACAGGTGTCCCTCTTTATAATGACCAACATGTGCATCCTACGTGCTCTTTGACATTTATTTGGAAGGTCATTTGATTGTTGACCGGCTTTAGGCAACGTGATGAAATGTAAGAGAGTTTTTTGTCCTCAAATCTAACGAATCATTTTTCAAAGAAATTAAAAAATAAATATAATTTTTAAGGTCTCCATGAACTATGAGGGTTTGATTCTCACTCTTTAGTAGGATACGTAGGAAGTCTTTCTTGGGATACGACCCCGTCTTTTGAAAAATCATTCATATATTTATTGGGGAATATTTTAAAACCATGACTACTTTCATAATTATTTTTCTAATCCTCAAGTTTAAATTTTATATATATATATATATATTAATAGCCCTGAATCTTTGGGGATCATGAGGCTAAGGTTTTACAAAATAAAAAATATATATATAAATCTTAATAACCCTGAACCTTTAGGGGTCTTGAGGCTTAGTTTTATACGACATATATAAAATGATCATGTTTTTCTTCTAAGGTTGTTTTATTTTTTATAGAATACTTAGTTATATTTTCTTCCAAATTTGATTGAAATTATATAGGGGTCTGTCATTACAAAATTTTTGGTAGAGTTAGTCTAAATAAGTGTAATCCCTTAAAAAAATATTTTGTTAGTTTTTCATGAACTACGTACACCTGATTTTCATCTAAGTGAGATACGTAGGCAGCCCTTCATGGGTTTGGTGATCTTTAAAAAAATGATTGTCTTTCCTTCTAAACAACAAGAAAAAGAGATTTTGGTCCTTATATAAAAAGAAATTAATTTATTTTTGAAAATAAAAGAAATTGTGTGTTTTCTTATCATTATTAATTAATTCAAAAATAATAATTTTCTTTTAGATTATTTATATTAAAAAATGTATTTCTTCATATCTCCAATTTCCCGAACTACGTAAGATCTAATTCATGTCCTGGCATGATACGTAGGTAACCCTCCAAAGATTTCGATCAAAACTTTTCGAAAAGTGCACCTAGAAAAGCCAGGATGAAACACAAGGCCTTCCATGATAGGTTGGGAAATACATATAGAGGCATAACATACATGTCATTATAATGTATTAAATATGTAATACTCACCTCTTTTTTACTTGATTCAGAGAAAAGATAAAGTAGTTGGTGGTTGGTTTGTGGTTTAAAATGGCATCACATCTATACAACACATGATACAAAGGAAAGAGAAAGATAACCCGCAAAGAGGGTGTAGAGTCTGACAGTGAGGAAGATCAAAATCAATTGATCTCACATGAGTTTGCATCCATGGAGGAGAATAAGTTATTGAAACAACAGATAGCGGAAATGTATCAAGCTTAGATGAATGGCAATCCCTGTCTTCCTCAATTCCTAGACTTTTGAATACGAATGATCCAAATCCTTCTCAAGCCCAAACTAGCAATCCATTTTACCCACGTGGATTCAGCCCATATGCCAATGTGTCTGGCGTTGTTGGTACTTCTACTATGCGCCCTCCAAATCCATCTGTCATAAATAACCCATTTTTCACTCCTATAGCACCAGTTACTACGGGTCCTCAATCGATAGTGTAGAAGACTGTGGGTAAACAAGTCACGATCAATTATATCCTCCTAAAGTGATTTTCAAACCCCTAAATTCATATTATCCCACTCATCAACATGATTCTTCTATTGTGATTGAGAAAATTATTATGAATGAGGAGCAAGAAGAGATGGCCAGGAAAGTAAGAAGTTTGGAACAGAATATGAGGAATATGTAAAGAGTGTTTCATACAAAGATTTATGTATGTTTCCTGATGTACATTTACCATTAGGATTTAAAACTCCTAAGTTTGATAAGTACAAAGGCCATGGCAATCCCGTGGCCTATTTGAAAAGGTTTTGTAATTAGTTAAGAGGAGCAGGGGTGAAAGAAGAACTGCTGATGGCTTACTTTGGAGAAAGTCCAGCAGGGATAACTTCAAAATGGTTCACTAATCAAGATACTTCTCGTTAGCACGTCTAGGATGACATGGCTCAAGATTTTCCCCAGTAATTTTAATATAATATTGATATAGTGCCTGATGTACCACACTTTCCAACATGAGAAAAAAGATAACTAAAATTTTTCGAGAATATATTGTTCAATGAATGGAGCAAGCTTCCAAAGTCAAGCCATCAATAAAGGAGTTTGAGATTATTGATATTTTTCTACAGGCGCAGGAACCTGACTATTTCAATTATTAGCTTTCTACTATTAGAAGTACATTTGCTGAGGTTATTAAGGTCAGAGAAATGGTAGAAAATGGAATTAATTCTGGAAAAATCATAAGTCAAGTTGCCTTAAAAGCAACAACGACGGTAATTCAAAATAGTTCAGGAAGTTTTGGTGAAAAGAACATAAAAGAGGATATAGCTACTGTTGTGCCATGTTCCACGTTAAAATTTAAAAGGTGCGCATCAACTATTGCATAATCTCAATATCATATTTATGTCCAATATCCATATAATCATCCACGATACTATGCTTCTCCCCAAAATCCATTATATTTTATTTTATCCCCTCAGTATCCTGTCTATAATGTACAACCATATGCTCGAGCTTTTTCTTACCCACAATGGCGTGCTCCAGCCATTCAGAATAATCCTCCAATCCCACAAGTTCAATAAGGTCCCCCTAAATCAAATTTTTGGCCTAGAGAAAATTACAAGAAGGCTAACATTGGCAAAGATATCCTATCAAAATATCATATGCCAGCTTGTTTCAGAAACTAAAGGATATGAATGTTCTAAGCCTAATTTTGAGAAGGATCCTGAATCCTCCTCTGAAAAACTTGGATTATTCTGTAAGATGTGCTTACTATTTCGATGCCCTAGGGCATGACACAGAAAAATGTTGGTACTTGAAAAGAGTAATTCAAGAGTTTATTGACACACAAAAAACTATGGTGCAAAGTCCAGAGGCTCCAAACATTAACCAGAATCCACTATCGATTCATTATGAACGGAATATGCTCAAGTTGATACCTAGAGGCGAAGAGGCTACAGTTTCATTCAAGCCTATTATTAATATCAAAACTGATATGGAAAAGTCAGCAAAAATTTTGTGGATTTGACAAAAGTAAAACCTGCAGAAGTAGAGAAGGTAGTAATAAAACCCAAACTATCGAATACTACTTTGGTTATGGGGAAAGAAACTTCAGAAAGTATTGGGTCAGGTCAGATAAAACCAAAGCTTATTGTTCCCGGAAGGCCCACCAAGCCTCTCTTAATTGTAAAAGGAGCTCCCATAATTCCAGTTATGATCAAACCAGTGTCACAACTTCCTATGGTTAGTGTCAAGATAGCCCGTTGGAACTATAATCCCATTATGGTGACATACCAGGGAAAGGAAGTTATTGAAGAAGTGGATGGAGTAGGAGTATTAACCCCATCGGGGAGGTGTTATGCTCTGAAAAAGTTAAGAAAAGCTAAATAAGGCAATGAAGACTGAATTCCAGTCAAGATACCAATTACCGAAGAAGAGACTGAAGAATTCCTGAAGAAGATAAAATTGCTGGAATATTCTGTTATGGAACAATAGAGGAAGACGCCAGCCCCAATTTATCTGTTTGCTTTACAGATACATTCGAATGATCATCACAAAGCTATAATAAAGATTTTGAATGAAGCACACGTGTCCAGTGAGATTAAGGTGAATGAATTGGAGAAAATTATTGGTAGAATCTTTGAGGTAAGTAGGATTACTTTCTCATATAATGAATTACCCGCAGAAGGTACCAGACATAATCAAGGACTCTATATTACTGTGAATTATAAGCATTCCTATGTCACTTGAGTATTTACTAATGAAGGATCTGGAGCTAATATTTATGCTATGTCAACTTGACAAAAGTTAAATGTTAACATGAAAAAGATCTGACCTAATAATGTATGCGTCAAAGGATTTGACGGAGAAAAAACAGATGTCATTGGTGAGATAGAGCTTATACCAACAATAAGTCCTGTGGATTTTCCCTGTATTTCCAAGTGTTAAACATCGATGCTTCATGTAATATATTATTGGAAAGTCCATAGGCTCATAGGAATGGACCAATTGCATCTACGTTACACAAATGGTCAAGTTTGAAAATGACAAATAAGAAATCATTGTTCATGGTGAAGGGGATCTATCCATGTATAAAGATTATATAGTTTCATCTATTGAGGCTGACAATACAGATAGAGTGCCAATTTATCAAGCTTTTGATGCAGTGTCTATTGAGTATATCCTCAAGGGGAATCTCATTGCAAGACCATAATGATCCTCTACATCCATTATGGTAGTGAACGAAATGTTAAAGCACGGTTTTGAACCATGGAAAGGTCTCGGGATGTCTTTACAAGTTAAGGCCCATCCAATATACTTTCGTGAGAGCTTTGGTACCTTTCATTTGGGATATAAGCCTACTTTTGAGGATATAAAAAAGGTTAAAAAGTGTAAGAAATATTCTTGGTAACTTACCAAGCCAATACCTCTACTCAACGAGTCTTTCATCAAAGTCAGTGTTGTTGGGTTCTCCACATTTCCTACTATAAAAGTAATGAATGTTGATGATACAGAGTTGATCGATCTTTTCCAGAATATGTTTATTGAAGCTGATATGGTTGAAATTGGGAAAAGTACCAGCAATATAAATGTGTAGTTTATCAGCCCTGATGTCTAGCTTAACAATTGGGAGGCCATTCTTCTCCCTGCTATGAAGGAGTCTTGGTAGTTTGTTTGTTTGTCTTTCTGCAATTTGAATCATTCTAGGGTTGTAATTCAGATCTTTGTCTTGTTATTTTTAGGTTAAAACTCTTCTATCTTTGTTTTTAATGAAATGTAGTTTCCTTTTGTTATATTTTGAGTCTAATATTTACTTTTTATTATATAGTTATTTCTATGTCGATTCTAGTGTATGACATTCATGAAGAATATGACATTCATGAAGAATTGTCAACCAGATCTTAAAACTTAATCTAATTATGAAATAATTAATAAAGAAGTTGAATACGATGAAGTGGAAGCAATTGAGGAAATAAGCAAAGATTTCAAATAGTTTGAGAATAAGTCAAACCCTATTATGGATGAAACTGAAGCAATCAATCTAAGGGATCAAGAAAATATTAGGGAGACTAAGATAAGTGTACATGCTCAACCACAACAAAATAAAGATATAATTGAAGGTCTGCTTGATTACAAGGATATCTTTGCATGGTCTTATGGTGAAATGCTTGGTTTGATCACTAATTCGGTAGTTCATAAGTTGCCGATTGATCCTATTTTCCCTCCTGTCAAGCAAATGTTAAGGAAGCTTAAAATTGACATGAGTGTAAAAATCAAATAGGAGATCACAAAGCAACTTGAGTCTAAAGTCATTTAAGTG
Organism: Capsicum annuum; assembly: GCF_002878395.1. Classification (NCBI taxonomy): domain Eukaryota; kingdom Viridiplantae; phylum Streptophyta; class Magnoliopsida; order Solanales; family Solanaceae; genus Capsicum; species Capsicum annuum. The sequence goes on from NC_061121.1 coordinate 67,958,821, forward strand.
GCACAATATCCTACTTGGTTGGCAAATATTATCCTTATTCTCAAGAAAGATGGAAAAGTTCAAATGTGTGTTGATTATCTGAATCTAAATAAAGCAAGTCCAAAAAATGATTTTCCACTTTCCAATATTCATATTTTGTTAGACAATTGTACCAAACATGAGCTTGCATCTTTTGTGGATTGTTACGTGGGGTATCACCAGATTATTATAGACCTAGAAGATGTGGAAAAGACATCATTTATCATATAATGAGGAACATATTTCTATTGAGTCATGCCATTTGAACAAAATAATGGTGGAGTAATTTACATGAGGGCGATGACCGCAATGTTTTATAACATGATGCACAAAGAGATTGAAGTTTATATGGATGATGTGATCATTAAGTCAAAAGAGCATACCGACCATGTCAAAGATTGGAGGAAATTTTTCAAAAGGCTTTGTAAGGTATAATCTCAAACTTAATACAGAAAAATATGTATTTGGAGTCCCGTCTAGAAAGATCTTGGGGTTTATAGTCAGTAGACATGGTATTGAGTTAGATCCTTCAAAGATAAAAGCTATTCAAGAACTGCCTCCACCAAAGAATAAAACCAAGGTTATGAGCTTACTTGGAAGGTTGAATTATATCAGTAGATTCATTACCCAACTCATGAAAACCTGTAAGCCACTCTTTAAGATATTGAAGAAGAATGCTAAAGTCGAATGGATTGAAGAATGCCAAGAAACATTTGAAAAAGTCAAGAGATAATTGTCGAATCCACTTGTTTTTGTTCCACCAGAGTTAGGTATTTAATATTTTACATCTCTGTTTTAGACAACTCTTTTGGCTGTGTATTAGGTCAACATGATGTCACGGGAATAAAAGAATAGTCCATCTACTACCATAGAAAAAAGTTTACCACTTATGAGGCTAAGTACACTCTTCTTTAAAAGACATGTTGCGCCTTAACTTGGGTGGCACAAAAGCCAAAGCACTACCTTTCATCTTACACTAATTACCTCATTTCCCATATGAATCCCTTAAAGTAAATTTTTTAGAAGCCTAAACCCACAGGTAGACTTGCGAAATGAAAAATTCTACTCACAGAATTTGATATAGTCTATGTGACACGAACTGCAATGAAAGCTCAAGCTTTAGCAGGTTATTTAGCTAAAAATCCAATTGATGAGGGATGTGAGACATTGAAGACTTATTTTCTGATGAAAAAGTATCATGTGTTGATGAGGTTATTTCTGATAATTGTCATTTAGGTTGGAAAATGTTCTTTGATGGAGTTGCTAATGTAAAAGGAGTAGGGATAAAAGCAGTTCTTATTTCTGAATCGGGACAATACTATCCTGTAACAGCCCAACTTTAATTCTACTCTACCAATAATATAATGGAATATAAAGCTTGCATTCTAGGTTTGAGACTAGTTATTGATGTGGGAATCCAAGACTTGTCAGTGTTAAGAGACTCATACTTACTAGTCCACTAGATCCAAGGAGATTGAAAACTCGTGACTCAAAGCTTATATCGTATTGAGGTTGTTTGCAAAATCCTTGTCAACAATTTGTACCAGTAAAGTTCAAACATATTCCCAGAGTTCATAATGAGAGTTTTGATGCTTTGGCGACTTTACCTTTAATGCTCCAATGTCCCGACAAGACCCACATCGACCCCTTGCATATACAGATTAGTGATCAACATGTATATTGCAATGTGGTTGAGGAAGAACTTAATGAGGAGCCTTGGTTCCATGATATCAAAGAATATATTTAGGCTGGAAAATATCCAATACATGTTGATGGTAACCAAGAGAAAATCATTCGACGACTGGCTAGCGAATCTTTCTTGAGTGGGGAAATCTTAAACAAGAGGACTCCAGATTTGGGACTTTTAAGATGCATAGATTATAAAGAAGCTTCAAATATCATGACTAAAGTATATTCTGGGATTTTTGGACCGCATATGAATGGGTATGTTTTAGCATAAAAGTACTTCGAGCAGGTTATTATTGGCTCACCATGGAGCGAGATTCCATCTGTTTCATTCATAAATGTAATTAATTCTAGGTACATAGGGACTTGATATATTTTGCTCTATCTGAGCTATATATAATAACTGCTCCATGGCCTTTCATAGCTTTGGTAATAGATGTAATTGGACCAATTGAATCAAAAGTGTCGAATTGACATAGGTTCATCTTAGTGGACATTGATTATTTCACAAAGTGGATGGAAGAAGCGACTTTCAAGTCAGTGACTAAGAAAGCAGTGGCTAATTTTGTTCACTCTAACATCATTTGTCGGTTCGAAATTCCAAAGATAATTGTCATAGATAATACTGCAAATCTCAATCGTCATTTGATGCAAAAAGTATGCCAGCAATTTAAGATTACGCATTGAAATTCAACTCCTTATCTCCCAAAGACGAATAAGGCTGTAAAAGCTACCAACAAGAATCTAAAGAAAATACTTTGCAAGATGGTGAAAGGATCTCAATAATGGCATAAAAAATTACCTTTTGATTTATTGGGTTCTCGTACTACAGTTAGGACTTTAATCGACGCAACTCCTTACTCATTAGTGTACGAAACTGAAGCATTTATACCTTTATAGATTGAGATTCCATCTCTTTGAGTAGTTGTAGAATTTGAAATTGATGATGATCAGTGGGTCAAAACTCGATTGGAGCAATTAAGTTTGATTGATGAAAAATAATTGACGTCAGTATGTCATGGTCAACTATACCAAAAGAGAATGGCATGAGCAGATAACAGAAAGGCGTCCCAAATATTTTAAAGCCGGTCAATTAGTACTAACACACATCCTTCCCCATCAGATTGAGGACAAAGGAAAGTGTCTCCTAATTGGTAAGGAATGTTCATGGTGAAGAAAGTGTTACCCAATGGTACATTGTATCTGACTGATGTAGAAGTCCAAATAAAAGGAATATCGATCAATGTTGATACAGTCAAGAGATATTATGTATGATATTTATGTAAAATTATGTCATGTATGTTTTGTACTTGTATTTTTAAAATATTGAATTGATGAAGACATTTTATTCTACTGTCCAAATATTATATCAACCCTTGCTTACCCCCTTTGAAGTTTGATTTGATTTTTCTTTCATAACTGTCTTTTGGAATCAATTAAAATCAAAAGTTCAAAATGAAAAAAAAATGATGAAAAAATCAATCAAAATCAAGCAAAAGTATGACTTTCCTGAATTACGTTTGACCTGATTCTTGCTATGGCAAGATACGTAGGCAATCCTACTTTTGGGTTCGGTCCAACCAAGTGAAAATTCAAGTTACCCAGTATGAAATAAAACTAGGGAAAAAATTATTTTCCTTAAAAGTTGATTCCAAAAGTTGTATGCTTCACCCGATATTATGTATATTTTTTAGCCTCATGTCGTTATTTCCTTCTAACCCTTTCCAAAAGCCAACTTACAACTAATGAAAGACCTTCCGATCGATCTTAGAGAATGTCAAGGCTAAACATGTTATGGGTGGATGATGTTTCATACTTTGGTCATCATTTTCCTTAAAAAGAAATGAGAGAATCTTATTGGTGAAAAACCCAAAAGGCAACATAAGGCAACGGTGAGTTAAGAAAGAAATGAAAATGAGATAGGCTCATTGGCGAAAATCCATTGAGGTGTCACTATCCTAAGGAGTATTGTGATCTAGAGAGAGCATGTTCAAGAATGGCTCCATTTTGAATTCAATAAGTGGGAAAAGTTGTAATGATTAGTGTGGGTAGAGTAGGTTATTTAATTCAAAATGTATGTCACAATCACTGGAATCGGCTACCACACCCAGATAAATTTTTCTTTTTATCGTTTCGAAAATAAGATGCCTATTATCTTTTTCTTTTCTTTTTATTTTTATTATTATTTTTTATTTTTGTATCTTTGCCGTCAAATGAAAAATCATTATCATATTTTATATTTTTTTAGTCGAATTCACATCAAGTCAAGTAAGAAAGGACTTCAAAACTTGCTATCAACTCCTTCAATTACACAAAGCAAGACAAAGGGCGGACGCACAAAGATAATAAATTTCAAAATAAAGTAAGGCACTCAGGAATGCTTGTGACCTGATTGTTTTTGGACTCGTGGAAAGATGAAAGATGTATTAGAAGTTAAACTCAGAGGTATTATATAAGAGAAATACAATTTGAGTCAAGGTTTCTAGTAGTCAAAATTCGGGGTCAAAAATACGATAAGTCAATGAATACTTATCAATGATTTGAAAAGGAATTGAGTATGACAAATGCAAGAGCGGTCACCTCAAAATCCAAATGCCACAAACCAATCATCATATTTTTAAACTCATAATTTTTCTTTGTTTGAAACAGAGATGAAATATTGTCTTCTCATTAAAGTTTTCAAATAAAGGATGTAATTCCCCACTTTTGTCAACGCGAGAAAAAAGGTTACAACACACGATACTGAATTTTGGTCATGATAAATTTTATTGTTTACGAGATGTGCTTACCAAAGCTATTCCAGGCTTAGATTCATCCTTTCACTGTATTTTCCAAAATTTTAGATTCTGGTAACACTCATAAATTTTTCCAGTACAAACTGGGGTAAAATTTTATGTGTGTTGAATGGGGACTTTATTTTCTGCTCATGACCCTCCTAGATAATGGGACTTTATTTTTTTCTCAGGACCCTCCTGAATAATGGGACTTTAATTTTTGCTTAGGACCCTGTTGGATAATGGGACTTTATTTTCTGCTCAGGACCCCCACTAGATAATTGGACTTTAATTGTTGCTCAGGAGCCTCCTGGATAATGGGACTTTAATTTCTGTTCAGAATCCGCCTAGAAAATAGAATTTTAATTTATGTTCAAGACCCTTCTAGATAATGGGATTTTAAATTTTGCTCAGGACCCTCCTGGATAATAGGACTTTACTTTATGATCAGGACCCTCCTGGATAATAGGACTTTAATTTTTGCTCAGGACCCTCCTGGATAATAGGACTTTAATTTCTGCTCAGGGCCCTCCTAGATAATGGAACTTTAAATTCTACTTAGGACCCTCCTAGATAATGGGATTTTAATTTCTGCTTAGGGCCCTCCGAGATAATGGGACTTTACTTTTTGCTCAAAACCTTCCTGGATAATAGGATTTTAATTTCTACCTAGGACCCTCTTGAATAATGAGACTTTACTTTTTGATCAGGACCCTCCTAGATAATGGGACTTTAATTTCTTCTCAGGACCCTCCTGGATAATGGGACTTTACATTTTGCTCAGGACCCTTCTGGATGATGGGACTTTAATTTCTGCTCAGGACCCTTCTGGATAATGGGACTTTACATTTTGCTCAGGACCCTCCTGGATAATGGGACTTTAATTTTTGCTCAGAACCCTCTTGGATAATGGGACTTTACCGTTTGCTCAGGACCTTCCTGGATAATGGGACTTTAATTTCTGCTCAGGACCCTCCTGGATAATGGGACTTTACTTTTTGCTCAGGACCCTCTTGGATAATACGACTTTAATTTTTGCTCAAAACTCTCTTGGATAATGAGACTTTTATTTCTGCTTAGGACCCTCCTGGATAATGAGGCTTTACTTTTTGCTCAGGACCTTTCTAGATAATGAAACTTTACTTTTATTCTCAGGACCCTCCTGGATAATGGGACTTTTATTTTCTATTTCACTTTTTATTTGAGTTTAGGAACATGTTTGGAAAATCAGAAATAGCAAGTTAAGAGCCCTCTTGGAGAACAGGGTGAAGAAGTTGCAAGTTCAGGAGCCCGCCTAAAGAATAGGGTGAGAAAATAGCATGTGAGGTTCCTGCATGTAGAACATGGTGAAGAAGTTGCAAGCCAGGAGTCCACCTGGAGAATAGGATGATGAAATAGCAGTTCAAGAGCCCGCCTGAAGAATAGGGCGAAGATTATATGTTGCAAGTTTAGGTGCCCACCTGAAGAATAGGGTGAAGATTTTCAAGTTCAAATCAGAAAGTCTGAAGAATAAGTCAATTGTCAAGTTCCTCTTCAACACCAAGAGCTAACATGGAGGAACATTTTATGTTTCAATTTCAATTCAAAATAACGACTATCTCACCATTTGAGGAGTTATGAATATTCAAGTCAGGATACTAGAAATGCTACATAAGATAGGATTTTTCACTTGTATCTTTATTTTTTATTTTGTTATTTATTTTGATATAAAAAGAAAAAGTCGTGAATCAAAGACTTGGCGGAACCTGACTCGACCTCTAACTCATTGTCTCACCATTTTACCTTTTTGAACTACACATTACCTGATTTTCTTATAACCCGAGATATGTAGGCGGTCCAAAACCAGGACTCGATCACATCTTTCTTTTATTTTATTTTATCCTTACTTTTTGAAAAATCGAAGGATCAAAAATCATATCTTTGTCTACTTATTTGTATGAAAACTCTTAGAGATATCACACAAAGAGGGGCAAAATGTAGACACGTAATTTTTTATCATCCCCGAGTTTAATATATTTTCTGACATTGAGTATTTTTATTTTGTCCAATATTTCTTTTATCTTTTATTTCATTTTTAATAAGTTTTGGTTGAAAATAAATAAAAAATAATAAATAAAGTTACATTTTTGGAATATTTTTATTTTTAAAAAATAATATGAATATATATATATATATATATATATATATATTTCTCTTTTAAGTTCAATAAATAAGCTAATAGTTTTAGTATTACCTTAATTATATTTATTTTTGAATATTTGTAAAAGTTTTATTGTATCTTTTAAAATATAAAAATTAATTAGTTAATATTTTATTATTATTATTATTTTCTATTATATATATTTTAATTAAAAAAAATCCTAAAACTACCCAACCTCTCCCCATTATCTAATTTTGCTTAACTACGCCCCCCAATATCCTTTTATTTGAGGGAACTCCCTAAACACCCCAGACAGGAAAAAAAAAGACGTACTTTTTTTAACTCTGACGGAGAGAAATTAGAGAGAAAACAGGGAAAAAGAAAAGATAAAGAGGGGAACATTAAAAAATATCAGATAAAAAGGAGGAAAATATCAGGAAAAGAAAGAAAACGAAAGCAGTAAAGTTGAATTCGGGTTCCGTTTGAAGTTTTGGGTGACAGTTTTCTCGCTTCATTACTCGTTTTAATTCATTAGAGGTTCTTATTCAATCCTGCTCTTTTACTTTATAAGTTTTTTTGCGAGTTAAATCATGAATAAAGTAGTTTTAATGATTCCATGGATCACTTAGTATATGTAGTTGCTGTAATTTCATGTTTATTTGTATGATTATTTGAATCAATGTTTGTCGTCCAATAATTATTCGTTGAATTTGGTTCTAAATGCTGAGATATTCCTCTTAAAGTATATACGATGATTTAGTTTCCATAGAAAAGAATTGAAACAGAAAGGGGGAAAAGGAAAAATAAACATAGCAAATATACCAGTACACACACTAGAACACAGATACACTACAAATTGCACACGCTAACAATCTCATTCACTGAAAAATAGACATACAACAACACACATGGCACACAACAAAGAGAAAATAGTGTGAAAATAAGTGAGAGGGGGGGAAATAGTGACATCAGAGAGGGAAAACTGAGAATCGAGAGAGAAGATCAAACAGGCCGAAAAATAGCACCAACACAACCGCACCACCCCTTTTCCCTCTTTTTCTTCTCCCCCTTTTCCTGGCATCCACCGGCGAACCAACTCATTGGAAAAACCACCAATTCCACCGCCCTCTCTCTCTCATTTTTTTCCTTCTCTGCCACTTCTCCAGTGAGTTCCAGCCACCAACAGCCACCAAACGACTTTTCTTCCTCTTTCTTTTACCGTGCCACATCCGATTTGATCACCAACGAGCGGCTGCGGCCAAGTGCTCCACCAGCACCCCATCCCTCTACCTTTTTTCTTTATTTTTTTCAACTGATAGCTTTCCAAAAGTGGTGACTGGTAAGTCTCAACGACTACTCGTCACTGCTCGTTGAAAAGGGGCTAGATCTGGCAAAAATATATGACTTTCGGCGTTACTCCGACGAAGCCTAACGGAAAGCGATGCTTCTATTATTCTAAAAATTGAATTCAAACCGTTGAGTATTTAAGGTTTTGCTTAGGCTGATATCATATGATTTGAGATCTGTATTATTTTAAAGTAAATAAATTTTGGAGAATTATAATAAAATTAATATAATGTGGCTAATTTTTGTGTATTTGTATCATTTTATTCTTATTCTTATTATTTTTTTATTTTATTTTATTTTTATTTCATTGTTATTAACAAAGTTTGATAATTTTTTACTAAATTAATTTATCACTTTAAATGAATATTATTTTAGTTTACTGTTAAGAATAAATTGCGTTTTGAATAGATAAAATTGTTACGAGTTTACAAGAAATAAACCAATGCCTTTAACACTAGGTAAGTTTTAGGCACATTTAAAATATTCGTCTCAATTAAGAATGCGGCGTACGCATCTTCTTGAGACATTTAAAAATAATTTGAGGATGCAATATTGCACCTCGGCAAAGATCGTCTTAAAATTAATTTTCACTAGTTTAAAACAAGAGCTATAAACAAATCTTAGAAAATAAAAATAAGCGAATCTAGGCCCAAACGTAATTCATCAAAATAGTTTAAGTCAAGATAAGTCAATAAAAGTGATTGTGCTAGAACTACGGGACTCGAGGGGTACCTCATACATTTCCCTCGGTCAACAGAATTCCTTACCTAGTCTTCTATTTTTGCAAACCAAAATAAAAAGTCATTTTCTTTTGACCAGGGATTCAAAAGGTGACTTGGAATAACATAACTCAATTAAACGTGGCGACTTTGAAAATGATTAAAATAATCCCTATTCAAAACCATCACTTTAATTGGAAAAACCTTTTGACTCCTCGGGCAAAAAGGGGTGTGACATGTATGTGTAGAAGATTGATTGATTGATGAGAAAAGTCATCATTGCACCCCTGAACTTCTCGCCACAACTTACATTAGCACTTAAACTAAGCTTTCATTTATTTATCCCACTTAACATCTTTAAAGTGAATTAATGTTACCCCTAATGCTGACGTGAAATTTTTATAAAATAAAGAGCGTATTTTATTTAAAAATAGGCATGGTGCCACTTTTATACACACACACACACATTTATATATATATATATATGTACATATATATATGTATGTATGTATATATACATATATATATATATGTACATATATGTATGTATGTATGAATGTATATGTGTAGAAGATTGATGAGAAAAGTCATTATTTCACCACTGAACTTATCGCGCCACAACTTACTTTAGCACTTAAACTAAGTTTTCATTTATTTACCCCTCTTAACATCTTTAAAGAGAATTAATATTACCCCTAATGTTGACGTGATTTTTAAAAAAAAATAAAGCGCATATTTTATTCAAAAATAGACATGGTCGCACTTTTATTTCATATATATGTTTGTGTGTGTGTGTGTATATATACTAGATACCTGTGCCCGTGCAAGGGACGAGCATTTTGGTAACACTAATGTGCAAAATAGATCTAATTTGGGGGAACATTATTTCCTACTTGTTTTAATTGCTTAGTGTAGGAGTAAAAGAAAAGAGTAAACATTTTATTTACTACTATATATAAGTGAAGTTGAGGTGACTAAAATTACCGAATATCCTTTGTAATCACCTCAACCTTCACTTATATATAGTAGTAAAGTAAAGTAAAAAGCAATATGCATGTGGAATATTTTATTGCACCATAAAAATGAAGACTAAACTAATAAATATAAGGAAAAACTCATATGCATGTGTAA
>NC_061121.1:67973635-68047157 GCF_002878395.1 Capsicum annuum
TTTTTTTATCTTTTTTAATTTATACCCTGTTCATCTTTTTCTCTTCAGTTTTAGGTATTTTAGCAATATCTTCTTTAATCACATCCCGAAAAAATAAAAACAGTCATTTTTAATCTTCTTCAAACTTTCCAAGTCCCTAGGAATTTACAGATTAATCCATCATTATTGCTAAAATATTGAGAGAATAACCATATACTGAGGGTATTTTTATAAGTAATTTACAAATTTTGCAAGATCAAAAAACTGGCGGAAAACCGCCAGTGATCCAAATCTTAATAATAATAAAACACATATGAAAGAAAATATAAACTTGATTAATTCAAACATAATTCTCAAACTTGGGAGAAAAATACAAAGATCTATGTAACTACTACTTACATGCCTTAAGGAAGAAGTGAGGTTTCCCTTTCGGGAGTCCCCTGAAAGTTGATAGCTACCGAAAATGAAGAATTAAGAAAAATTGTCACACTTTTCACATGCTCTTTTTTTTAAGTAACTTACAAACTTTACAAAATAAGAAACTTAAAGAACTTAAGAAAAACTAAAGAACTTTCTCACTCTTGATTTTTTCTCTCTTTTTTCTCTGTTTTGGTATTTTTTTTGTCTTCCATAAAGGGGGGTATTTATAGGCATTTGTGGACTTCAAATCTTAACTCTTTTGTGGATTTCAAATCCTTTCTAAAGACTTTAGCAAGAATTTATCAACTTGGGTGGGCCCGGTAGTTAATATCTTTCTTTAATTCTCCTTCGTCTATTTATTTATCTGATATTGCATATGTCTCTTATTTTGTATTTTGTAGATATCGTTATTGCTTATGTATCCAAATTGTGTAAAGCTTCTGATTCAAACTCCATTCCTGAATCATCATTTGCATTTGGGTCTTAGGCAAATTGATCCATGGCTGAGTTGTATTCTTGTTCATACTTATCACTGTCTCCGTCTGATAATCCCAGTCTTGTTCCAGTTCTAGGTGATCTTGTTTCTTCTCTTGGAATTAAAGAAATTCTGGGTCTTTTCTCTAGTAGTTCTGGATTCTTTGCTATCTCCTTAGGCAATTGTTCTGCTAACAACTTTTTAACTGAGTCTACTACTATTTTTTCTATTTCTTTTTTCAGTTTTCTTTTTTCTTAATGAAAATCCCTACTTATTCTGAGAAGAACTTCCTTCATCTGTTATCTGAGTACCTGTGATTTTAAAACTAGTTGTACGCTTTTTGGCAAAGTGTCAACCATCAATGGATTTGATAAGTCTTTATCAGCTACCGTTTGAGCTGGACTGGCTGTATCATCACCCGATACAGTAGGTCTTTCTGCATTCATTGGGGAACGCACACCCATTAACGGATTTGAGAAGTCTTTACCAGCTACCGTTTAAGATGGACTAACTATATCATTACTCGATACAGTGGGTTTTTCCATTTGTAAAGAAAAAGGAGAACTCTTTGGCTGGGTCTCATAAATTGGCTGAGTTTGTTGTGAAAGTTCAAAATGAAGGATTTTTATACGGTCTTGTAAAATACTTATATGTTCTAACATCTATTCTTTTTTTTACAAGGTTTTCATTATCTTGTCTTAAAACTTCATTGGCTTGATTCAGTCTTTTAAAAGTTTCGGTCATAGAGGAATAATAATCACAAAATATAATTTTATTTGTGTCTTTGTTAATATTATATTGAGTAATTTTTTGTGTTTCTGGTCTTAAAGTTGGAGTAATAAAATAATTAGGTCCCAAATTTCTCCGTGCATAGTCTAGAGTCTCTGATAGGTCATAAAAACCTTTACAAAGAGGTGTTTTATAATCTTTTATGGCATCCGTTACCTCTATCCAAGTCTGGAATGCACCTTGCTGATGTCCTCTGAGAACAATATAGAATTTAAACCTGTTAGTAGTATTTTTCTCAGTAAAATAATAACTTAATGCATTTAGAACTGAAACAAAATAACTATTGTCTCTTCTATTATATATTATCCATAAATTGTCCAGTAGATATATCTGTGGCTTATCCACTTGTACTTCTGGCCTTCGTCTGAAAGTTAAGTTGGGTGGTTCGTAACATACCAAGTTGTGGGGTCCAAAAATTATTCTATCTAATTTTGGTTGTTCTAGCATCGTAAGTGGTCTGAAATGAGTGTTGCTCATTAGTTTCGTTAGATAGTCTTGGGATGACAAGGCTTCTGCCTTGCCTTTTCCTTTTCCTGTATTCATACTGAAACAAAAATCGTTAGTTGTCTTCTTTCATTAATCTACTTAGTTGATCTGCTAAGTTATTATCTTTTTCTTTAATATATTCTAAAACAATATTATAGATTGAAGTAGCATCTAGGAAATTTAACCATCTCCTTTTACTGTTATTCTTATCTTTTATTTTCTGATAAGAGTTTACTATAGCCTCACAGTCTGTTCTTACTAGTATTTTGGGCTTATTTAATATATAAAGTTTGAAACTATTCAAACCATAAATTACTGCTAGTGTCTCAGCATCTATGCTCTTTAATTTTTCTTTTTCTTTATATTTTTCACTTAAATAAGCACAATTTTTTCATCCTTTTTGTCACTATATTTGATAGGTTTTGCTTTTAATACTGCTCCCCATCCTTGAAGGCTTCCATCTATCTCGACTATTAAATAATCTGTTTCTAATGGTAACATTAAGTCTCGAATGTCTTGTATCATGCTTTTAAGTTGTTGGACTAATTTTATGTCTTCGGTATTAAAAGATTTTTGGCTTGTCGATCCTGTTTTAAAGTATAGTGGTCCCGCTACTTTACCTAAGTCTTTGATAAAAGCTCTAGTATAATTTAAAAGTCCTAAAATTTTTTGTAAATCTTTAATCTCGTCTAATTTATCTAGCATTTCTAAGGCCTTTTTGCTATGTGCGGTTGTAATTTATTCTACCATCTCCAATAACTACTATTAAAAAATTAATACTATTTTTACATAATTCTATTTTTTTTCTACTTATTATTATTCCATTATCTACAAATAATTTAAAAACTTATTGTAAATATCCTAAATGTTCTCTCATATTATTACTAAAAACAAAAATATCATCTACGTAAACTAATACAAAATTTTTATACTCTCTAAAAATACTATCCATTTTTCTTTGAAAAGTTGGAAGAGTCGTTTTAAATACGAACGGCATGACCAGCCATTCAAATGTCCTTCTGGACATGTGAAAGCTGTCCATTCTATACTATCTTCATGTATTTTAATCTACCAATATTCAGATTTACAATCGAATTTACTAAATACTTTTCTTCCTTGTATTCTATTTATTAATTTTGTTTTGTCTGGTAACTTATATCCATCCATTACAGTATTATCATTTAGTCTTTTGTAATTTATTACCATTGTAGCTTTTCCTCTTATTATTTCACTATGGTTTCTTACTACAAAAGCTGTTGACTTATGTCTTGATGTAGATCTTCTAATAATTCCTAATTCTAGTAGCTCTTTTATTTGTATTTTAAAGTCTTTAAGGTCTTCATTTGTAGCTTCTATAGATGCTGTTTTTATAGTATATTATGGATTAATTATTTCTAATTTATAGGTAATTTGATTGGAGTCCCAATGTTGCAGGGGGTTTTCTCCGATTATCTCTAGTTTGTCTAGGATTTGTATAAGTTTTTCTAGGTCTTTTTGATCTTTTATTACTCCTATTTGCTGTATACGTTTTTTAAAATTGTATAATTCTGTATCCGTTTCTATTAAAGTATAGTCTTTTTCTATTTCTTCTACTACTAGTAAATCTTGTAATTCTTCATACATTGTTACCTTTTTATTATCATTACATGTACAATTTTCTCCTTTATCACATTCTAGTGATATTTTGGGTTTTATTTGGTCGTCTGAGTTTTCATCTGGCTTATACTTAAGAAAACGATATTTAGTTAAAGTAGGTTATGTCTGTACTGGTGAGTGAGTGATATTACTGGTGAATATTACCCATTTTTTTATAACTAAACATCCTCCATTATTTTGTACCAGAAAGTTTATTTTTATGTTTAAATCTCTAACTAGTATTTCACTAAGTGTATATGATGGTTGGTAGAATTTTTCACAAGTATTAATAAAACTTATGTTTGCTTTTGGTATATAGTCTATATAGGTATTATATGTTCCATCCATTTGCATGGATTCTTCAGGTTTTGGCAATTTTTTAATTAGTTTTTCTGGTAAAATTTTGCTGTTTAAAATGCTCTTTGTACATCCAGAATCAACTATAGCTAAAGTCTCGAACTCATAGTCTTGAATTTTTATTCTTGCTAAATCTTTCTCTGTAATTACCTCTTTATGTTTTTTGAGTTATAAACTCTCATTTCTAATATTTTTAGTCTTTCTTCTAATTTTAATATTTTTCTGTATGGTGTTTTAACTATTGGTTCAGGTTATTTCTTGTGAAAATTAATTAAATTGTTTGTTGATTTTTGAATTTTTAAGATCTCTGAGGTTTTTTCTATACATTTTATGCATCCTTCCTTGTAACATTTCCTACATGTTGCTCTTTTGTTTTTACTTAGAAACCATTTACAAAAACAAAACCGATTACTATCTAATCTTTTTCCTTCCTCAAATTCATGTTCACATTCTTCTATCAAATTTACTAAATCATAATAGTCTGAGTTTGTCTTTTCTAATCCTATTTCATTTATAAATTCCTCTTCTCCAGAATTAGAAGAATCAGATTTATTTATTTCCTCTTCAAAGACTTTCATACTTCTAATAGAGTATATACTTTCATTAGCTGACATATAGTCGTCTATATTTATTAAATTTTCATTTACATCTTCTATTAATTGTGCATTCCTAAATTTATTATTGATTCTTCTTGGACAAGTATTTGCTAAGAGCTTTATGCTACCGCAGGTAAAACATTCTAATTTATTTTTGTAGGTTCTACTAGTGTTATATTTTCTTACATGTTTATCCTTATCTAGGTATGGCTTCTTTGCAGTTGATCTTCTAAAATAATATTTTTTCTTAGGGCGGTAGTCTTTTTTATATGTCTTTCTATATTTTTTCTTTTTATAATCTTGGTCATAATGTTGTGTAGTATATATGTTTTTACAAAAATCTGTATCACTTCTTTTTAATTGTTTTTGTATCTGTATATTTGTACATTTTTCTTGTAATATATCCATTACATGTTGTATTCTTTGTCCTATTGACCATGGGTTGTTTGGGTTTAGCTCCCATATGTATATATGTATATGTATATATATATATATATGTATATGTATATATATATATATATATGTATATGTATATATGTATATGTATGTATCTATGTATGTATGTATGTATATGTATGTATGTATGTATGTATGTATGTATGTATGTGTAAAAGATTGATTGATTGAGGAGAAAAGTCATCATTTCACCCCTGAACTTGTTTCCATAACTTACTTTAGCACTTAAACTAAGTTTTCATTTATTTACCTCCCTTAACATCTTCAAGTGAATTAATATTACCCCTAATGATGATGTGAAATTTTTAAAAAAATAAAGCTCTTATTTTATTTAAATATATATATATACACATGTTTATATGTAAGTATAAAAGAAACCCACCTTCTTCATCTACTTCGTAACCCCCCACCCCCACCCCACCCCACCCCGTTTCTTTATCTTCTTCATAAACCCCCACCCTATCCCAACACCTCATTTTAATCTTCTTCATACCCCCACCCATCCCGCCCATTTATCTTCTTCGTAACCCCTCGTCTTCTTCATACCATCCCACCCCTCTTCTTCATTCCAAATCCTTTACTAAGCTTATTTTGCTAATCTGCATTGATACAAGAAAAAAAGGCAACTAGATATACAATTGGCTAACCCATATACCAGACTATAACACGACGTGACATAAATTGCATGATCCATATGATTAGGTTAAACTTAAACATCAAGAATATCTTCTTTTTAATGGTTCAGAAAGGTTTTTAAAAAATTATTTCTATATTGAGCACTCCAAAGCCTGATACCTCTTAGTGTTTCACCTTCACAATTCCAAATTATTTACTAGATCTCCATTACTTCAATTCTTCTCAACTCTGTATCACCATTATTAATTCTCCTATTTGTTCAAAGCTCCCACGAATTGAAGCAATATTGGTTTTTATTAGATGAAAATTCGATTGGTAGTTTTCTATTGAACAAGGTCATCGTCAAATCCTTGTTAATTTTTTTGAGCTCTCGTGTCTTGTGCTTATCGGGAATTTGCCAAATTCAATGAATTCAATTTCGTATAATCGAATGATTGGGTTGGTGGATTCGTCTGTTGTTGAAGAAAAGTTGATGTCGTTGTCGATTGAGTTGATGCCCATTGAGGTATTTTATTGAATAGGTGGTGAGTTGGATTCAGATTTTGTTGAGGAATTTCGTTGAATAGGTGGTGGGTCTGAATCTGTCGTTGAAGCATTTTGTCCATATTTAACTCTAATGGTGGACAATTGCAGATGAGAAAAAGGGGGTGTCGGGGTTGAAGAAGAAACATGTTGGGGGATGGGGGCAGTTGCAATTTTGCAGATAGAGGGGAATGAGGATGGGGGTTGAAGATCTTTTTTTAAAATAATTTCTAAAAAGTATATTTTTTAAGTGGCACTAACGGGGCGCTGGTGTGTGGGCGTGTGTACTACACTCTCCGTCACGAGAGTGGTATTCAGCCTTAAGGGTTGAAATTAATTCACTGTAAAACTGTTAAGGGGTAAATAATTATAAGTTTAGTTTAAGAGCTAAAGTATGTTAAGCGGACAAGAAATGATGTCTTTTCTCTTTATTGATTGATGATATAAAAATATATAGATATAGATATACAAATCATTTTAATCATATTGCTTAAATAAACTTTTGACTTATTATTTATGTCAAAAAATCTACAAAATATAGAGAAAAACTAACGTGGGACTCTTCTGGCTTTCTAGAAACCTTTTAAGAAAGATAATATATAATTAATATAGCACATAAATTATAAATTAATGAATGAATAGGAAAGAGGAAAATTAAAAAGAATAATTAAAAAATAAAAAAAAGGAGAAGCATGCCACACTAGTATGTTTATAAATCTCTTATATATATATATATATATATATATATTATTTTAGTGTGGGTGCGTTGCATGTGTATGTCACGTTAGTATAAAAAATTATATAATTATTAGAATGTAACAATTGACGTTAAAATAAATACTATATTTATTTAAGTAATATAAATATTATATCTCAATTATATTACTGTCTATTGTAATAAAAATTTAAACATTGATTATTCTACAATTAGAGTTAAGAGTTAATTCTAAAGAATTTGGAATTGAAGTAAATCAAATTAATAAGCATTTTGCAGGCTTTATTACGAATTTCTTTAATATTCCTTGTTTATTTTTCCTTGGGGGTGGCGTATTTATGTCTTGTTATCTTGTCCCATACTTTATTACGGATTTATTTATTATTCCTTGTCTTGAGCCGGGGTCTATCGAAAACAATCTTTCTACTTCTCCGAAGGTAATGGTATGGACTGCGTACATCTTACCTTCCCCAAACCCCACTGTGTGGGAATACACTGAGTTTGTTGTTGCTGTTGTTGTTGTAGGCATTTTGCCCTGATTATTCTACATGACATCATGCGTGATTTAACGATTACTAGCATTGTCAATAATAAATTAGATGACAAAAAAAATTATATAACAAAATAAGGATAAAATTTAATATGGTTTGATTGGGTGACCCACTTAATGAAAAAACTAATATTTAAACACAAAACTATTGAAAGAATAATTTACTTTCTTAAAAAATTCTTTAACGACTATATTGTAAATGTTATTCTATTATCTATAGGTAAAAAAGATTCTCAATTTATCAAAGTTAAAAACTTTTCCTTTAAAAATTTATTTTCAAATATGAAATAGGTCTTTTTCAACAAAGAGACCTTTTTCCACCAAGAAATTTAGTTTTAGTTATAGTAGAAAATTAGTGCAAACCTAACTTCAAAGCAATCAAATGACAATATGGAATCCAAGCAACAGCAAATTCGTACTACCGTTTTTACCTCTAACCAATATTTGATATGAACTATTTTAATAAATAAAATTAGTTTCATAGTATAATTTCTCTTATGTAGGAATTTGGTGCATTATATTCTGCACTTAATATTAGGACTTCAATTATATAATGAAATTTTGTACTTGATTTTTAATGTCTTTAATATTAACTTTAATATTAAGAAACAAATTAAGATACCCCAATCTTTATTTCTAACTTTGAACCTGAACATAACCAACAGTCTTTCACTACTAATCTACAATTTTTGATTTTATCAATTTGACGCTAAATGTTTTCTTAATTCAGCTGCAAGAATCTTTGATAAAAGTTTTCTTCCTTGATCACATTTGTTGTTTTCCTACAACTTTCTATATTTATGCTCTTTTAAATGTATAGTTGCAAATTAGTTTCTTTATTTTACTTGTATTAGTGTATCTTTTATTTGTATTTTTCTATCAAGTAATTAATGCATTGTTTAATTTGTTTAGCAAAGGTTGCCAACTAGGTTTTTCTTTTTTTTTTTTTTTTATTTTCCATTCGGTGTTTGATGCCTATATTAGAGCCCGACAAAATTTGAATTTGTATGGTGATGCCCGAGTCGGCTTTAAGTGATAGGGCTTTTTAAATATTATTTGTCTATATCATGATAGTACTACCCTAAAAAGGAATTGTTGACATGATATTATTAATGTCTACATGACTATTCACTTTAGTGGTGCCAAGGAGCGCTCATATCATGAACTATTATTCTATTTAGAAGATTTAAGCTTATTTATACCATTATTGAGGAGGACACATTTGCTTTTCGTGGAAAACCCTTGATCCGTGAACATTAGCCGAAGAGGTGAATTGAGATACAAGCTTGAGATGTGAGAAAGTATAGAGATTATGAATCCCATGCATGGGTCCTATACGAAGCGTTGTATCTTGAAAAGTATATTAGAAATTCTTGTGATGGCTTATATCATCATCACTACATTGCATTGCATCATTTGCATTACATCACATATCCTTGGTATGTTTGATATTGTGTTTAAGTATTTACTTTTGTATTAAACTATTGATTGGACCTTGTTTGTGATATTGTGCTTTCTGCATTCATCTCATTGCATTACATCATATTATACTACCTCTTGACTGATTTGGAAGTGGAGATATTATGAGACGTAGGTATAGCTTTGGCTTGGTTAGTGTGACTCGTAGAGTTGCATCTATTGATAGCATGATATACACTCTCACTTTTGTATTTCAAATTATTGGTTAAGCATATTGACTGATCCCTATATATTGTTTGGTTCATTTTACATAACACTCTCGCTTTCCCAAGAGGGCTGGTTATCTTTCTCTTTACTTACATAATTTCTAGGAAGTCCAGCAAGGGGGAGGGGAGGGGCAGAGCGCTCTCTAACAAAAATGACTCTATACCTAGGATGACTCGAACTTGATACATCTGGTTAAGGATAAGGGAGTACTTACCACCCCACCATAATCCTTGTTCGTTGCCCAAGTGGGTTGGTATAATGGGGTTAGTTTTTTATTCTTCTATTTACTCATTCATTATCATTATAGAATCATAAAAAAATTGAGAACCTAAAATTAAAATAGTGAAATGAATATAAAAATATACATCTAAATGAATTCCTTGATGACAATGACAAATTCAACATCTAAATGAATTTCTTGATGGCTGATAGATTCATAATGTTAGTATGGTGGATACTCACTTCTTGTAATCTAAAGTTGCTAGGAATTACACATAGTAAAAGTGCACAATTATTATTCAAAAGTTACAATGAAAAAATTAGTGAAAAGCCTATTATTTATATTATCATTATCGAAAAAATACTTCACTTCACAAGTCACAATGAACACTAATAAAATCATTATTAAGAAAACTGAGGCTATATATCTCAGAGTTGATGTTCTCTGCATAAAAATAAAACAATGCTAAACATTTAAGCAAAAAAAAAGTGTAACATGCTGATGCATGATTTTATCTTTACTTTTGCAATAATTCTAGAATAAACAACATAAATTCTAGAATTTAGCTAGTTAATTACCTTTTCTTCCGAATTTGTTATTTTTTTTTCTCTCTTCCGAATTTTAAATATCCATATACATGTCTCACGTACCTTATACATTACACCTTATGTATATGAGACAACCACTTTAACTATATTTAAGGAAAATAAATCAGTCGTCTTTATTATCTAACGTAATTAACGCCACTTGTTGAATTTGTGATTAGCGGAACCTTAAAAATCAGTAACAGTGATTCACTTTCAAATATATTTGAAACATCACATTAATTTCATTGATCAAAATTGGTCTGTTTCTCCGACCAATTGTTTCTCGTTTTGTTGAAGCTTTGTTTTTCTTCAAAATCTAACAACAATATGAGCATCACAAATCTGTTAAGGCATTTCGATATTTGGCAATCGGAAATAGTATATGAACGCTATAAAATTGATGGTCTTGTTATTGCAGAAAGTATCTTATTTTTTAGGTTGATCTCGCTATTGCATCAGAACTAGATATTGATGAATCTAGAAAAAAATAGATATCAAATATATCGTAGAAGATAATTCTTCACCAACTATTATAAGGAATTATAATGGAGTAGGGTGTATGAAGAGTTGGAAAAGTTTTCCAGGATTTATATCTTATCCTTTGTGCATATCGACATTAGGTAAGTCAAAAGAAGAGTTAGAGTTTGACTGCGAAATTGGAGTTGTCCTTTGTGGTGAAGGAACGAAAACTAACGTTCTTGCTCTGTTTGTTGTTGAATTATAAAATCAATATTCATTATATGTATCAGGGTTTAAAGTAAAAAACTTCAATTACTGATAGCAAGAATACAAAAATAAAGGTTGATCAGCTTTAAAAAGATAGAGTAACTCTCGTTGTTGTAATGTGAAATACTCATTAACGAATGACTTTAATTTCAGAGCTAAATGTTCTAATAAAGAGAGATATGATACAAAACTGTTTACATAGCAACATGAGATAAGATTGTTGGTTTTTATTCGTTAAATCTTTTAACATACACATTAAGTTGATTTGCAAAATATGTTAAGTTGTTTGATAGTGTTATTCATGAGATGATAGATGCAATTTTTGATGAACCTTATACATAGATCGCTTGTATTTTGAAGTTTCTTGTAAATCTTGCATTATGCATAAGATTGTAGCAGTAAACTCATTATGTCTAATGAACATCTTAATTAAAGTTGTTATGTATGTGGTACCTATTGAAGAATACATTTATGTAAAAAAATAAGCCTTATACATAAATGTTCTTATGTTAAGACTGTCTTATACATCAAAAATTATGTATATGATTGCACTGGTTTAATACTGTTATGTATAAAGAATATCTAAAATAAAGTTGTTATGTATGTAGAAGCTGATGACGTATAACTTTATGTTAAAAATAAACATTTTACCTAGTTTTCCTTGTATAACAACTTTCTTATACATCAAACACTTTGTATATTATTTGTAGTGGTTTATTATTGTTATTCATAAGGCTTACTTATACATGAAACTGTTATATATAGAAAATGTTAACGTATACAGTTTTGATAAAAAACAAACCTTAACTTGGCGTTGTTTTTTATATATATGTATATATATATTGAAACTAAATATTCTGATTAAATTTGCTTCATCTATGTAACTCATTGTCATTACGAAGATTGCAAATGGATCTTGAAGCCATCTTCTCTACATAAATTGGAAGTTTTTATGATTCGGCAATTTGATTCCGAACATACTTACTGAGTTAGTGATAGAATTCTAAAAATTTATTGGCTACAACAGCTTTTGTGAGTGAATTTATAGTGCTGAAGTTGGTTAATCATAAGAGAAAACATACACAGGCCGACATAATTGAAGAAATGAAAGCTGTCTGTGGAGTTGATATTAATTACATGAAGGTATGACGAGCTAAAAAGTGGGCAATAGTGATTCTTAGAGGTGGTCTGACTGACGAATATCGAAAAATGCCACGATACATTCATATGCTAACACAGTATATCCTGACTCTCATATTAGGATGCATAAGGCAGCGGATAATGAGTTCAAGTATTTGTTTATTGCATTACATTTCATGATATAGGGTTTCCAGTTTTACAGACTTGTGGTAGTGATTGATGGTGCTCATTTGAGCGGACCATATAAAGGAACTTTCCTTTCAACAAGCATGCTCGATGATGCAGATATTAGTTAGACTTGTTATTTCATTGACTATAGCTTTAGAAATTATTCAATGTTTTTGGCTGTGTGTATGTTTTTATTTTAATTACATCTTATATGTTATTACATTTGGGGAGCATGATGAGCAATGTTACTTTTTTTTTGTTTTTTGAATTAGGTTGTGTTTTGCCAATAGCTTACGGGGTTGTAGATTCTGAGAATGACTGATAGTGGATGTGATTTTTCTAGCAGTTTAGGGATGCATTTGGGAAATGGAACAATATGTGTGTTGTATCGGATCGCAGCGAAAGCAACATAAAAAGTTTGAGTATTGTGTATCCTAATATCCCCAATCTAGCATATGTTTTGACACATGTAGAAGAACGTTTGCACTCATAAAGACAAACTTAGTGGCCTTTATTATTCTATGGATAAATCACATATAAAAGATGATTTTGATTACCTTATGACAAGGGTTTCTAAGGTGGATCATAGGGTTAAGGATTACCTAGAAGAAGTTGGTTATGAAAAATGATCTCGATGTCATTCACCGGTAAATAGAGGTAGGATGATGACTTCTAATATTGTTGAATGTATCAATGGTTGCTTGATGGAGGAGAGTGAACTACTTATTTTAGAATTTCTCGAAGAAACAAGAATTCTTTTTGGAGCATGAAGCTCTAAAAATAAGAAAATTGCATCATATACCAAGACAACCTTAGGAAGAAGGTTTGAGGACATTCAGACTCTTAATGGTGCAAAAGTTTCTCGAATGATGATATGACATAAAATATACATGTAGACATTTTTTTCATTAATAATTTTATTTTATTAAAAAATAATACTTGAAGATGCATTTACTTTAATTATCATATATATTGTTACTTGGATGTTTATCAGTTTAAAAGAATACCGCAAGCTATCTTACTGTGTATATAAATCTAGTAGAAGGTACATTATCGATCTTGATTGTGAAACATGCTACTTTCGACTGTATCAAATTGACAAAATTCTTCGCTCTCACACAATTGCAGTTATAAAGAGTAGAAATGTAGATGACTTTGGTCCTTACTGCTCGGATTACTACAGGCCTAATTCTATACTTCAGATGTATGAAGTTTCAATTATTCTAATGTCAGATATGAAGGATTGGCACGTCCCTAAATTTGTAGAAGATGAAAAAATATTACCGCCAAAATATAAACACCTAGAAGGCCAAAAAAAGGGAGGTGTAAGAAATTAAGTGAACCTCTTGCATCAAGCTCAAACTGTTGTAATAGATACGGTTGAGAGGATCACAACAAACGTACCAATGATTTTTTTTCAATGAAGGCTTGAACACAATATTTTTTTTTTATGCATATCATGAACCAATGATGTTGGCTCGTTCTTTTCACTTTCATTAGTTTGAATAACATTTAATTTTCAATAAATAGTTTTCATTATCATGTAATGAATCTGGAATGCATTTAAACTTTTCGATTAATCATAATTAAAGTTTATTTGTTAATCTATTTGCTTTTTCTATTTATAAAAATATTTGAATTTTATAGGCGTTTACTATCTATAATTCAAGTTTAGAAGTTATGCCATATTCGAAACATATAACTGAAACAGCTGAATTGTATGATATGTTACTTATACATGTTCAATGTAATGCATTAGGGTGTTACTCATATGGATGGTATGTATATGCTCAATGATAAGTCACTTTTATAACTAACAACATATTTACATAAAAGATTCATTACATATATTCAATATAGAAAGTTTAATATATAATGAAAAAACGATAACTATTATATTAGAAACAACATGTATCAAAAAAATGGTTCTATAACTATATAAATAACTTAGTTATGTATATGTGTAAAAGAACAAGGTATGTATTACAAAAATAATACTAAAAATTATTATTTCTTCTGTATAGGCTGACTTCTAATTGAGTTGTATAAGAAACAATAAGATATTCATAAATATATTATACGTATGTGAGTTATTACATAAACTACAAAAGGTTCATACATAAAATGTATAATATTAATATCTAAAAATATATAAGGTTAATATATAACTGTTGGTAAAAATATGTAATACCCCGTAAAAGTGTTAGCTCATATCAACTCTCAGTTCCATGTTTAAGGGGGTCCAAGACTTACAAATTTCACTAAGTGTTGGGACTTATTCATTACAAGATCCCAAAACTTTGATGATTTTATTTTTGACCTTCTCGACCTTAAAATATCAAATTTTGAGTTGATTCATGATCGGGGATGTTAAAAGTATATCTCAGGTGAGTTTTGAAATTTTTAGATGAGCGCAGGGGTGTGTTTGGGAATCCAATACAGTAGAACCACCGAGATAAGCCCGCACCGCGCCCTCCAGTGCACCGCTTCAGAGCTCGCATTGCGCCCTTCAGTGCACCACTCCAGAGCCCACGTCGCCCCCTCTTTTGCCCATCCAACTTTTGATTCCTTATTATATTAGGGCATTTGGGTCAATTTCCCCCACCCAAACTCACCCATAACACGAAATTTAGATCCCTAAGGAGCATTATTTGCCCTATTACTCATAAAATCTCTCAAGAAAACTATCTTCTACCTCAAGAACAAACCCCAACGCTTACTCAAACAATCAAGAAATTCATACTTCAAATCTCAAGAAATTCCCAAGAATCTTCACGAATTCATTTAGTGAGGTATGTGTGATGTTCATCTATGGGTTTCTATAATGCCCCGAGTCTGGTAATCCAGACGCTACACGGTGCTCATAATCCTGAAGGACCACAAGCTAACCCATGACTGGTACCTGCTGCAATAACTGAGTAATAATATTGTATAATGCAGGATAATGGGCTGAAATGCCATTAGGTTCAAAACTATAATATTGATAAAGAGAAATGATAAAATATGATAAAACATCAAAATCTAAAATACTGAATACTGTCTGAACAACTAGTCTGAAAAGCCTCTAAAACTGTCTGAACTGTGGAGTTGATGGGACAAGCCCCCAACTAACTCCAACTACTAAAAATAAACTGGGATACTAAATGAATAAATATGTCCTCAAACTATGAGGACTCACCACTACTCTGTCTGCTGAAAGTCTGATCTGCTAAGGGTGCTCTAGAGCCCGTACGTCTGAACCTATGGTATAAAACACCATAGCATAAAATAAAAGTATGTGTTAGCATGTGTGAATGTACTGGTACGCAAAGTGTGGTAAGACTGAATGCAAAGGTTCATATGCATGAACTATAACTGACTGAATAACATGAACATGACAATGTGAGAATACATGCATGAATACATAACAGTAACTAAATTCATAAGGATTCTTAATATTAAGTTTACTAATAACATGAATTACTGATAACTGATATAACTGATAACTGATATACTATCTACTGAGTGACTGTGTGTAACAGTCCTGTTTCTGATGGAACTAGCTGAGTGACTGTATTTGACAGTCTTAAAATCTGTAGAACTATCTGAGTTCTTTACTGAAGACTGAGATTAAGACTATGGGAGGTAATTATCTAACCGACATACCCCTTTCTGAACTGTTTGGGGTCCATTCTGTAATCCTAGTTGAAAGGGTGTTAGTACTGTACCATGGGTAAAGACAAGCTGTAAGCTAACCCTCTCTGATAGGGAGCTCTTCCGTCAACCCCTCGCTGGTAGGAGAACTCGAATAAGATGTAATAACCCTAGACTCATAGGGTTATATCTCAACCTACACTGGCTACGTAGTTCTGGAATGCAAGGATTGCTTCTAAGGATCACACCCTCTACTGGCGGGTGAGCCCCTATCCCTGGGTTCACTCGATGCTGAATCCTACTCCCAACTGAATAGACACTGGAATGATTTCCTAGTTCATACTAGGCTAGATTGATTTATTACTGATTGTACTGATTAACTGAACTGAACTGAGTTTCATTGACTGACGAAATATTACTGAATTCTATTAGCTGACTGAGATTACTGAGGACTAAACTGAATACTGAATGGGACTGGATTGCAACTTAGTTTACTGAGTTTTCTGGAGTTCTGTAACTGAACTAGAGTACTACTGATCGTGACATAATTAAGACTATTTTGTAACTGACACTAGCTCTAGGCAAACAGCTACATTGTCGGGTATTAAATACCCCCAGGACTCAATAGCTTAAAAATAATAAGACATGACAATTCTTGAATACTTGACAAAAGTCAACAACTCACAATACAATCTATGAGGCATTTCATCAATTACTTGAAAGTCATAAACTTGAACATGAATAGGAATGCATGCTAATACATCATAATTTCATTAAACCAATCTTATGAGCATTCCATCAAACCCATACAAGGTATAGCTTTAGCATAGAAGACATTGTGAATATGTGGCTATAGCATAAGTTCATCATTTAGATCACCAAAGGATCATAAAAGCACCATAATCTCAATTTAGCATTTTATCAAACAAATTGTACACATAGCTTCATACTTGGGCATGAACAACAATGCTAATATATCATGACTTTATAATACATGAGTTTCAATATAAGAGAATCAAAATTTAACTTACATGCTATCATAATAACAAGAAATACATAAAGATTTCAACTTGGAACACATACCATAAATCAACATGATTATATTCAAACCCAAAACATGGAAATCACAATTCATGTTTTTAAATGAAGTTTCTTGAACTCCATGGATGGAAGGGACCCTTGGATGAACACTTTACATACCTTGTTGAAGAATTTTTGGAATTTAATGGTGGAAATCTTGAGTTCTTAATTTGAAATTTAAAAATTCTAAGGCTTGTTCTTGAGAGAAATTGAGAAAGAATAAGCTTATTTTCTTTCTAAGGTAGTAAATTTCATGTTTTGGGGGCTGAGGGTTGGGGGAAAAAGACCTAAATACCCCCCAAGAATCCAATCTTTTAATGACTAAAACTGGGTTACCGACACACTGGTCGGTGCGATAGTCGATGCGTCATGCCAAGATTGCGCTGACTTACTAAAATTTGATGCTGGTAGCTAGGAAAAATATTAACCAATGTGATAGACAATGCAGCGTACCAAGATCGTGTTGGTTTACTGTTTTGGGATTCCAAAGGAGCTTCAAACAAAGTCTAAAAAATTTATAACTTGTTCGGGAACACCTATTGACCTTCCTAATCATGAATTAACTAAAACATAGACATTAAAAGGACATTAAGGTCACAAAATGAGATTGCCAACTATCGAAGGCTAAAAATAAACTAAGTCTAAATACTTAGCTAAAATTTTTCTAAGTTTGGAACCCCTTAACAAGCTTAAAGAACTGAATTAAGTTAGAAGTTTTGCGGGGTCTTACAATATCTCCCCCTTGGGAACATTCATCCTCGAATAAGATTGACTAAATTGAGAGTACTAATAGGCTGAATCTACTTACTAGACATGAACATCTGGGACCTGACTATAGGACTGATATTACTGACATGCTAAATTTTATACTAAATATGCATATCTGATGCATGAGTACATAACTGAGCTGATTCATCAATGCATGAATGGGAGTACTAATAATTTGAGTTTCTCATACTGATCATGCATATCTGACCATGAATACATGACTGATCTGACTCATGAACCTATGACTGAGTACACAATGGTAAATGATACCAAGTTTGTAATAGAAATCTGAGCATGAAATTGAATAAGCTTAATGAAAAGCCATT
This sequence comes from Capsicum annuum, assembly GCF_002878395.1. Classification (NCBI taxonomy): domain Eukaryota; kingdom Viridiplantae; phylum Streptophyta; class Magnoliopsida; order Solanales; family Solanaceae; genus Capsicum; species Capsicum annuum. Next base: position 67,991,586 of record NC_061121.1, read on the forward strand.
ACCTTGGGATGAGTCTGGATTAGCGGAGAAAAGGTAAGGGTACTTGGTCTAAATGTCTGCTTCTGCATCCCAAGTAGCTCCCTCAATGGACTGATTCTGCTAAACAACTTTGACTAGAGGGACTTGGGAACATTACTGAGTCTGAAGTGTGATACATGGACTGAATATCAAGCACTGAATTGAGCCCCTGAGTACATTGCGCATGGATGAGATTGGAACTTGAGGGTCAACCTATGAGTACCCAGCATTCCAAAATGGATTCATTACGTGAAGAGAAGCTGGAGAGTTTAGGATATGATAGCTTGGGGGTTATAGAGCATCCCCCCTTGGGACATTATGTCCCTTGAAGAGTACTGACTTAGCTGAGATACTGAGGAAAACTGGGATGATGCACAGGGCACCTACGAACCGTCATGACTGGATATAATATCTAAGGTTTCAAATTGAGACATGATACATGGACTGGGATGAATATACAACTACCTAGTTTCCCCATCTTAGAACAGTTACGTTCAAGAGACTTCAGATAGCATGAATAACTGTAAAAACTGGAAACCATACGAACTTGTCCATCTGACTGATAAACTGAATCACAGACTCTGTAGACTAACTTATGCTGAAAACTTATACTAGACTAAGGCCTTTTATGACACTCTTTATATAGAGTTCTAGTGGATTTAGGGGGTAAGAAAATCTTGGCATGGTCTGAATAAGTTCTGTAATGTAAGTCATGGCCTACGAAATATTATCTAAGATGAAGTGGCTAAACCTTATACATTGCAACTAAAATTTTCGAGCTTAGATATATCCCTTGAATATCCTTTTAACTATAATCTCCACCTTAGTACAACCCTTTAACTGAGACTACTGAAAATATTCGCATGAGTGTTGAGCACGAATGCATAAGCATACTAACTTATCAGGTTAACAGAATAATGGATAACTGAATTACTGGGTCTACAAGGCAGAACAGTACTTAGCCTGAATAACTGAACTGAAACCATAGAGTGTCATGTATACAAGGTAAGGATTGACTGGATAACATGAAATAACTGAGCACAAATTCGTGAAAACTATATTATTTAAGAATGCAAGACCAAGCATATGATATGATTCTGAAAAAGTCTATAAACTAAGGTACTGAAATACTAAAAATCTGAGTAACTGATAACTGTACGCTATAGTCGAGCAATCCTGAGACTGAACAGAGTTATGAATCTGATTACTGGAATGAGACTGAGGATGACACTATGTCTGAGACTGTAACGATGACTGTAATCGAGACACTAATTGGGTTGAACACACTGTAAGGTATGAAAGTAGTAGTCATGAGCTACATGACCTAAGTTTAGAGGTTTTTATACTCATGGAACATGACTCGTACTACTGAGTGAACTGGAACTCCTCATACCAGGAACTGTAAGCGTACGCGATTCTATGAAAAGTGCGGGAATATAAGTTATGTTCACGGAGTTGAGACGTAAAGAAGTACAAAACTTTGAACAGAGATAAAGATGGGTTGGGTATCATTCCCACCCTTTACTTTTCTACACGTACTAATATTATTACTGAAATTTGGAAGCCTGACTTTATGAGATATCATAACCGAATAGTTCCTGTATACTCGTCGGGCTATGATAGACTGACCCACTGGCATGGAGACTGAGAAAGGTTTTGTTAATATTTGGTCTGACTTTAAAGTTAACTATTATGCAAGGAGTTACAAAAGATAGAAAAGCTCCTGAATTAGATGAGGCATAAACATGTGAAGGGGGGTCTGTAACGTACCAGTAACCACATTAGAGAACTTTCCCGATCTTACCTAGACTGAAGTGCATAAAGCATATTTGGGCGCTGCTCACTAGCGGCACTATAAGTGGTACCCTGCAGATTCGGGCAATCAAACAGAGCTGAAGGACAATTGTGCTGACTTCGTGGGCCAGTCTTAAGAAAATCTCAAACTCTGTGACCTAACTCGCCACATCCAAAACACATATCACTACTGGATCTACACACCCCCTTATGATTCTTACCATATTCTTCGCAAACTGGGTTGGTACGAATACAGCTTGCACTACTCTAGGTCTTGGAGCCTGGTGCCCCATCATGGCTATCATTTCTAAACTTTGATACTGGTGCACTAGCTGAAGATGGAATTGGGGCTATAGATTTTGGGTGTAACTAAGAACGGTTCCCACCCTCTGACTTGGGCTGAACGAAGCTGAAACACCTGTTCTAGCTCTCTTATTTTCTCTCTCATTGTTCTTAAGCTTCTTCTCCTTAATCTGTTGAGCATGGACCATAAGCCTAGAGATGTCCATCTCCTAAATCAACATCACAGTCCTGCACTCCTTAACCACTCTACCCAATACCCCAGACATAAACTTGCTTATTCTGGATCTATTATCTGCCACTACATGGGGAGCATACCTGGATAAATGAGTAAACTTGAGGGAATACTCTTTCACACTTATACTACCTTGCCTGAGATTGATGAGCTCTAACACCTTGTCTTCTTTCAGCTCTAAAGAAAAGAATCTATCTAAGAAGCCCATCGCAAACTCTTCTTATACTATAGGCTCTGCATCTGCACCCCTGTCTACCTCCCACTGCTTAAACCACGTATGGGATACATCTTGTAGCTGATAGGCGGCTAACTCAACACTTTCACTGAAAGTTACTCCCATGATCTATGACTTTCTGAACCTGATCGAAGAACTTCTGTGGATTTTTTTCTGGCTTAGATCCTGAGAATAAAGGAGGATTAATTTGGGGGAAGTCCCAAATTTTGGCTGCAGCAATATTAGCCACTGGGTTGGCCAAAATAGAAACTAGTCGTTTATTCTGGGCTACTACTGAATTGGCTAGAGTAGTGAATACAATTTTGAATTCTGCATGAGAGACGTGCTCGTCTAGGGGATCTACCTAGACGGGCTGAGGTGCTGACTGGTTTTTAGTTCTTCTTTCATTAGTCCTTTTGAGAGGCATATTCTGTAACCAAAAGAAAGAAGCAGATTAGAATCAGATTTTAACTGGAGGTCATGCTCACTCACACGATATGAATACTGAAAGAAAGAAAATATTTTCTACAACATCTTATAACCTCCTGTACATAAGTGTGGTGAGCTACACACCCATGCATAAGACTCTATGAAATACGGCTTCCAGACTTCCTAGGACTCTATTGAACCTTAGGCTCTAATACCAAGTTTGTAACGCCCTGAGTATGTACCTCAGATGCTACACGGTGCTCATAATCCCAAAGGACCACAAGCTAACCCATGATTGGTACCTATTGCAATAACTAAGTAATAATATTGTATAATACGGAATAATGGGCTGAAATGCCATAAGGTTCAAAACTGTAATACTGATAAAGAGAAATGATAAAATCTGATAAAACATTAGTATCTAAAATACTGAACACTGTCTGAACAACTAGTTTGAAAAGTCTCTAAAACTGTCTGAACTGTGGAGTTGATGGAAAAAGCCCCCAACTAACTTCAACTACTAAAAATAAACTGAGATATTGAATGAATAAATATATTCTCAGACTATGAGGACTCACCAATACTCTGTCTGCTGAAAGTATGATCTACTAAGTGTACTCTGGAGCCCGTACGTCTGAACCTATGGTATAAAATACCATAGCACAAAAGAAAAGTATGCGTCAGTACGTGTGAATGTACTGTTAGCAAAGTTTGGTAAGGTTGAATGTGAGGGTTCATATACATGAACTATAACTGACTGAGAATACATGCATGAATACATAACTTTAACTGAAGTCATAAGGATTTTGAATACCGAGTTTACACATAACATGTATTACTGATAACTGATATAACTGACAAATGATATACTATCTGCTGAGTGACTGTGTTTGACAGTCCTGTTTCTGATGGAACTTACTGAGTTCCATACTGATCTGAGTGAGTGTATCTAACAGTCCTGAAATCTATAGAACTATCTAAGTTCTTTACTGATGACTGAGACTGAGACTGTGGGAGGTAATCATCTAATAATCCAACTTATAACCCTAGTTAGAAGGGTGTCAGCACCGTGCCACGGGTAAAGACAAGTTGTGAGTTAACCCTCTCTGATAGGGATCTCTTCTATCAACCCCTCGCTGGTTGAAGAACTCGAATGAGATGTATTAACCCTAGATTCATAGGGTTATATCTCAACCTACGCTGGCTACATAGTTCTAGAATGCAAGGATTGTTTTTAAGGATTACACCCTCTGCTGGCGGGTGAGCCCCCATCCCTGGGTTCACTCGGTGTTGAATCCTACTCCCAACTGAATAGATACTGGACTGATTTCCTAGTTCATACTAGGCTAGATTGATCTATTACTGATTGTACTGATTAATTAAACTGAACTGATTTTACTAAATTCCATTGACTGACTGAATACTATTGTGTTCTGTTAGCTAACTAAGATTACTGAGGACTGAACTGAATACTAAATGGGATTGGATTGATACTAATTTTACTGAGTTTTTCTAAGTTCTATAACTGAACTAGAGTACTACTGATCATGACATGATTGAGACTGTTCTGTAACTGGCATTGACTCTAGGCACACAACTAAATTATCGGGTATTAAATACCCCTAGGACTCAATAGCATAAAAATAATAAGACATGATAATTCTTGAATACTTGACAATAGTCAACAACTCACAATACAATCTGTGAGGCATTTCATCAATCACTTGAAAGTCATAAACTTGCATATGAATAGGAATCCATGCTAACACATCAAAATTTCATCAAACCAATCTCATAAGCATTCTATCAAACACATACAAGGTATAGCTTTAGTATCAAAGACATTGTGAACATGTGGCTATAGCATAAGTTCATTGTTTAGATCACCAAAGGATCATAAAAGAACCATAATCTCAATTTAGCATTATATCAAACACATGGTAGGCGTAGCTTCATACTTGGGCATAAACAACAATGCTAATACATCATGACTTCATAATTTAAGGATTTCAATATAGGAGAATCAATATTTAACTTACATGTTATCATAATATCAAGAAATACATACAGATTTCAACTTGGAACATATACCACAACATCAACATGCTTACATTCAAACCCACAACATGGAAATCACAATTCATGTTTTTAAAAGAAGTTTCTTAAACTCCATGGGTGGAAAGGACCCTTGAATGAACACTTTACATACCTTATTAAAGAATTTCTAGAATTTAATGGTGGAAATCTTGAGTTCTTGATTTGAAATTTAAAAACCCTAAGGCTTGTTCTTGAGAGAAATTGAGAAAGAACGGGCTTATTTTCTTTGTAGGGTATTAATTTTTGTATTTTGAGGGCTGAGGGTCAAGAGAAAAAGACCCAAATACCCTCCAAGAATGCAGTCTTTTAATGACTAAAACTAGGTTACCGACGCACAGATCGACATAACACATCGATGGCATTGACGTAATAGTCGGTGTGTCATGCCAAGATCACATCAACTAACTGGAATTTGATGCTGGTGACTGGGAAAAATATTAAACAATGCGATAGGTTATGCGGTGTGGCAAGATCGCATTGGTTCACTATTTTAGGATTTCAAAGGTTCTTCAAATGAAGTTCAAAAAATACGAAACTTGTTTGGAAACACCTATTGACATTCCTGATCACGAATTAACTAAAACATAGACATTTAAAGGACAGTAAGGTCACGAAATAAGATTGCCAACTTTCTAAGGCTAAAAATAAACTAAGTCTAAATACTTAGCTAGAATTTTTCTAAGTCTGGGACCCCTTAACAAGCTTAAAGAACTGAATTAAGTTAGAAAGTTTGCAGGGTCTTACAGTTCCTTTCACCCATGGAGTTCAAGAATATCTTTTTGATTTTAAATTATGAGTTTTTCATTTTTAAGTTGAAATATCTCCATGAATCTCTTGTGAATTCAATTGCAAGTTATGTTTATAAGTGTTTTTCAAGTGGGATGAGCCATTACATGTTTTAAATATTGTAATCTTTACGTTAAATCCCTAAGTTATGATTTTAATCTTGTAATCATGTTATTTCTCGCATTCTTTACCCATTCCCATGCTTCAGCTCATGACTCTCACGTGTTTGATGAAATGCCTAACACACTCTTTGGATAGTGGTTTTCCATGGTATGGTATTGTATGGTTAATAAGAGCTTATTTGGATGGTGGTTTTCCATGGTATGGTATGGTATGGTTGACAAGAAAACCATGTTCGTATTGATTATTTTTTAAAAGCTATGGTATGGTATGGTATATTTTCATGGTTACCAAACCATGAAATCTCTGAATTTTCAGAACCACCGATTTGGTGGTATCCCATGGTTTTTTTCTTTTTTTTTCTAATTATGCCCTTATAAAATATTCTTTAATCTCATTTTACCCTTCACCCTATATCACTTTTAACCCTAATATATTTTTATTTTTACGTTGTTCTGTTTTTCTCTTCCTTTACATTTTTGTGTACTTCTCATCTAGTTGTTCTTCGTTCTTCCGCCTTTTCTTCTTCTACACTCATTTTCTCAGGTATGTCTTTTTAAACTTTAATTGCTTATTGTTTTAAGATGCCTGATTTCTTTAGCAGTTGGTGCTTGGAAGGAAATTTAAGTCTTGTTTCACTTGAATTCTTATTATTGAATTGCCAGTTCATTAGAGTGTATATTAGGACGTTCTCTTGATTTGAACTTCTTGTATAAGGCGTTGTCTCTCAAATGAATAAAAAGAAATCTGTATTTACTGATTTTCAAAATTGTTGATATAGTTTGATTCTATTCATAGTTATATGGATTATAATTGCACATTTTTACTACTACATGTTACTTTAATTACTTTATTTATCTTGCTATTTTACTGCAAGATTAATTTCCTTTGTATCCTACTTTGATTGCACTTTTTTGATTTGACGGTCTTGTAAACCACTTCTCTACCCTACAAAGGTAGGGGTAAGGTTTGCGTACGTCCAATGATCTCTCGAGACTTCACTTGCGGGATTATATCGAATATGTTATTACTGTTAGGTGGGTAAAATAAATGAAAGGACCTTTGTGTGTATCCTCCCAGTCTCTACTTTGAGTCTAATATTTTTATGCTGAAACTGGTGTTCCATATGGGACTGAGTAGCTTACCATAATTTTTTCCTATAAATATCCTCACATCAATGTATGTTTAGGTCCTCTTGCTGTAATATAAGGTGAGGCTGTGTGTAATAGGCCCTTGTGGTCCTTCTTCGAATCCTACCCATAACACGAGCTTTAGTTCACTAGGTTGTCATAGCAGTTGAGGCTAGTGGAACAATTTCGAAATAGACAACATGTACTATTAAACAAACTAGTATGATGTTGATTCATTTTCAAGCACAGTATTTTTTTTGTTTCCATCCTTAAGTGATGTGAATTCTCTTTTTTCTCGCTTCGATGTCAACATCAGATCTTGATGATATTAGAAAGCTATTTTGTTAGATCTTCTGAGAGTTATTCAAAATTACTAAGGTAATTTGGAAAATATGTCGTGGAGCAGCATCAATTCGTATGTGCCAATTTCTGATTTGAAAATTGATCCCAAAGTTGACAGAATGGCATTTTCTGAATCCAAAGATGATACTAAATCTCGTTGGATCCAAATCCGAGAAAGGCAAAAGTGAAAAACACTTCACAACCTGCTCTCAAGGGTTCAAAAGAAGCTTCCAATTGAAGAAGAGATATCACCATCTTGAAATCCATCTAAATCCAAAGAAATAGCTACTAGCCATAGTGGAAATACTTCTCCCATTACAGAGAAAGATAAACAAGATGGACAGTGTTTAAACCGTTCTAATTTTGCAACTTTTGATCAGTCGGGCAAAAGGCCCTCTACTAGAAATTAATCCACCTGTAACCACGTGAAACAAATTATTTGTCAACACCAGATTTGATGTTTATATATTAGTTGTGCTGATGTACATGATAGTAAAGTATTTAGCCTATCACTCCAATATAAAATGGATAATTATAGGAGGCTTAATCATGTTAGTTTCTAATGGCTTTTGATGTATGTATTTGTTGTGTCTAGTTTGATCCTCTAGTGTCATAATGCAGGAAAAGATTTTTTCTCCACTTAACCTCACTTCATCTTCTGAAAAATTAGAGAGCTAATCCAGCATATGATCGTTGCGCCCTTATATGGACGATGAAATCATGCACAAAGCCTGGAAACTTATGCGCTAACTCGTTCTATCTATATCAGAAAAAGATGTAACATAGCATAATTTGTTTGAAACCATAGCAAATTGCCATTTGTGACATGAAAAAATGACAGAAGAAAGGTGAAAAGTGCTTGAAGTTATAGGTGTTTGGGAGGTGAAGAAAATAATGGCATTGTAGATTTAGTATTGGTTATTTGTTCAAGTTATGTGACTGCTAAATTCTGCTATGGCATGGGTGTACACATTTGCTTCTTTGTTTTGGAATTTACATTATTTTTATTTTGGTCCTGAGCCAGGAGTCTATCGGAAACAACCTCTCTACTTCTTCAAAGTAGTGGTATGGACTGCGTACATTTTAACTTTCCCAGACCCCACATTGTGGGAATACATTGGGTATATTATTATTGTAACTTCAATAGGAATTGTCATTTTTTTCTCAATAATGATAGCTATTAGTAGATACAAATTCATGTATTTTTGTCAATTGTGTAATCTATCTCTAACCAAAGATTCTTTAAAAGATAAGTCAACATCAGGTATTCATATAACACATGTGAGATCAAATATCAAACTAAAGCAATTAAGTTACAACGGATAGATAGAATCCCAACTATAAAGTACCTTAAACCATGATAATGAAATCTTAAATGTTAGAAATTTAAATAACTATGGTTCCTGTCCTCCCGTGACACACCTTTCTGGCAGTAGACCAAAGTTTAGTAAAAATAATTATTAAAAGATGATTTTTCATGACTTTAATAACTTAAGATGTTTACAAGACATGATTTGTGACAAATTTGTAGACAGAAAATTATTTTATTAACAATTATAGATAAATGTAAAATTTATAATAATTAGGGGTATTTTAGTAAACTTATCCGTTACGATACAGTACCATATCATCAAACTAAACAAAAAAACTCTTATTAAATAGTAGTGAACGATACAGTCCATCCAAACATTGTATTGTACTATACCATATAGTACAATACCATACCATACTATACCATACATTATGAAACCATGGCAAACCACCATCCAAAAAGAGTGTTTAGGGTCGTTGTTTTGCTGTGTTGTCGTCAGGTCGGGTCATTCGAATCGGGTTCGATTTGGCGGCCGTTGGGTCGGTTTGACTGAAGTTGTTGCTGGTTGTTGTTTGCTACATTGAAATTATTGTTGTTGTTCGACATTATTTTTGATATTGTTGTTGAACGTTGTTGAAAGCTATTGCTGGAATTGGTTTTGTCGTTGTGGTGTTGTTTTGTTGAAGAAGAAAATAAGTGGGCCAGGTCATTTGCACTTTGGGCTAAAATCGGGCCGACGGAATTTGGGAGTTGGGCTGGTAAGGATGTTGTTGTTAATGTTGTTGGGCTTGGATATCGATGGGCTGAAATTAAAAAGGTTGGTATTGTTGTTTGTTAAATTGGGCCCGGGTCTGTTGGATAAGGCAATTAATAAATGGGTGGATTAGGAATTGGGAATTTAGGGATTAAGAATAGGATTTAATAAATAGCCTTAAATCATAAATTTAGTCAATTTCATATAAATTAAAATCGTATTGAAAATCAGTTGGCCATTTGTATTGCAATTATGGCCAAATTGATTTCGATTATGACCAAATTCAATAAATTGGTTAAAATTTGAATAAGATCCGATACGAATTATTAACCGATTTAATTCTAAGCTTCTTGATTTAATAAAATATAATACATATTTATCTAAATAAATTATTCTTGCAAACAAATCATCTTTAAATCATGAATTTAACCATATAAATTTATTTTCAAGATAAGTTTTGATTAAAATCCGATATTCCATAAAATAAATATTTTGAGTAACAAAATTATAAGATTTCGTATATATGAATAAGAAAATAGATAGTTGTTATTTAAAAATGACAAAATTTACCAAGATAAATACTTTAGAAAAGTTTTTATCCAGATAAAATAAATATTATGATTTTATTTAAGATCGAAGAAACTCGAAATTAAACTTAATCGTGGAGGACAAAAATTAGGTGTCAACAAATAGTCATTTCAAAATTATAAATGCACACTCACTTATATAGGATGATTCGTACCTCCTCTGTTTCAATATATATGACTCACCTTTTTTTAATTGGTATAAAAAAGAATGACATGTTTCTATATTTATTAACAATTTAACTTTAAAATACTCATTTTATTCTTAATGAAATAATTAATAGCCCCACAAACATGTATCACTTATTTTAGAATACAAATTTTAAAAGTCTTTATTTTTTTCTTTCTTAAACTCTATAAATATAGACCGAGAGAGTAATTTATATTTTGATAATTCTAAATACCTAATTTATATTTAAAATGACTTGTTTTGAGTCTTTTAGTTATGTTGAAGTTGGATATAAAATATTTGAAGAGGAGAAGGAGAAAAGGAGAGAAAAATAAAAGAACATAGACCAAAAAAAAAAAAATAGAACGTGGCTACTCAAAAGAACTTTGAAGAAATGAAGGGGAGTGGTCGGGTTGACAAAATAGGACCTATTAAAATATTTGTCAAAAAAATTAGAGTGACTTAATAATTATTGTTGGCTGAGGTAAAATTTTATCAAATATTTATTGTGCAGAGAGTAAATCTTGGACATTGCTATTGGCAGGAGAGAGAGAGAAAGAGAGAGAAAGAGAGAGAGTGTAGTTTGTAATTTTTATACGGTGATTTTAAAGTTTGAAGGGTATCTTGAGTAATTAAAATTTATGAAGCTACTAATTCACCCTTAGTTGACAGGTTAATTACAAAAATATTGTGAAAACAATACAATTCATGCCATTCATGTCAAATATATTTTTCCTTAAAGTAATAGGTAAAAATTAAAATTTACCAAAACTATTATTTGGTGCGCTATAGGCGTCTTTTAAACGATCAGGTATGTGAAAATTCACTTTAGTTAAACCATCTGCTATTGTCAAGGTGATATCATCCAATTAATCAAATATATGTATAATAGTTATTTAATTTTGTGATTTCAAATATTCTACGCAGAGAATTAAATCTCGCATGTTGTTAAAAGAGATTTAAAAAATAATGAAAAACAAATAAAAAATTAATACGGAAGGAGTAGGTTTTAATTCAAATCTTGGTGAATCATCACATTATACCTGAATCCTCTATTATCATTTTTTTTTCGTCGTTCTAAACTCGAAAGTATAGAAGAACCTCAATAGACTATAGTGCTCCACATTATTGGGTGAAAATCATTTCCCTCAACTTTAAAAATCAAATTCTCCCACAATTTTAAACAATAAATATTTTTTCCTCTTTTTCCTACTTATCTTTTTTAAATACCTATTTTACCCTTACACTATTAATCTTTATTTTTCTTTACCTCTTTAAAATTATTATTATTTTTATTTTTAATATATATAGTAAATTTTTGTACATCAAAAGAAAATTATTTTCTAGAAAAAAATAAAGTGAGAAACAAATATTAAGTATATAAGTTAGTGATGTTCTAAATGAAATAAATGACCATGATATGAAAATTTATTTATTAATAATAATTAAAACCGTAATATCTATTTCTACTAGTGAAAATAACAAATAAAAATAATTTTATAAATATATTCCAATGCAAGTAATATAATAACATATAACAAAACTGGAGATATATTTTATACTAAATTAATTCAAAAGTTTAGTTATATTATAAATGTATACTCCCTCTGTTCACTTTTACTTGTCACTATTTTGCTTTTTGAAGTCAACCTGCATGAACATTGACCAACGTTTTAAGATGTATAATTAATATTTAAATTTAAAATTTAGCTGATCAGAAAATATATGAAAAATGCTATAAGTTGTAATCCTTCTTCATATAAATCAAATAAAAAAATATATCTTAAAATATTTTTCAAAATTTATACAGGTTGACCTGAAATAAATGAAAAGTGACAAGTAAAAAAGAACAGAGGAAGTATATCGAAACTCATGTTTGTGTATATATATATATATATATTACTCACGCACACACTTAATGCATGTAAAATAAGAGATAAGGTACAAGGTACCCTAAACTATATCTGAAGTTATGACACACTTAAACTTTAGGGGGGACCTATTACCACCTAAACTTATTTTTGCTGATCTGGTCGTCAAGTATCAGAATATTTTTGTACTCCTTTGGGGGGAGACGAAAAATAATTTTGTGTTATCTCAATAAAATAACAATCATAAAAAATAACATTAGCTTTTGTGACAAGTTCATTAAAAAGGTTAAACTAAAGAATTTAAATAAAAATATATAAATACTTGACTAAAATAAATAATGTATACTATAAGAAGATATTGTTAATATCAAGGTTAAAATAGACATTGTCAAGGTAACATGAGAGAGAATGCTTATTACTAAAAGTAGAGGGGGAGTTTGATTTTTAAAGTAAACTTGAGGGGGGAATGATTTTCACCCCCACATTATTAGAGTACTTTTCCCTCTCTCTCTTTATTGCTATATATAATAAAAGGGAGTTAACTCAAACAACAGGTCGACATGTTTGTTTGTGTTGTTTGCTTCAGTTATTTCAATAATGATTTTACTATATCATTCTTAATTAATCATTATAAGTCATGTATTAAAATATTAATAATATTTAATTAAAAAAATAAAATAGATATTTATGACATGTCTGCTTTAGCTGCTTTAACCGTAATTTTACTATATCGCTCCTAATTAATTTTTATACGTCATCTAAATATTCAAAAATTAATAATATTTAATAAAAAAGATAAAATAGAAATAAAATGATAAATTAACTCTTGATATTTAAATTAACTTGATCTCTTATATGGGACCCGCTTATATTTTTTTACAAGTATTTTTTATAGTAATTTTGCTATATCATTTCTTATTAGTCATTATAAGTCATTTAAGATATGTCCGATTCGTTGCTTCAATCGTTATTTTACTATATCACCCCTAATTAAATTATTATGATCGTCTAAGCATTAAAATATTAATAATATTTTGAAAAAAAAAAAGAAGATAAAATATACACAAATGATATGTCAACGTAAAAAATTTCATTGACCGTCGAAATTATATTAGTGCATATAAATTGGGATGGGACCGATGAAGACATAAAGTAACATATATTATTTAAAAACGAGATAAAAAGTACTATAAATCACAATAATTAAGAACTAAATATATATATATATATATATATATATATATATATATATATATATATATATATAAATTGATTGTCGAAATTTTATCTCTGTCACATAACCTCGAATGGGAGAGAGTATTCATATCTTATTGAAAAATTAAGTAAAAAAATATTATAGATAACTTAATTAATAACTTAAAAAATGTAAAAGATATCAAATGTTTGGTCGACGCTTGAAATTATATTGGTGTCCCTTAAATCGGAATAGAAGAAAAGAAATTATAAATTACAATAATTTAAATTATTTTAATGATTGATTCTCTTTATAAATCATATATAATTTAAAAAAATTAAATAATTTTAATAATTAATTATCTAAATTGTGTTTGTGTCACACAAATTAAGACAAAAATAGTATCACAAACTGTTATTATTTAGTCAAAACAGATATGCTTCATAAAAGATCAAGATCGTTCACACCAACTAGGTGTATACATAATATATAATAATCACTTGACCATAGTTGACTAAATATATTTTCATTTCCTTTGCCTTCGCTAATTTTGAGAGATAAATTAATATTGTTTAAATATCAACACTTGATCAATGTAGATAAGTCTTTGCTTCTTTTTTTTTCCTTTTCTTTTAGTCATTGAACCGCCTTTATGTTTCATTATTTTTATATATTTTTCTATATATTAGAAAAATCGATTTTGACATGTTAGCTTTAGGTCATTAATGAAAATTTTGAGGATATTATGATCTTTGAAAATATTTTTGCTATAGTAGTTTGGTTAAGAGGATTGTCTTTTTCAGTAAACTAGTTAGACCTTATCAATAAATCTCCAAAAATGCCATATTTTTTTGGAAAAAGACATGTTTATCCCCCTAAACTTGTCACCAAAATTCACTTTAATCATTAAACGTAATCTGTAATTATTTACCTCCTTATGAACTTTAAAATGTGTTATTTTGCTCTTTTAACAACTGCCATGGCAAAAAAAAAAAAAATCAAATCGCATTAAAATTTAAAAAAGTATAAAAAAATAAATAAGATTCACTTTAAAATTTTAACCATTATTTTTTCCCTTCTTCCTCATACCCCACCACCCTCATATCTTCTTCTTCCTCATACCCCGCCACCCCCATATCTTCTTCTTCTTCCTCACAGCTTAAATTAATTTCATTTAAGATCAAGAATCAACAAATTAATTTTATTTCCGCACATAAATAAAGATGGTTCCTTTTTTGTATGAAATCATCTTGACCTTAAATCTAATCATCTAGCTAACTCTCTTAAGACAAAAAGATAAAAAGGCCAAGAGTGTTAGATGTTTCAGCCATGGGCTTAACCAACAACAATAACAATACAACAACAATAACTGCTACTACTACAACAGTTAAAACCCAGAAGGTGAAATTGAAACACCTACTCAGATTCAAAAAGTGAAGCCTTTCTCTTTGAGTAATGGTGTACTTAAAAGAAAAAATTCACTTCACCATTAACATCATCAACATCACCACCCTGTTGTTGTTATTTACAAAGAATGTCCAAGAAATCGTTGTGGTTCCTCCTCCACCCATTGCTACTGACGATCTTGAGTACTAACCTCACCACAGCCACCATCCTTCTCCTCCTCATCCGCCTCTACCATTGCCGTTGCCACAGCATGATGGGGACCACTAGGGGTGGTAAATGGGCAGATTGAATTTGAATAGTTTAAATATGGATAGAGAAAAAATGATTTAGATTGCAATCCGCCCATATGGGTGATCCAATTCACTAAATATGAGTTAAATAGATCCGTTTCACAAATATGGATTGAAATTGCCACAACTAGGGACCACAGTAGTCCAAATTCTCCATTTCCACCCCCCTTCTGCTTATTACCCAGCTTCTGCACCTCACATGCTCTTAGCACTCAGTGTTGGGTTTATTGGGGAGAAGAACCCCAACCCTACATCAGCTCCGATAGTAGCAAATTCTAACCGGGAAGGAAAGGGGGTTGTATAATATATATATATATATATATATATGTATGTATGTATGTATAGATATATGTACCTATACATATCTATACATATATATATATATATGTTACTTTTTTAAAAAATAATTTATTTATATAATTTTGACGTGGATTGGCTCCGATATGGCTCCAACATGACGTGAGTGTGATGCACTCTCCATAGTGAGAGTGGTATAATTTTTTGCGAGTGGTAAAAAATTCATATAAAAGTTGTCTAGGAGGTAAATAATTACATGTTAAGTTTAATGGTTAAAATGAATTTTCGTGATAAGTTTAGGGGGTAAATATGTCTTTTCCTTAACTTTTTTCTTGCTAAAATTGCATATCATGCCCTAAATTAAAATGTCATTATGCACTGTGGGCCCATCGTGGTTTTTCAAATTGACACGTGGATAACCATATACTCTCTCCGCCCTATTTTACTTGTCCCAAATTAGGATGACACAGCTATTAAGAAAATAATGATTGGTAATGTAACTTTATCATTTTTCCTCTTTTAATTGTGCCTTGTTATTAGTTTCAACATTGATGAATGGGTAATAACAAGGAATAATCAATTGCACTAACAGTATAATGGAAAATTTTTTTTTTGGTCTTGTCTTGATAAGTAAAAAAGGACAAGTAAAATGAGACATTAAATTAGAAAATTTGGGACGGATAAAATGGGATGGAGGAAGTATTTTCCATTTGAGTTGGGTGAAGGATAATCACTTATTTATATATGAATAATAAATTTTGAATTGGTAAAATAAACACAAGAAATATTTTCTAAAAATATAAGTGGATTTTACTTATTTGTTTGTATTACGTATATAAAAAAATATT
Organism: Capsicum annuum; assembly: GCF_002878395.1. NCBI lineage: Eukaryota > Viridiplantae > Streptophyta > Magnoliopsida > Solanales > Solanaceae > Capsicum > Capsicum annuum. The sequence continues at coordinate 68,007,778 of NC_061121.1, forward strand.
TGAATTATTTCAAAATTAGATGCATTAATTCCACCCACCCTCAATTTCACATAAAAACAAAATTAACAAAGAAAATACTACATTCATATGTTTGTTTGATATTCAAACTTTAGCCACAAAATATTGAATTAACTTTAAAAATTAATTAAATTAACCCTCAAAAAATAATATATAACAAGTATTTTGAATTGAAGGGAGTAAAATTTAACAGTATTGGATTCATGCTGAAACAGGCTATATGCCCCTAGTATATATATATATATATTAGAAAGAAGCTCATTGATTTCCATAGAAGCCTAATGGATCCTATTGCAGCGCGTGTATTCAAAATTAAAAGAATCAATTCTTTATTTCGTTCAATTTTTTTATTAGTAAGTAAAGCAAAATTAAAAAAACAAAAAGAAAAATTGATTATTTATTAAAGGAGAGGAACAAAGAAAAGAAACTTTTTCAGTATGTAATGAAACAACAACATATCATAAATGGGTTGGTGGGTTATCACGCTTTAACTTAGTATGAAGATGAAAAGTCTAGAAGAAAGAGTGGGAGACAAGACAATTTTGAAAAGAGTAGTGTCAGCCTAAATGTAGCACATGCATTCAAAGTAAACATATATCACTGATAGAGCTAACTTCATTATTGTTAGTTATCCAATTAAAATAACAACATCCTTGTAAGATATTAAGAAATTTTTAAAATGCAAACCCCAATTCAAAAAACCTCTGTAATACTTTTGCAAATGATGAAGATCATTTAATATTCACTACTTGGGTCATGAATACATCTATTTGGATTGCTAACAAGATAAGCTATGCCAGGCCGTTTATAATTGATTTGCAATATCATACTCTCAATTATTTTAGCATATTCAATAATTATAACTCTTTTGATTTTAATATCTAAAACCACGTTTGCTTCTTTAGATTTTTCATCTCAAATTTAAAAGACAAAATGTTTTTAATTTTACTCTTTTGATTTTAATATCTAAAACCACGTTTGCTTCTTTAGATTTTTCATCTCAAATTTAAAAGACAAAATGTTTTTAATTTTACTAACAACATGTACATTAGGAATAAATAATAAAATGTCATCACATGCAAATATATAATAATCTGATCCTATAATTTTGAAATAAACATAGGCATCAGATACATTAACAATAAAATTCTTATTCACAAATATGTCATAAAATCTTTCATACTACAATTCAGATATTTGCTTAAGGTCATACTAGTATTTCTCAAATTTTATATTTATCCACTTTTTTTTAGAATCACAAAATCCTCATGTTGAATCATATAAAATTCTTCTTCTAAATCATTATTTAGAAAAGACATTTTAACAGTCATTTGATGTATCACAACATTATGAATAGAGGCCAAAAATAGGTTCTAATTATCATAATTTTAATCACAGGAAAATAAATATCAAAATAATTAATATTTTTCTTTTGGTTAAGATTCCTAATCACAAATCTTGTGTATTTGTTAATTGTACCTCCTATCTTAGTTTCTTCTTAAATATTCACTTACTACTAGCCTTGTCAACGGACCGTTACTGGGTATGTTGGTCCAATTCTAACTGAAATTGGGTCCGTTTCAGACCTTCGACGATCGATAATTGTACTAAAACTGGTGCTTCCTATATCAGGTCTATCAGAAAAAATTGGTGTTCTGACCCGATCCGTTGATAATTGGTTAGGATTCGGGTTGTCCTAAAGTGAAGTTCCAAACAACAAGAATTAAATTTCTTTTTGCCCTAGTTTATCATCAAAAAGCTTTTACGAGTGTCAAACCAAATCACAAGTACTTGCAAAAATGCATAATGCGAAGACGAATCAAGACTCGAATCAATAAATGCACCTCTTGAGGATAAAATTGAATGACCAAGACCAACAAGTTTGTCTCTTAAGATTAAAAGTGAGCTATTCTAACTAAAAAGTACGTCTTAGGACTAAAACTCAAATTAGGATGTGCACCTCCCTGCCATAAGACATGAAAGACCCGAATTAGAATATATGTCTCTTAGGGGTATAAGATGATGAGCTTTATCATAATTGTGATTACCAAACCTTTATAGCAACACTGCTTCTTGTATTTGCACAAAATAGGAATTGCACCTTTGGATATTTGCATATTTGCATTTTGAAGCCTTTGATTTGGAGGTAGCAAGTGTTCCTGTTTTATACAAAGAAAACTAGTGAGTTTTAAACATGGTGGTTGGCATGCGGCTTTGGCTGTTGAGAAGATTGCTCTTTCACTCATCTTACTTAATTTTGCTTCCAATTAATGGCATATGTCATTGACTTATTGCAACATTGATCTGAACTCGGACTGTTAAGAGTGACTCTAAAAAAATAAAGTATCTCTATTTTGTTATGTCTCTCTGATAAATCCTTTGAACCTTGGCATTTCCTTGATTCCCTAAACTTGTTTCTGACAAACTTTTTGCTTGTCTTGTTTTAACTTACAATCATGTTTCGTTCATGTCCTGGCCTTTTGTCTTGCTTTGTGCAATTAAAGAAGTTGATAGCAAGTTTTGAAATTTTTTCTCACTTGTTTTGACATGGACTTGACTCAAAAACATGAAAAAATGATTTTCTATTGAATGACAGACTTAAATGGACAAAAATATAAATATAGATAGGAAAGAAAAGACAATGTTTGTCCCTTTTTTTAAAATAAAAAAAGAAAAATTTATCTAAAAATGACAATGAATTCTAATAATTATGCCATGCATTTTTGAATTAAGCTGCTAGATCTTTTTATCCAAACTTTTGTTAGACCCCGCAAAGTTTCCTTGTAGTTTGAGCCTTGAGCATGTCAAGTGAAGTGTAATTCTGGCCCAAAAAGATTGAGAAAAGACTTCCTAAGTGATTAGTGTCTTAATCTTGTTAAATTTTTTCTTAAAATGACTTCCTATAGTGTAGAGAATTGAAATACCTTTCCAACGATACCAGTTTCGTCCAAATCTGGCATCGGGGTGGGAAGTTATGGCCGTTTTACCGAGAGTTGTCGGAACTGCCCAGGTGCGACGGACAGGTTGACGAACCATCGAGTGTGGGATAGACCGTCGCAACCAAGGCAGTAACTCCCTTTTCTAGCCCAAGTTTGACAGCCAGGACGACAGACCGTCAAGGCTGCGATGGACCATCGCTGAGACCATCACCATTGAGGTAGTGTGGTCACATTCTGGCCAACGTGCAACGGACAATTCGATGGACCTTCAGACTAGCGACTGACCATTGATTCGACTATCGCATTGAGGCAGTGTGTTCTTTTTTTGATCGATGTGTGATGAATGATCTGACAGACCGTCAGGCTAGCGACAGATCGTCACTCTGACCGTCGCAGCCCCTGTTCAGTATTTTAAGTCATTTTTAAAAGGGTCTCTTTAGTCTTTCCACTCTTTTATCGACCAGATATATTCTAAACGAAGCAAATGACTTCATTCATCATCCAATACATAAGAGAGCTAGGGTTCTCCCTCAAGATAAAATCTAAAACCTTTCTCCAAAAAATCTAAGAACTCACCATAGATTCTACAAATTGAGTTGAGATTTAAGTTCTCCAAGTTCAAGGGATGCAAGAACCCTCTCTCAAGAGTAAGAAGAAAAGTTTGAAGTAATCTTGTTCATCTAATTTCACAATCCAAGGTATGTGGGGTTTTGAACAAAGGTAATTCTTTCACCCTTGGGCCCAAAAGCTTAGTTAAACTATAATTTTTTGCAATCTATAAGATTTTACATGATATTGAATTAGGGTTTTTCACCCATTGTTATTAATTATAATATCTTGATATTTTCCATAAATTGGAAGTCAACAACATGATTTTGCATATTTTCTTAAGAAATTGAAGTTGGGTTTATACCCTATGTTGTTACTCCTTGAGAATTTAAGAGTTTCAATGTTCTAGAAATTGAAGTATATGAGTATGTTTGAGACAAATTGCTGTAACTTCCATATTTCTACATGAATTATGAATCTATATGCTATTTATTATACATTATGATGAGTGTTAACTTGATATTGAATTACGGGTCATTAAGCCCTACTTATGACTTGCAATTTTATGAACTATTATGCTAAAAGCACCCATGATTTGAGTATTTTGAGATTATTGAGAAATGTTTTGACCTAATGGTCATAGAATTTTGAAATCCACTCTACCACATGAGATTACAGATTTGATTGTTGGGTTCTTATGAACCATGATATTATTTTAAAAGTGGATTTCCATGAGATGAGTGAGATAAACTAAAGGAAGTAGTATTTAGCACTGAGTTGGGTAAGTTACCACAGTTTCTTATCCCAGAATTACGTGCCACCATAGGTTTGAGATTTTGGGCCTGAGGCTGAGATGATTGGGCCCGAGGCCGAGATAAGTAATCACTGAGTTGAGATTATACTCCTTGGCAAGAGTATGACGCCTCTCCCCAATGTGAGGTTTCCTCCTTAGGAGGACAAAATGTTGGAGTCTATGTAGCTCGCATGGTTTATGTTGGTTAAAAGAATCTCCCTAAACTATAGTATTTTCCATTTAGTTAGAATATTTTCCCTAAAGCTTTGAGATGAAATATTTTCTAAAGTGAACGAATTTCTTTTGAGTATTTTCCAAAGAAGAAAGTAGTTTTCTCTACTAATAAGAGTTGATCATCAGTTTTTAAACCAAAGTCGTATGATTCCGAGTTCTAAGTGTTTGAGTTCAAAAGATTTATAAGTTCTTGAGAAATAAAGAAGTTTTACTCTCCATGCGATATATGCATGAGTTGAAAGTATTGTTTAAAGCCTCCTTCATCCTCTAAGTAATGAGAATAAGAGGGGAGAACAGATTTTAAGATAAAAGTATAATGACTCACGAGATTTGTGTTACATACTTCATTCTACATGATTTATGGTTTTACATTTTAGACTTATTCAAGCCATGTGAGTCATTCCTATTTGCATGCATGGTTTGATTAAAAAGTATTGATATATATATTTTATGTAATTGCATACAACCCTATATACTCAGTACATTCTCAAGTGCTATCCACATATACGTCCATGTGCTATATTATCTTATAACATAGGTTCAGGTGCTCGTTCCTAGCCTCGTCAGTGATTCCGGGTACCTTTGTCTATATTTCTACAGTAGTGATTCCTTATGGTTTAAGGAAATATCTTCAGACATTTCAGTATTCGAGTGTTTATGTTATTACTTTAAGTTTAGTTTGAGTCAGTTGGGGACCTGTCCCAACGGCTCTCGAGTTCATGGAGTAGTAGAGGCTTTGTCAGACTAGCTATCAGATTGTGGTAGTGTTGAGATTTCTAGTATTGTGGTCATTTGGACTGAGTATTATATTTGTATTTTCTTTAATTTGATATGACAGTGCCAGTGTTTTGTATATTTCTTCTTGAATGAGTTATTATGAGAAGTTACGTCTCAAGAGGTAATTTTGGGTCATTACAAACTTGGTATCAGAGCCTAAAGTTTTAAAGTAGTCCTAGGAGTCTGACAAGCCACGTTGAGTAGAGTCTTAATCATCGGTGTGTAGCATTCCACATCTATGAGCATGAGGCTACAAGACGTTTAAGGAAAAAATTGTTTCTTTCTTTCAGATTCCATTGTGCCTGCAGTTTTCCCTCTCATCTAATAATTCATGCTCTCATATTTCAGAAAATACCTCTTCGAAGAGCAAATGTCCATGAAAACGATGATGAGAAGCCCCCACCTATTGATCCTTTGAATGAGACTGTGTCTTATGCTAAATTTCGGATGACCTTTCAGGCGTTAGCTCAAGCAGTTACTGCTAATGTTCTGGCCAATAACTAGGCCACAGTTATAAATTAGCAGGGAGGCGATGTAGCTGCTTCTAGGATCCGTGATTTCATACGGATGAATCCGCCAGAGTTTCATGGGTCCAATGTAGGTGAGGACCCACAGTTGTACCTTGAGGAAGTGAGAAAGATCACGTAGGTGATGTATGTTTTTGAGAAAGAAAGTGTTGAGTTGGTGTCTTACAGGTTGAAGGACATAGCTTATGACTGGGTTGTATCGTGGAAGAAGGGAAGAGGTAAGGATGATGCTCCTATGACTTGTCAGGTGTTCCAAGATACATTCTTGGACAAGTTCTTTTCGCTTGAGATGAGAAAAACAAAGATTAAGGAGTTTATGAACTTGAGGCAGGGCTCTATGACTGTTAAAGAGTACTGTTTAAAGTTCAACCATTTTGCCAAATATGCTCCTGATTTGATTTCTGACACTCGAGCTAGTATGAGTAAGTTCGTGACAGGTGTTTCTGGTTTGGTGATGAAAGAGTGTAGGACTGTGATGTTGCATAGTGATATGAATCTGGCTAGGTTGATGATGCATGCATAACAGATAGAGGCTGATAAGATAAGGGAGAGAGATAGAGTAAGGGGTAACAAGAGGGCTAGATCTGAGCAGCATGAGTATAGTCATCCTAGGTTCTATAGAAGGAACCGCCCTCAGTTTCAGAGACATCCATCTATTCCCGCACCTTCATCAGCTAGTGCTGCTGCACCTAGAGGTAGGCAGGAGCAAAGGGGTAGGTCTTTTATACCAAGGTCATAGAACGGTGTTGGTAATAGGCCCCGTTATCCTCCTTGTGCTAAGTGTGGTAGGGATCATCCCGGTGAGTATTTCACAGATTTGAAGGGTTGTTTTGGTTGTGGCAAGCAGGGCCACAAACTTAGATATTGTCCGCATGCTAGGCAGGGGACTAGAGATGCCCGATCTCAGGTACAAAATACTAGTGCACCTGCTCCTATCCCTCATCCCTCCCCTATTCAGGATGCTTCATCTAGTACTGTTGGCGGTCAGCACCAGAATAAATTCTATGCCTTACCATCCCATCAGGAGCAGGAGGACTCTCCCAATGTTGTTACTGGTATGCTCCGCATATTTTATTTTGATGTTTATGTGTTTTTGGATCCTGGGTCAAGTCTCTCCTATGTGACCCCACTTGTGGATATGAGTTTCAAAATGAGTCTCGAAAAGATTCCTGAGCCTTTCCCAGTCTCCACACCAGTAGGGGAGTCAGTTATTACTAAATAAGTGTATAGAGATTGTCCTGTTACTGTTCTTCATAGATTCATACTTTCTAATTTGATAGAGTTAGACATAGTGTATTTTGACATTATTCTGGGTATGGATTCGCTTTATTTTTGTTATGCATCTATAGATTGTCGTACCCGTGTGGTCAAGTTTTAGTTTCCTAATAAACCAGTGTTTGAGTGGTCCGGGAGTTCGGTATCTCCCAAGAGTCATTTTATCTCCTATCTCAAAGCCAAAAAGCTAATATCCAAGGGTTGCATCCATCACCTAGTTAGAGTCAAAGACACTAAGTCCGAGGCTCCAACTATTCAGTCAGTCGATATTATTAATAAGTTTTCAGATATTTTTCTGAAAGATTTCTCAGGGGTATATCCTAATAGAGATATAGAGTTCAGGATTGACCTTCTTCTCGACACTCATCCCATTTCTATTCTGCCATACCGTATGGAACCTGTTGAGCTTAAGGAGTTGAAATAGTAGCTCAAAGATCTTTTAGACAAAAGTTTCATAAGGCCCACTATTTCTCCTTGGGGCGCACCTGTTCTATTTGTGCGGAAGAAAGATGGTTCTTTGTGTATGCATTGGCAATCGTTAGCTTAAGAAGATCATAGTCAAAAATAAGTATCCTCTTCCAAGAATTGGTGACCTATTTGATCAGTTGCAAGGTGCAAGTTATTTCTCTAAGATAGACCTTAGATTCAGCTATCACCATTTTAAAGTAAGGGAATGTGATATTCCAAAGAAAGCCTTACGAACCCGCTATGGTCACTTTGAGTTTCTAGTCATGTCTTTTGGGCTAACCAATGCCCCAGTAGCCTTCAAGGACCTCATGAATTGAGTGTTCAAGCCATATCTTGATCTGTTCGTCATTGTCTTCATAGATGACATCCTTGTATACTCCCATAGTGAGCATGATCATGCAAATCACCTTAGAATTATCTTACAAACTCTTAGAGGTCACCAGTTATTCACCAAATTTAGTAAGTGTGAATTTTGGATAAGGTCTGTAGCATTTCTGGGTCATATTGTTTCAGCCGAAGGTATTAGAGTTGATCCTCAAAACATAGAAGCTATAAGAAATTAGCCCAAACCTATCTCTCCATATGATATTAGAAGTTTCTTTGGTCTAGCGGTTTACTAATGCTATTTTATTGAAGGTTTTTCACTCTACTGTATCTCTCATGACCTGGTTGACCCAAAATAAAGTTAAGTTCCAGTGGTCAGATTCTTGTGAGAAGAGTTTTCAGGAGTTGAAGACTCGACTTACTTCAACCCCTGTGTTGACTTTGCCTGATGGTATAGATGGTTTTGTGGTGTATTGTGATGCCTTTAGAATTGGTTTAGGTTATGTGTTGATGCAAATAGGTAAGGTTATAGCCTATGCCTCTAGACAGTTGAAGCCGCATAAAAAGAATTACCCAACCTATGATCTTGAGTTAGCTGTTGTGGTCTTTGCTTTGAAAATCTGGAGGCATTATCTTTATGGTGTCCACGTTGATGTGTTTACTGATCATAAAAGCTTACAGTATGTGTTTACTTAGAGGGAGTTGAATCTTAGGCAGGGGAGGTGGTTGGAGTTGTTAAAAGACTATGATATAAGTGTATTGTATCACTCGGGTAAGGCTAATGTAGTAGCGAATGCCCTTAGTAGATTGTCTATAGGTAGTGTTGCTCATATAGAGGAGGGTAAGAAAGAGTTAGCTCATGATATGCATTGTCTAGCTAGATTGGGTGTTAGATTACTTGATTCAGCTAAGGGTAGTACTTTGTTGCAAAGTAGTTCAAAATCCTCCTTAGTTGCGGAAGTGAAGGAGAAACAAGTACGAGATTCTAGTTTGGTAAGACTGAAGGAGTCAGTTAAGGACCAAAAGGTTGAGGTTTTATCCCAAGGGGGAGATGGCGTGTTGAGATTACAGGTTAGGTTATGTGTTCCATGTGTTGATGATCTGAGGTAAAGGATCATGGCTGAAGCGCACGGTGTGTGGTATTCTATTTATCCTGGCACTACCAAGATGTACCACGACTTGCGGGAAATCTATTGGTGAAATGGTATGAAGAAGGATATAGCTGAGTTAGTAGCAAATTGTGCAACATGCCAATAGGTTAAGGTAGAGCACCAAAGATCTGGCGATGTGATACAAGAGTTTGGTATACCCACTTGGAAGTGGGAGGTGGTGAATATGGACTTCATGACTAGGTTACCTCTTTTGCGCTATCATCATGATTCTATTTGGGTTATTATAGACAGGCTGACTAAGTCTGCGCATTTCTTGCCCATGCATACATCTTATACAGCTGAGGATTATGCTAGATTATATATCCGAGAGTTAGTCAGACTTCACGGAGTTCCCTCATCTATCATTTCGAATAGGGGTACTCAATTTACTTCTCAGTTTTGGAGGGCATTTCAGTAGGGTCTTGGTACCGAAGTTCTTTTGAGTTCCGCTTTTCATTCGCAGATAGATGGTCAGGCTGAGAGGACCATTCAGACCCTAGACGACATGTTGAGGGTGTGTGCTCTTAGTTTCAAAGAAAGTTAGGATGAGCATTTTCCATTGATAGAGTTCGCCTATAACAATAGCTACCATGCTAGCATCGGGGTGGCACTATTTGAGGCCTTCTATGGTAGAAGATGTAGATCACCCATAGGTTGGTTTGAAGTGGGTGAAGTTGTTGTGATTGGGCCTAATGCAGTGTTTGAAGGTATGGAGAAAGTTTAGTTGATTATAGAAAGGTTGAAGATAGCTCGGAGTCGTCAAAAGTCATATGCCGATGTGAGGAGAAGAGATCTTGAATTTGAGGTGAGTGATTTGGTGTACTTAAAGATTTCACCCATGAAAGGGGTAAAGAGGTTTAGTAAAAAGGAAAAACTTAGTCCCTGTTATGTTGGCCCTATAGAGTCTTGAGCCGTGTTGGTAAAATAGCCTATGAGGTTAAGTTGCCCGCAGAGTTGTCAATCGTTCATCAAATTTCTCATGTCTCATGCTTAAGAAGCATATTGGTGATTTCATTGTGGTAGATCCTTCAGAGAGTGCTGATATTCAGAACAGTCTTTCATTTGATAAGATTACTATTGAGATCCTAGATTTTCAGATCCGTAGACTAAGAAACAAAGAGGTTCCCTTGGTCAAAGTTTTATGGCGGAACCAGTCAGTTGAGGGCGCTACTTGGGAGGCAGAAACAGACATGCGAGCCAAGTACCCACATCTTTTTTCCGCGAGTTCAGATCAACCTGAAGGTATTATTCTTCCTTAATTCAGCCCTTCTAATCTAAAGTTCAGCTATATATCTATCCTTGCATAAGTTCTTGCAATTTCCAAGGTATTCAAGAGTTTAGAAAGATTTTGAGCCCATTTAGCAAATTGCTTCAGCTATGTGTACTTTACTTTCCTATGTTCCTAGTCTAACTAGCAACATTTGAGGACGAATGTTTCCAAGAGGGAGATATTGTAAGACCCTGCAAAGTTTCCTTGTAGTTTGAGCCTTGATCGTGTCAAGTGAAGTGTAATTTCGGCCCTAAAAGATTGAGAAGAGACTTCCCAAGTGATCAGTGTTTTAATCTTATTGAATTTTTCCTAAAATTGACCCTCTATAGTGTAGAGAATTGAAATAGCTTTCCAACGATACCAATTTCATCCAAATTTGGCATCGGGTTGGGAAGTTATGGCTGTTTTACCAAGAGTTGTCGGAACCACCCAGGTACGATGGATAGGTTGATGGACCGTTGAGTGTACGATGGACCATCGCCTGAACCGTCACAACCAAGGCAGTAACTCTCTTTTCTAGCCAAGTGCGGCGGCCAGGACAACGAACCATCAAGGATGCGATGGACCATCGTTAAGACTATCGCCACTGAGGCAGTGTGGTCTCATCCTGGCCAATGTGCGACGAACGATCCAACGGACTGCCAGAATAGCGACGGACCACTGCTTCACCATCGCATCGAGGCAGTGTGTTCCTTTTCTGACCGACGTGCGTCAGACGATCCGACGGACTATCAGGATAGCGACGGACCATCGCTCCGACTGTCGCAGCCCCCGTTCAGTATTTTAAGTCATTTTTAAAAGGGGCTCTTTGGTCTTTCCACTCTTTTATCAACCAAAGATATTCTAAACAAAGCAAATGACTTCATTCATCTTCCAAAACACAAGAGAGCTAGGGTTTCTCCCTTAAGATCAAATCTAAAACTCTTCTCCAAGAAATGCAAGGACTTACCATACAAATTGAGTTGAGATTTAAGTTTCCCAAGTTCAAGGGTAGTAAAAACCCTCTTTCGGGGGTAAGAAGAAGAGTTTGAAGAAAACTTATTCATGAGATATATGCATGAGTTAAAAGTATTTTTTAAAGCTTCCTTCATCCTACGAGTAATGAAAATAAGAGCAGAGCACAGATTTTAAAGCCAAAGTTTAATGACTCACGAGATTTGTGTTGCACACTTTATTCTACATGATTTATGAGCTTTACATTTTAGACTTATTCAAGCTATGTGAGTCATTCCTATTTGCATGCATGATTTGATTAAGAGTATTGATATTGTTTTATGTAAATTCAAACACCCCCATATACTCACTACATTCCCAAGTACTGATCCACATATACGTCTATGTGTTACATTATCTTATAATATAGGTTCAGGTGCTCGGTCCCAACCTCATCAATGATTCCCGAGTACCTTCATCTACATTTCTACAGTGGTAAGTCCTCATGGTTTGAGGACCTATCTTCAGATATTTCAGTATTCGAGTGTTTATGTTATTACTTTCAGTTCAGTTTCAACAAACCTTTCTCATTTTATTTTGTCTCAGCTCACTTTTGCCTTACAGTGCCCATGAGGGTTTTCACCAGTAAAACTCTCTCATTTTTTCATTTCTCTCAATTCATAATTTCCTTATAATGTCCATGGGGGTTTTCACCAACAAGACTTTCTTATTTTCATTTTCCTAAGCTCATCATTGCCCTACGGTGCCCATGAGAATTTTCACCAATAAGACTCTATGAGACTTTCTCATTTTTATTTTTCTTAACTCCCAATTTTCTTATAGTGTCCATGAGGCTTTTCACTAATAAGACACTCATTTTTATCTCTCTTAACTTACCATCACCTCACGCTACCCATGAGGATTTTCACCAATAAGACACTCTTATTTTTATTTCTGCTAACATATTCCTTTTGCTAAGGAAAACAAGTAGTACCCAAATGCATCATCATATCTATTGCATGCTTGGCCTTAACATTTCAATGATTGATCTGAAGGTCTTTTGTTGGTTGTAACTTGGCTTTGGATAGGGTTAGAAATAACGGATGACATGACGCACAAATGACACTTGAAGTGGGATGGGACTTACAACTTTTGGAATTGACTAAAACAGGGAAGATTAACTCATGCCCTAGTTTCTTTTGACTGGGTAATTTTAAATTCTTCATTTGCTTGGACCGAGTCCAGAGTAGGACTGTCTATAATTTATTTATCTTATAATTTATCTTTAGGTGAATTTTCAAAAACGAAATATGACATTCTCTATAACATTTTATCATTCATCCATACTATATTAAAAAGTTAAGGGCCTTAGAAATGTTTTTTGAACTTTTTCTCTTTCATTAAAAGTCTTCACTTTAGACAAAATAATCATTTACTATTTTATTTATTTAGTAAAAGAATAAAAGAAAAAAATTGTATATTAAGACTCATATTATATTTAGGATTTATTAAGATTGTTATTTTACAAATTTTCCTTCTGAAATCGTGTAGCAAGAATAGTATTAGGTTTAGGAGTTAAATTTTTTATTTACCTTGTTTAATTTTCCTTATAAAATTGGCTATTTAGAGCAAATGAAATACAACACCCTATTTTGTTTATTTTTAAGCTTTCTTTTCTTGTTACATATTCTTCTTCTACACAATAGTGGTGAAAATTTGAATCAAGTCAAAAAAAAGTTCAAATATGAAGGTATGGAAGTCAGGCATTAAGATAGAACATTTGTAGGTGTGTTATTTTCTTTTGTGTATGGGAGAGAGGTTACAGACTACCTCTCCTTCTTGTCTTGGTCTTAGTAGTATTACTAAGTTATCATATAGTCTTGTAATTTTCTATGTGTATTATGGTTGCTATATTGTATTTTACTATTTTACAGATTCTTTTCTTACAATCATGAGTCACACACTTGCCTTTTGAGCCAAGGGTCTATTGAAAATAACTTTTCTACCTCACAATATAAGAGGGTAAGGTCTGATGCACCTTAAACCTTCATCTATACCCACAAGACCTTGGTGATTCCAAATTAGGTAATTCTATATTAGTGGCAAAAAACACAAAGGGCAAGCCTATGGTTTGTGAATGGAAATATCTTTTGTGTGTGGAGCTAACTCTTGCATATGAGCGGCATCGACACTTTAGGGTAAAGGTTGAGGTCTTACTCTCGATTTGGGTAAATAGGTGAAGTAAGTTGCATTGTGAAGTTTGAGATAATCTTTGAAGATTTTATGTCTCCTTTTAAGATGCTTTGTTGATTTGGAAGGTTCATTTGATATAAACTTCCATCCTTGCTTCATAAATATGTGCTTATTGAAAAATTTTGGTTTACTTGTTGCCATGACATGTTTGGAAAGTGTTTGTAGAGCTTTGTTAGCTTATAATTTAGTATAGCTTTACTTTGGGTGTATTTGAGTTAAATACCCTATCTCATTTAATTATTCTTGGTCTCTTAAGGACAAGCAATAGTTTAAGTTTGGGGGTGGATAAGTCATCTATTTGACGACTTGCTAGCACCTTTTAAGCCTAAATTGACATGCTTCTTTGTTGATTAGATGTTAATCTCTTACTTAATGCTCATTGGTGTAGGTATAAGTTTAAAAGTAAAGATGAGCAATTAATTCATGTAAATAAAAGGCCAAATATAAAAGAAAAGAGCCATCTGCTTTGCATCTTCGTTAGATCTGCTTTCCACCTATTTTCCACCTGATCTCCATCTGCTATGGATTTACTCAAGCAGATCAAGAGCAAGCTGGCATTTTTGTGATTTTTGACAAATGTAGAATTGGAGCCTAAAAGAAGGTTTTTAGCTCATTTTCAAAACTTAGCTTCTATATTTCATCTTACCATCTTTCTTTTCATCTTAGAAAAATAATGTACTAGTCTTGGGTAAAAATGTATGTGAGTGATTCCCAAAGAAGAATTAGTGATTTTCCATTGAAGATTCTTGGAACTACATTCTCTTCATTTCTCATGGATGAAATCAAAGATAATTTTGCTATATCTCTACCCTTTTTGTCTATGAGCAGATAATTCTAAATCTTAGCGTTATGCTTGAATAGGTTGTGGTTAGTGCATATGTGTTAGCTATTTATTCTCCTCGTTAGTTATTTGTGATGGGTGTTACATTTATTCCATGACTTGATTAAGAGTTGGGGGTTGTAAACCCTAACCACCCTTGAACCTGTGTCATTCTTGAAAGAGAGGATATGGGTGAGGAATAAATACAACCAATAACTTGAATTGTTTCAGTTAATGATATATCTTAGACATAAGGATATTAATTGAGGTAATACATGTGTAAAATTGCCACAATTGTGAGGTGTTCGAAAGAATCCATTTGTCAAATTTGATATCGTAACTGAAAGAATGACATCAATACCCTTAAGTCTAGCATACCCACTAAATTTAAATAAATTTGCAAGTGCCCATGCATGAACCCACACCTAGAATTGCATAAACCCAAGGCTTATTCCCAATTGAATTCACTCTTAGCATTTTTCAACGCCAAGATAGCACTGTAAAAGTGAAGTAATTGTCATTATAAACATGTTCAAACTAATTCCCCTATTTTATATTTATGTTTGTTTCATTCACATTATAGGTCATCTTTTAGTAAACTATCAACACTCTTGAGTTTTGAATTACATGCGTTAACTCCTTGTGGATCAGCCCAAACCTAAGTTGGGTTATTGTATTGACAACGATCGCTTATACCTATTCAGGAGTGTAATTTGAGCATTATCAAAAATGGAGACGTTGCCGAGGAGTGAAACATAGTTTTCTCTCTTGTAGTATTTTTAGTTACTTTGGGTTAGCCGTAGTGTTTTATTTTACGATGTTTGGTGTTTTTGTTCTTTTTTAGGTGCATATAATAATATACATGATACATTAAGCCAACAAGGTAGTTATGTTGGGATGGTTGATGGGTATCTTAAGGACGATGATCACATCGAGATGTGGGCCCAGCTATACTATTCATATCCCACCGATGGAAGAAAATGGAGTATTTCATATTAATAGAGTGATGCTTTATTTTATTTAAATGAATAGGTTGTTTGGAGGACAAGAATATGAGGTTTCTAATATAAAATTGAAGAATTTTATTGATGTGTGTTCTCTATTTGACATAGCCCACATATCTCAAGAGTCCGTCCGATTGAGTCTTTTCTTATTTCTTTAATGGGAGAAGCGATCTTATAGTTGCATTCTTTTACCACGAGTTCTATCACTTCATGGGTTGAGCTCACAGAGGCATTCTTGGAAAGATACTTTCCTCCTTCTCGAATCTTGCAACTAAGGGACAAAATCACTAACTTTTTTTGACTTAATGGCGAACCATTATATAAAGTTTGGCAATGGTTTAAGATAATGCAATGCCTAAATTATTAGGTTTTAGAGAAAATGTCTCTTCAAATTTTCTATAGGGCATTGGACCAATTGAACAAGATGGTAGTTGATAATGCAATCGGTGACTCTCTTATCAAACTATCTTATAGTGTTGTGTTGGCTTTGTTAGATCAAGTGACCAAGAAAAGTAGAGGGTGGAACACAAGAGATACCGAGGTGGCTATGGGAGCTCCCTCCACATTATTTGTAAGCAAAGAGCAAAGAAAAAGGGATAAAGAAAGAGATACAAATATAGTTAAAATAATGGTGCAACTTGATCTTATCACCAAGTATGTGATACGAGCACCTCCTAAGGTGGTTAACACCATTGCTTCTAAGAGTACTAGAGCTTATGATGATTAGGGAATGGAGGCCCTTGATAAAGAAATTTGGTTCTTATCGAACCAAATGGGGCATTTCTGCCCTACCTATCAAAGGCATAGTGGGAATCAAGGTTGGAAGAAAAGAGACCAAAATAGAGATTAGCGTGATAGATATCATGATAGATACCAAGATTAGAGAGATAAAGAAAGATATTATGACTGATACGTACCTCCGCATGATAGGGCAAAGGGTAAAGAGTCAAATTTTATTGACCCAACTAAAAAAAAGAAGATGTCCTTGGTCGGATCTTAATGGGTGTTGAGGGGACCGATAAGATGGTGAGAGAGATGAAAGGTGACTCTTACAACTCAATCAAAGGGTGACATCTCATTCGGCCCCTATCAAGTAACTTGAAACTCAATTGGGCCAAATCTTGGCATAACTAAATGCAAAAGCAAAGGGTGAATTGCCCCCGCAAGTGTATACATAGTGGTATATGAGTTGACGATCCCTCTATAGGTTCCACATCAGGAAGGCCTGTCTCCATGGGTATATATGGAGGTTATGAAACAATGTCGTGCATCATCATCACCAGCTGCAATAGCAACAACAACATCATCATCTTGTACGTTGCACTTGCTTTAATGTGTTAATGTTATGATTGAATTTCTGTATTGACTTGTTATATGTCTACTTGCTCTATATCCTATTATTTATACTTTACCATCTTATATATACATGTTTTTATCTATTTCTACTTGCATGTGATATATTGTATACTTGTGTTCTACTTGTTGTGTTGTTTTTATTCTTATGATCTATTAAAACTGCTAGTGCAAGCATTGAGGGCTACTGTTGTGGGATATTTTCTGATTGCAGGTGACATGCCTTTAGTGTGTATTTTGAATACTTTATTTTTGACTTTGCTCAGTCAACCTATGATATCTACTGAGTATAAGTTGATTGTACTCACTCTTACTAAACCCTTCTGATGCAGATTCAAGTTCGGGTATACCCCATATTGCTTAATCGGGTGCCTGTTCGAACTTTCCAGTTAGTAGATGATTTTCAGATTTCAAATTTCTTTTGTTACATTTCTTTATTTACTATGTCTTTACTTTTATTTTAGAGACAAAGTTTCTCTTGTATTTGGACATCTTATGTATTTTTTTGAATTCAAGTTGTATTTAGATACTTTCTTATACTGTCGACACTTGGTTTTGGGAGTTATGGTTGTATTTTTATGTTTATTTTAACATTTATTATACTTGTATGGTTCGTCTACATTCTATAAGCCTTACCATAGGGTTGTTATTAACCTTTTTCCTTCTGTATTAGTTTATGTGTTAGGCTTACAGGTCAAGGTCCACTACGACAAGTGCCATCACGACTCTTTAGATTTTGGGTCATGACAAATTGGTATCAGAGCAGTCAGGTTTCATTGGTATCAACGGTATAGGAATAATATGTCTAATAGAGTCTCACAGATCAGTACATAGACATCTGTATCTATCTTTGAGAAGCTATAGGATATCTTTTGAATAACTTTCCTTATTTCATTCCTTATCGTGTGTAGTTCTATTATACCGCATATTCTAAGTTGTCTTTTACTCATTCTGTGCGGATGGTGTCGACTAGGTCTAGTGTTATCAGAGATGCAGAGCCTTCACCTAGAGGGAAAACCTCGAGTCATGGATGGACCCAAGAGAGTGTACAAGCCTGTGGTTCAGCCCTATCTAGAAAGAGTTCTAGGGGACTCTCCCTTGAGCCTCGGGTTGAGCAGGTTAGAGGTATAGGTTCTACTCTAGTTCCTAAAGGTTCGTCTTCCCCAATTTTAGAAAGATTATTGGTGTATTTGCTAACCCTTTTAGAGGGTTCTCCTTTGGTTATGCCGGGTGTTCCTCCAGTTCAGAGTGTGGATCCTCCTGTTGCACCTGCTTTTATTTAGGGTACTCCTCAGACTCAAAGTACTATTCCTCCTTCAATGCGGATATCTGAGTATGTTACTCTGGGTTAAGAGTTTGGCCTTCATCTACGTTACCCCCTCTGGCGGGATCTCAACCAGTTATACTTATTTTACCTCATGCTTTTTAGCTAGCCTCGACTCGATGATAGTGTTTAGGGCTTTATTCCAGAGTATAGGAGACCAGTCTTAGATGCAAGGATCTATTCCTCGAGTGTCTCAGGGAGGCGCTAACAGGTTGTGCTGCCAGGACAAGTTTAGAGGTTATTTTGTACGTGAAGAGACTGGTTATATGGCTGAGCATTTTCCCTATTGTATTTTAGGACTGCTCTTATTACAATTGTGAGAGGTAGGTATGTTACAAAAGGAACGAGAGGTAGAGGTAGTGGAGGTCATGGTGGTGATCACAGGGTTATTCAGCCGATTGGTGGTCGTGGACTATGTTATGCTTTACTAGCCAGACCTGAGGCAGAGGATACTGATGTTGTGATAACAGGTATCGTCCCCATTTGTTTCAGATCTGCATTTGTGTTATTTGACCCCGGATTGACTTTATCCTATGTGTCTACATATTTTGCTTCTGGTTTTAATTCTATTAGTGAGCCTCTTGCCATGCTTATTTGTGTATCTACCCCTATAGGAGATTCTTTAGTGATGGATCGGGTGCACCAATCTTGTGTTGTGACCTTTTTTGGCCGTGAGACTTTGGTAGATCTACTTGTGTTAGATATAGTTAGTTTTGATGTTATTTTGGGTATGGATTGGTCGGCTCCATATTATGTTGTCCTAGATTGTTTTGCTGAGACTATGACTTTAGCTTCGCCGAGTGTGTTAAGGGTAGCTTGGAAGAGTGTTCTTCATTTGAGTCCTAAGAGGGTTATCTTTTATGTCTAAGCTCATAGATTAGTTGAGAGTGGATAGTTAGATTATTGGATCATATTCGTGATACTAGTGTTGTTTCACCACCTTTCTTGGATTTTTTTCATGATGTTTGTGAGTTTATGGGTGTGTTCCTTACTGATTTGCCTAGTATTCCTTTGGATCATGATATTGATTTTTCTATTGATGTTGAGATGGGAACCAATCATGATTTTATTCCTCCTTATAAGATTGCCCCAGTTGAAATAAAGGAATTGAACGATCAGTTGAAAGAGTTGTAAGATAAGGGATTTATCCGACCTAGTATTCCACTTTGGGGTGCGCCTGCCTTGTTTATGAAGAAGAAGGATGGGTCTATGCATATGTGTACTGATTATCGGCAGTTGAACAAGGTAATGGTTAAGAACAAGTATCCTCTTTCTCACATTGATAATTTATATGATTAGCTTTCACGACCTGAGGCTACCCCCTAGTCGTGACAACGGTGCTTACACTCACAATTGACCACAAGCTAACCTATGAGCTGGTACCTACTGTGAGCATTGAATAAAGTAACAAAGTACACATGTTCAAAAGTAAATTGTCAATGTTTAAGGTTTAAATACTAATAAGATAATGTAAAACTGGATACTAAAATACGTATGAAAATGTGTCGGAATGACTGAAAACATCTGATAAAACCAACTGACTATCTTACTAACTGACTGCATGTTTGAAAGCCTCTAAACTGACTGAAGAGTTGATGGGACAGGCCCCAAATAACTCCAAACTAAATTAACTAAAAGGAAATGCGGAAATACTTAAATAACATAACAGGTCCTCGACATATGAGGACTTACTACAACTGCTGATGCTTATAAGCTGAACGGTCTAAGCACGATCAGGAACTGAGCATCCGAACCTATGATATAAGGCATCATAGCACGAAGAAAGTATGTGGTCAGTACTTTGAATGTACTGATATATGAGATGAGGTTAGGCTGAAATGCATAGGTTCATGTGCATGAAATACTGACTGACTGAATAGCATGAGATAATGACTGACTGAATAACATGAGATAACTAATGAATAATATGTGTGAAAGCTGTAAAATCTGAGAATACATGACCAAGCATATAACATGATACTGAAATAGTCTATAAACTGAAATAATGAAATCTAGTAACTGAATAACTGATGAACTAAATGCTATGGTCAAACAAACATAAAATGAATTCTGTACTGAATACTGAACTGAGACTGTGGGAGGTATCATCAAATCGACATTCCCCAATCTGAGCTAATTAGGGTCCAACCTGTAACCCTAGTTGGAAGGGTACAAGTACCGTGCCACAGGTACTAACAATGGTTGTGTGGATCCACTAATGAGTCTCCCTGATCTGGCAGGTTCTCTAATGAGATATGTGTTACCCTCAACTGGCAGGTAAGCACTTTATCAACCCTCAACTGGCAAGTAATATCTCAAACCTATGCTGGCTATGTAGTTCTGAAACTCAGAGACTGCTACTAAAAGTCACACCCTCTACTGACAGGTAAGCCCATTCCTGGGTTCACTCGGTGCTAAATCCTACTCCCAACTGAATGACACTGAATTACTGGACTGAACAAATGACTGATCATGGTAACTAACTGAATGACAATGTTCATGGTTTATATGAAACCATACTGAAGATACTGAAATCATTTAAACAGCTAAGCATCGGGTGTTCATAACCCTCCAACACTAAATGAAAATATCAACAAGGACATGTAAAGCTTTGAAACCCATATTAAAGGATCATTTCTCAAAACCCAACATTTGGACATTTTATCAAATAAGTGGGAGCCATGAAGTTAAGTATGGGAATGAGTAAAGCATGTGATTGAAAACATAGTTACAATACTAAAACCATGAATTAGGGATTTAACATGAGGATTTCAATGCTCAAGTCATATAAGAGCTCATTCCATCGAAAAACACTTGAAACATAACTTGTAATCAAAATCAATAACAATTTCATGGAGACAATTCATCACAAATATGTAAAAACTCATAGTTTGATATAAAAAGAGGATTCTTGGACTCCATGTGTGAAAATGTGCCATAGATGAATTAACTTCCCCAGACATGCTCCTTACACCCCTGAACATGAATTAACTCAAGAACCTACGTCTTGGGGTCGGGAAGAATCGTTTAAAAATTCTCGAAGTTAAGAGGTCAAAAATATGACTAAGTCCTTAACACTTAGTTAAATTTTCAGGCTTCAAGCCTCTTGTACATGTAACTAGGAGTTGAACTAAGCTAAGAAAAGTACGGGGTGTTACAATATCCCCCCTTTGGGAACATTCGTCCTCGACTAAGACTGATTAAGTTAAGAATACTAGGGAAACTAAAATCACATACTGAACATGCATAACTAAAAACATAATTAGATATCCGAGTTTGAAACATGATATATGACTGAACTGAATTCGTGAATGCATGCAATGACATGAGAATGATTATATAGCTAGAACTGAGAATGGAAAAGAGACAAACTAAGGAAAACAGTTACCTTAAGTTGATCTGAGTTTGCGAAGAAAAGATGATGGTACTTGGTATGCATATCTGCTTCTGCTTCCCAAGTGGCTCCCTCAACGGACTGATTCTGCCAAATAACTTTGACCAAGGGATTTGACCAAGGGAACTTATTTGTTCCTTAGTTTATGAATCTAATGTTCAAGTATCTCGACTAAGATTTCTATGTAAGAAAGGCTATCCTGAACATCTGTGCTTTCTAAAGGGACTACAATATCTAGATCACCAATCCATTTCTTTAACAAAGAGACATGGAACACTGGATGCACTGATGCTAAATCTGCAGTCAACTCAAGCTCATAAGCTATCTTTCTAAAATGACTTAAAATTCTGTAACGGCCAATATATCGGGGACAGAGTTTTCCCTTCTTTCCAAATCTTTTCACTCCCTTCATGGGAGAGATTTTCAAATATACCAAATCCACAACTACAAACTCAAGATCTCTCCTATGTAGATCTATATAGGATTTCTGTTGACTTTGGGCGGTCTTAAGCCTCCCCCTATCAACTAAACCTCCTCTATTGCATCAAATTTTGAATCTGTCCCTACCAAAGTAGCCTCTCCTGCCTCAAACCAACTAATAAGAAATCTACATCTCCTTCTATACAGTGCCTCAAATAGGGCCATCCGAATACTAAAGTGATAACTGTTATTGTAGGCAAACTCAATCAAAGGCAAGCGATCATCCCAACTCCCTTTAAAGTCAATAACACATGCTCTCAACATGTTCTCTAAAATCTTAATGGTCCTTTTTGCCTGACCATCTATCTGAGGATGAAAAGTTGTACTGAGATGAACTTGGGTACCAAGACCCTTCTAAAAAGCATTCCAAAAGTGAGTGATAAACTGAGTACCTCTATCTGAAATAATAGAGAACGGGACTCTGTGCAGCCTAAAAACTCTATAATATATAGCTTGGTGTAGTCCTTAGTTGAATAAGAAGTATGAACAGGCAAGAAATGGGCTGATTTGGTCATTCTGTCTACAATGAACCATATCAAATCATGCTAACGACGCGAACGGGGAAAATCCATCACAAAATCCATATTCACCTTTTCCCATTTCCAAGTAGGAATGATGAAATCCTGCATTGTACCACTAGGCCTCTAGTGTTCAACCTTAACCTGATGACAGTTAGAATACTTAGCTACAAACTCTGCAATATCCCTCTTTATACCACTACACCAATAGATTTTCCGCAAATCACAGTACATCTTAGTGTCTCCTGGGTGAATAGAATAACATGCACCATGTGCTTCTACAAGGATTCACTATCTCAAACCATCAACACATGACACACATAGCCTACCCTGACAACACAACACACCAACTGCCCCTTGGGAGAAAACCTCTAATTTCTGACCACTAACTGATTTCTTCAACTTAACTAAACTGGGATCCCTCTCTTACTTCTCCTTTACTTTAGCAACCAAAGAAGATTCTGAACTATTCTGAACCTAAACAATATCTTCAGTTGAATCAACCAACCGAATGCCTAATTTAGCTAGCTGATGAACCTTCCTGACTAACTTCTTCTTATCATTCTCAACATGAGCAACACTACCCATATACAATCTACTAAGGATGTTTGCAACTATATTGTCCTTGCTCGGATGATACAATACACCCATATCTAGAACTCCAGATGATACTAAGTCAATTTCCCTTTTGAAAAAAACTCCGAGAAGCTCTTCAGGAACATATCTGGAAATCCCCTTACTACTGAAACTGACTCAAGACTTAGAGTCTTAGAATTAGAGTCTTTAACTCAAACGAGATGGTACATGCACCCCTTGGATATCATATTTCTTGCTCTAAGATATGACATAATCTGACCCCTAAGCGCTAAAGTACTACCCCTCCATTTAATAACTGGTTCATTAGAAAACTTAAACTGGACGACTTTATTTTGCCATCAACAAGGCATAACATGAGTGGAGCCAATTCATACTAAGAATGATATCAAAATCAGTCATCTCTAACTCCACAAGGTCAATTGAGGTGACTTTCTGGGATATTGTGATCGAACAGTTCCTGTATACCTACATAGATACAATAGAGACACCTACTAGAGTAGACACTGAGAAGAGTTTTGCTAAAGATTCGATACTGATACCATAATCGACAGCAATGTCGGGGTTAAAAAGAAAGTAAAGTTTCGGGGTCTAATAAAGCATAAACATGAAAGTGAAAGACCTGTAACATACCCGTAAACACATCAGGAGAGATTTCTTGATTCTGTCGGGAATGGAGTGCATACAATCTATTCTGGTACTGACCGTTGGTTGTACTGGATGCGGCACCCTGTTGAGCTTGGCTATCGGGTAGAACTGGAGAATGACTGGACTGACCCTACTGACTACTCTTTGGGCAATCTCTGACCCAGTGGCTTGGCTTGCACACCCAAAGCACACATCATTGCTGGCTCTACACACACCATGATGATTCCTACCATATTTTTGGCAAAGAGGATTAGTATGACCACTGTTCATACTACCTTTGGGCTTAGAGCATGGATCCCTATCCCGACTGTTATTCCTAAAATTTGGTACTGGCGCACTAGATGAAGATGGATCTGGGGATAAAATCTTCTGACGGAATTGAGAAAAATTACCACCCTCTGACTTTGGCTAAGAAAAATTAAAGCTACCTGTTTTGGCCCTCTTATTCTCTCTCTTTTTCCTAAAGCTTCTGCTCCTCAATCTGTTGAACATGGACCATAAGCCTAGATATGTCCATATTTGTAATCAACATAGCAGTCCTACACTTCTTGACCACACTATTAGATATACCAGAAATGAACTTACTCATTCTAGACCTATTATCTACAACAACATTAGGAGTATACCTCGCCAACTGAGTAAACTTAAGCGAATACTCCTTCAAACTCATACTGCCTTGCTTTAAATTAATGAACTCCTACAACTTTACTTTCCTCAACTCTAAAGTAAATAACCTATCTAAAAATATCGTGGTAAACTTTTTTTTTTAAAATTAGGGGTAGGAAAAGGGGAATGGGGGAGGAGATTACAATGTGGGGAATCGAACCCTCACCAACAAGGTGGAAGTTTAGATAACTAACCAACTAAGATACTAAGATTCTCCTATCGTGGCAAACACTTCCCACAAAATAGGCCATACCTCATCACCCCTATAGCTTTTCCACTGCTTATACCAAGTATGAGTTATATTCTGCAACTGGTATGCAGCTAACTCTGCACTCTCACTCGAAATGAAACCCATGATATCATTCACCTTCTGATCTATATCAAGAAACTCTTGCAGATCCTCCCCATTCTTGGATCTCAAAAATAAAGAAGGTTTCATTTGGGTAACGTCTTGAATCCTAGTTGTAGCTACATTTGCCACTGGATTAGCTGGGGCAATAGCCTGCTGATTATTCTGAGCAGTTACTGAGTGAGATAAGGTAGTGAATATAGCTCTGAACTAGGTATGAGAGTCATGCTCATTCCGAGGATCTTCCTGAACAGGCGAAGGTGCGGGCTAGTACCTATTTCTTCTTTTGTTATTCTTTTTGGGAGGCATTTTTCTGTAATGGAATAAAGAATAGATTTGAAAGAGATCTTAAATAGAGATTATTCTCACTCGTACGACATGAATACTGTAAGAAGGAAAAATTTTCCTAAAACATTTTGTATCCTCTTGTCCATGAATGTGGCGCGTTTCACATACATGCACAAGACTCTACTCAACACGTCTTACAAACTCCCAAGGACACTGCAAAACCTTAGGCTCTAATATCAAGTTTTGTCACGACCTTAGACTACCCCTAGTCGCGACAATAGTACTTATGATCATAAGTGACCATAAGTTAACCCATGAGTTGGTACCTTCTGTGAGCATTGAATAAAGTAACAAAATACATATGTGCGAAAGTAAACTGTCAACGCTTTAAAGTTTAAATACTGATAGGATAATGTAAAATTGGATACTGAAATACGTATCAAAACATGTTTGAATGACTAAAAACATCTGATAAAATTGACTGACTACCTAACTGACTGACTGCATGTCTGAAAGCCTCTAAACTGACTGAAGAATTGATGGGACAGGCCCCAACTAACTCCAAACGAAACTACTAAAAGGAAATGCAAAAATACTAAAATAACATAACAGGTCTACGACATATGGGGACTCACCATAACTACTACTACTGATAAGCTGAACGGTCTAAGTGCGGTTAGAAAATTCAGCATCCGAACCTATGTGATAAGATATCATAGCACGAAGAAAGTATGCGGTCAGTACTTTGAATATACTAGTATATGAGATGAGGTTAGGCTAAAATGCATAAGTTCATGTGCATGAAATACTGACTGACTGAATAGCATGAGATAATGACTGACTGAATAACATGAGATAACTAATGCATAATATGCGTGAAAGCTGTAAAATCTGAGAATACATGACCAAGAATATAACATGATACTGAAATAGACTGTAAACTGAAATACAAGAATCTGGTAATTGAATAATTGATGAACTATATGATATAGTCAAGCAAACCTGAACTGAATTCTATAGTGAATACTAAACTAGGATTGCGGGAGGTATCATCTAACTGACATGCCTCAATCTGAGCTAATCGGGATCCAACCTATAACCCCAGTTGGAAGGGTGTCCATACCGTGCCATGGGTACTAACAATAATTATGTGGATCCACTAAACTAATGTCCTAAGGACTAATGAGTCACCCTCAAATGGAAGGTCCTCTAATGAGATATGTGTTATCCTCAACTGGCAGGTAAACACTTTATCAAACCTCAACTAGTAGGTTGATATCTCTAACCTTTGCTGGCTATGTAGTTTTGTAACTCAGGGATTACTACTAAAGGTCACACCCTCTACTAGCAGGTGAGCCTCCATCCCTAGGTTCGCTAGATGCTAAATCGTACTCCCAACTGAATGACACTGAATTACTGGACTAAACTAAGCTTAACTGAACAAACAACAGATCATGATAACCGACTAAATAAAAAAACTCATGATTTATCTAAAATCGTACTGAAGATTCGGAAATCATGTAAACAGCTAAGTATCGGATGTTCATAACCCTTAAACACTAAATAAAAATATCAATAAGGACATGTAAAGCCTTAAAACCTATATAAAGGATCATTGCTCAAAACCTAATATTTGTATATTTCATCAAACATATGAGAGTCATGAATTTTAGCATGAAAATGGGTAAAACATGTGATTGAAAACATAGTTACAATACTAAAACCATGAATTAGGGATTTAACATAGAAAATTTCATCATCCAAATCATATAAGGGCTTATTCCATCGAAAAACACTTGAAACATAACTTGTAATCAAAATCAATAGCAATTTCATGGAGATAATACATCATAAAAAGGTAAAAACTCATAATATGATATAAAAAGGGGATTCTTGGACTCCACGGGTGAAAAGGGCCCATATATGAGCATCACACATACCTTGAATCGTTAATCTTGAAAAAGAAACACAAATCTTTAAGATTCTTTGAAGGTTCTTGGATTTGGTAACTTGATTTCTTGGTTTACTTGGAGAGAAAGAATGAAATTGATAAACTTGGGGGAATGATTAGGGTTTGTTTTTTAGAGGAAATTAGGGGAAATGGGCATATAATGCCCCAACCGACTTTTAATTTGTGTTTTTTCAAATTAGATTGAGGGGAAAAGACGTAATTACCCCTCAGATATTTAAATTCATAATTGGAACATGTATTGAAGAGAGACTATGGTACGATGGGTGCCTTATCGCTATAGCCACTATGACGCACCACTATTATGGTGAGCTGCTGGAATCAAAATCCAAACACGACCCAATCTTTGTCCAAAAAATCTGAAACTTCCCTAAGACATGCTCTTTACACCCCTGGACATGAATTAACCTGAACATGGATTAACTTAAAAACCTATGTATCGGGGTCAGGAAGATTCGCACCTGGGCAGTTCAGACTGATTTCTGTATTTCGGTGATAACTTTTTACCCCGATATCAGATTTAGGCGAATTTGGTATCGATGAAAAGCTTATTCAATTTCTCACACAACAAAAAGTCAAAATCTTGAAAATTTCATGTGTATAAAAGTGGATTCATACTTTAAAGCAAGTCTTTAATATTTTTGGAATGATTTTTAAGCTAGGTAGATGTAAGGGGTATTATAACTTTTTTGTTTGATTATTTTCTATCTCCTGCGAGAAACCATATCCAACATTTCTAACGCATTTCTTGTGGCCAAAAGTGTACCTAAAGAATGAGAAACTCTTGGATTGCTCTTCCTTGATTCCTTATTTTCATCGAGCATCCTTTGATTGCCCTATGATGATGCTACATTTCGTATCTCTGTACTTTCTTCCTACTGTTTTTCCCTTCCACCCACTGTTTTTCTCCTTTTCTTTCTTTAATTGCATTGTACATTGACTAACTTTATTTCCAAAGTTTTTATAGTGTGTAAATATGGTGGGTTTCCACCCATACTCTACCCGTTGTTCAATAATATGGCCTTGATCATTTTCGAACATTACCCCTGTTGGGTAAACTTTGTCCATGGGCAATTCCACTTAAGCTCTAGAATATGTCATACATTCCTTGTTTGACATAGCCCTATCAGCTTTTAGTGGTATCCCAACCAAACCTAATATTTTGGTCAGTGCTCCTTTTCCCTAGTATTTGATTGTCATGACCCGAGGCTACCCCCTAGTTGCGATAACGGTGCTTACGATCACAAGTGACCACAAGCTAACCCATGGGCTGGTACCTGCTATGAACACTGAATAATATACTGATAATGAACATATGCGGAAACAACTGAATAAAGCCATAAGGTTCAAATACTGGAAATACGATTTAAATTATAAGTCTGCACATCTGATGATATATTGAAAATAACTATCAAACAACTGATAAATTGACTAACTGTCCGAATGACTGAAAATATCTAAAAGCCTCTAAATGACTAAAGAGTTGATGGGGGAGGCCCCAACTAACTACAAACTGAACTCACTGAAAAGAAATGCAAAAGCACTGAAATAACATAATAGGTCTTCGACATATGAGCACTTACCACAACTACTGTTGCTGATAAGCTGGACTGTCTAAGTGTGGTCAGGAAACTGAGCATCCGAACCTATGATATAAGACATCATAGTGGAAAAAAAAGTATGCGATCAATACTTTGAATATACTAGTTTATGAGATGAGGTTAGGCTGAAATGCATAGGTTAATGTGCATGAAATAATGACTGATTGTATAGTATGAGATAACTAATGCATAAATGTGTAAAAGCTGTAAAATTTGAGAATACATGACCAAGCATATAACATGATACTGAAATAGTCTGTAAAATGATATACTAAAATCTAGTAACTGAATAACTGATGAAATGTATGTTATGATCAAGAAAGACTGAACTGAATTCTATACTGAATACTGAACTGAGATTGTTGGAGGTATCATCTAACCTACATGCCCCAATTTGAGCTAATCGGGGTCCAACCTGTAACCTCAGTTGGAAGGTTGTTAGTATCGTGCCACGGGTACTAACACGGGTTGTGTGGATCCACTAAACTAATATCCCAAGGACTAATGAGTCACCCTCATCTGGTAGGTGCTCTAATGAGATATGTGTTACCCTCAACTGACAGGTTGATATCTCTAATCTACGTTGGATATGTAGTTCTGGAACTAAGGGGCTGCTACTAAAGATCATACCCTCTACTGGCAGGTGAGCCCCCATCCTTGGGTTCGCTCGGTGTTAAATCCTATTCCCAATTGAATGACACTAATTACTTGGCTGAACTAAGTTTAACTAAGCAAACAACTGATCATGATACTAATTGAATGACAATGCTCATTCAAAAAATTCAAAACTTCTCTGAGACATGCTCTTTACACCCGTGAACATGAATTAACCCAAAAATCAACATCTCGGGGTTGGGAAGACTCGTTTAAAAAAATCCTCGAAGTTAAGAGGCCAAAAAAATGACTAAGTCTCCAACACTTGGTGAAAATTTTCAGGCTTTAAGCCTCTTATACATGCAACTAGGACCTGAACTAAGTTAAGAAAAGTACGGGGTATTACATTGATTTTCACCCCTGGCACTTGAACCACGCTGGCAGACTAATGAATTTTTCTTTTGTGACTTCAACGTCCTGCGCCCAAGCTTTGATAACTATTGGCTTGCGATCAAATGTCAACACTCATTCTTCTACTGCTTTAGCTATCTCCTCATGTAAATTGGATCTCACAAGGATATCTCTTCGGTTTACTTGAGCTAACCTTTCAATTTCTATCCCCTTCCACACGTGATAATTTCCAAAGATTCACTTCCTTCTATATGTCTTCCATCCCAATCACTACAACAAATGTGATATTTAGCCACAAAAAATTTAGCTACGTTAAAAAATTTATCATTAATTATGTATTTTTTGTGACAAAATTTATATTTCATCCTCAAATGCCTGAGTAACATATTTTTAGTGACGATAAATAAATTTTGTAGCAAATGTTTTTTCTTCAAAACTCTCCCACCAAAAAAATGAATTGGCGCCAATTATCAGGTAATTTTAACCACGAGTTTAAGACTATTAATGACAATCATTTTCGTCACTAAATTTATTGACAATTTGTGACAAACCTCAAATTCATGACTTACATACTTTAGTGACAAAAATAAATTTCGTAGCAAATATTTTTTCTACAAAGCATTCCTATCAAAAAATAAATCGCCTCCAATTATTAGGTTATTTTAGTCTCGAATTTTCAGAATATTGGCGATGATCAATTTCATTGCTAATTTTGTTGTCAATTTGTGACTGACCATCATGTCTTTAATTAGGGTAAGTTTAGATATGAAATTATTTCGTCACTATAGTATGTAATCAAATCAGTGACATAATAAAATTTGTAGTGAAATGATGTAAAATTTAGTCATTTATTGTATATTATTTGTGACATTAGTTTTTGTCACTAATAGTATAAACAATTAGTAACAATCACTATATATATATATATATATATATATATATTTTGAATTCTTTCAAAATCATTTTTTAGGGTCAAAATTTTTGCTCAGACAATAATTAGTTGAATCAAAATCGAAGCTTTGTGATCACTATTATATTATTTTTTATAGTTTACAGGTAGTAGATGAATGTCAGTTGGCTTTGAAGAATTTCTTAAGTAAAGGTTAGGTTTAATTGTATTGTTTTGATATCTTTATTATGTTATTATTTTATTTTAATTTACAGATGCTAGATGAATGTAGGTCGGCTTTGAAATTTTTTTAGGTAAAGGTTTGGTTTAATTGTATTATCGTAATATCTCTATTAGTTTGTTATTTTGTGGTAGTTTACAGTTTGTAGATAAATCTTGATCGGCTTTGAGAATTTTTTGTGTGTAAAATATGTTTAATAAATAAATTTTTCATCTTTACATACTCAAAAGATATTAAATTTAATTATTATCTTAAACGATATTATTTTTTTACCAATATATATATATATATATATATATATATATATATATATATTTATATTTATTAATTATATAGAAATTCAAGTTTAATTCAATTCGATGTTTTTTCCAATCAATTCCCTTACAGTATGGCCACTTTTTTTAACCTAAAATATTATATATGTCAATTTTAGTCATATTTCGAGTCAAGTTGACCTAATTTAGACCTCCAATTTTAATTGATCCAATATGCTGAGCCACTAGGTGACTCGATCCCAATTCAGAGTACTAAATTAAATATAATTGTTCATCATACCTGATGCGAAGCATCAAATCTAATTTTCTTTTTCTTTCCTTTATAATTAGTATACATATTTGTTTGATGCACGATCGACATACAAAAAGTTATTACGTTAAATTTAATATATCAAAATATTAATTAAATTTGAAACATTATTATTATTGAGACTTCACACTCCATTATTGGTGGTCTTTAATTACTATTTCTATCTCTTTTTAAATCAAAGTCATAGCAAAAGACTTTTCACTTATAGTATGGATAAAACAAATACACTACTATAAATATTACATTTTTTACTTTCTTGACAAATCAGATACTTAGAAATTTGATTTGAGTGTAATCGGGTATAATTACATTATTTGATCAATTTATTTAGCGAGATAATTAATTACTTGATAAGTAGCAAATATGGTGTAAGAATAATTACACTGTTTTTCATTTTTATTTTAATTTGTTATTATTTTAATATATTTTTTATTTCTAATATTTTAGCTCTTTTTTATTTTGTTTAAAGATTTATTTTTATTTTACTTTATTTATATTTTAATTCTTTACTTCTCTTTTCGAGACCTTTTACTTCTTGTGATTCAATGCACTTGCTTATATATTTTGTTTCTTATTTATTATCTTTATTTTAAAGTATTAATAATTGCAGAATTATTAAAGTAAATACTTGGAGTAGTTTTATATACATAATAAGACTCATTTTAATAAGTACTCCTTTATTGACCTACTTTGCACACTATAGTAATAATTTTAGGGACAATTTCGTCCACCCAAATCCCCAATTTCAGTGGTAAATAGAGTGTTAAGTTCTTTCTTCATTTCTTTCTATCCATTATTTTTCGTTCTCCGCACCTTTAGGCAAAAGGCCTTACAATTTTTTCTATTTTGTTATACATTGATTTACTTTATTGCTGTATGTATCGGTTGTTTTGGTATATATAATTATGGCTAAATACACATACAGGTCCTTAACTATTTTACTTTTTGTGCATAGACACTTCAATTAAATCATCTACTTATTGGACCCTAGGCTTCTTCACAAAATATGTTAATTGAGCCCAATTACTGATGTGGCGCTGACATGTCATGTCATGTGTAATGCACTCTCCTTAAGGAGAGTGAAAAACTATTTTTAATTAAAAAAATTAAACATAAGCAATTCCAACCAATTAAAAAAATACATTAGGAATTTTTTTAAAAAAAGAAGAAAATAACCATTATCTTCTTCTCCATATCTTCTCTCCATCAATGGCTTCTTCAAAAATCATTCACATATAAGTTGAGTGACAAAGCATAATTAATCAACAAAATTAAACATAAAAACCCCCAACCAATTAAAAAAACACATTATAAAGAAATAAAAAAAAAAGGAAATAGGCATCATCTTCTTCTCCATATCTTCTTCACCATTAATGGCTTCTTTAAAAATCATTCATATATAAATTGAGTGAGAAACTACAATTAATGACTTCTCAGTATCTTTTTTTCCATTAATAACTTCTTTAAAAAACACATTGAAGAAATAAAAAAAAATAACCATCAGTTTTCCTTAATAAGATACAATTTTTTTTTTTTAACTTTCTTGTTCAATCCGCGAAGGGAGCTTGGGGGGATCAATCAACGAAGGGGGTTGTTTGGAAGAGAAGGCTGCTGGGGGTGGGGAAGGGGGCTGGGGGGCTTCAATCGACGAAGGAGGAGGGGTTTTTGGAAGAGAAGGGCTGCGGGGATGGGCAAGGGGGCTGGGAGGTGTTCAATCGTTGAAGGGGTAGGGGTGTTTGGGAGAGAAGGGCTGGAGGGGGGTTAATTAGTTTATTTATTTTTAATTTAGATTTACTTTTATTAAAAAAATATTTTTATAATTATTTTAAATTAAAATGCCATATGTCGTTATTTAACTCTCCACTTTGCCACATATCAGCGTGTGTATTACACGCAATTCATATTTTTTGCCACGTCAGCAAATTGGGCTCAATTGAATCCATTTGCGAAGGAGTAAAGGGTTCAATATGTACCTGACTTAATTGAGGTGCCTATACGGAAAAAGTGAAATAGTTCAGAGGCCTGTATATATATTTCGTCTATAATTATCATACTTAGAACTATATGGGTCCATCATTTCATTGGCATGGATTTTAAATAGATCTGTCATCGTGGGGTTTACACAAAGAAAAGAATCAATATAAGACTTGCCTTTCCTTGAAGAGACAAATTAAAATCCTAGAGAAATTCTTTATCATTGAGCTTTTTTGTTATGATCCTATTGCAGAAAAGTCCGTTGGTTAAATGGGGAGCTAATGTGGGG
The DNA here is from genome assembly GCF_002878395.1 of Capsicum annuum. NCBI lineage: Eukaryota > Viridiplantae > Streptophyta > Magnoliopsida > Solanales > Solanaceae > Capsicum > Capsicum annuum. The sequence continues at coordinate 68,041,280 of NC_061121.1, forward strand.
CTTATATAACCTTAATAGCTAGCTTTTGTACTATAGTTTTCCTGTGGTTGTATCATCTCCTTAGTCGAGAGTGAATTACTTTTGGTGTGACTGCTCAACTGTGAATTGGGATAAGTTATACAAAAATCTGTTTTGGCGGTTTAATCCTGAGCTACCTCAAAGGAGCATGGTCCAACCATGAATAAAGGAAGTCTCAGATTCAATCTTCCTTACTGCATTTGCAGAAAAGGATGTGAGAAGAAGAGATAAAATATTTTGTATCTCCTACATCGCTAATTAAATGTTGTTGGTGATTGGATGTATACGTCTATTATCAATGCTCTTTCTTTATTTGATTTTGATGTTCTTTCTAGTGATGAGAAAATTTTAATATCAAATTTGGGCAAATTAAGGAGCATACACTATTTGTACGCTAGTGTAGTCCATAATGGCCATTGTGTTCATTTTTTTCATTTTATAGTTGATTCTTTCATTTCACTACTAGATGCTACCCCAACTAATTATCTCATTTGTGATGCATGTGCAAATCCGTTCTATTTCTTTTGTGGTCGTAGAATTGAGTTGTCCTGTTATTTTTAGGTTATTGCTTAGATTCAGTAGAAAAAATCTTATAGGCAATTTAATTAGTTTGAGTAGTATTGTTTTTCAAGAAAGATTATCTGTCGCCAAAAAAAAGTTTTTCCAGAATGACAATTCCTCTGATTATGGTACATGATCTCTTTATGTAATTGAGGTACATTATTATTGTTTCAAGTTATATTTGAATTCCAATCTCCACAAATATTATTGATATCCTGTAATATTGTAGGTCATAGATATGATTGGTCCCTATTTATGTGATGTACGAAACAATAATTGTCATACGTAAGATCTGTTTACTTGTTATATGTACTCTGGAGCTTATAATTTGATATCGTATTTTCGTTTCTAGAACTCAAAAGTATTGGATCTTAATGTTGTCAAATTCATGATGTCTACAGAAATTGTAGCATGTGTTGCCATTGAAGCTTTCTCAATATTAGAGATATTGCACTAAGAGGGTAAGTATATCTTTCTTATATATTAACGATTACTCTCAGTGGATTTTATCACATCGTATACCAGAAGAGCCCCAAGAGCCACCAACTAAAATTTGTTGGCTTCTGGCTTTCTTATATTTAATCTACTTATCACAGGTTAGTTCATTAAAATGTTCATTCAATATATTGTTCTGTGTAGCTTTAAATTTTGCATTGTTTTTAAGTAGTTGGAAAGCTTGAATGCCTTAAGCATTCTGTGGAAAGAATCCATCTATATTGCCATAAACTTATACATGTTGAATCCTCTAAACTTGTGTTGCTGTAAATGATTTAGTCCTCTACAAGTCTGAGTGATAAGTTTGGATACCAATCTGTTTGAATCTTATTTGGGACACCAATCTGTTTGAATCTTGTCAACTGATGTTGATCTTTGATTGAAATAAATAGTCAGACATGAAATAAAACTGATTAGCTTGCTTTGTTACACTACCAAGCTAAAAGGAATGCTAATAGAGTTTGATGTTGGCTATTACAAAAATCTAAATGTGTTTACTTGATGAAGTGTCACAACCTGAACTGGGCCTGACCGTAACGGGTATCTCAAGCTCACCAAGAGCCGGAGATCATCTCCTTAGCCTTACCTCAAGAGCACAATAAAAGTAATTAGCGGAAGCCAACCAAAGATATCAATAAGTATAGTAAGTCTAATCAAATTCTAAGAGTCAACACAATGACCAAAACATCCCACTACTGTCCACGAAAGCTCTAATCCAAGAATACCTTCTAAATCGGGACATGCCTCCGACTATGACGAAAAATAATCCCTAGAAAAAGAAATACTAAGAAATAAAGAAAACAAGTGAAATGACCAAGTCTTTCGAAAGATGGAGGCTCACCACTTCATGTAGATCCACAGGAGTACCGAATCAACTGATGCTGCACAGAAGCAACAGAAAAACCCTCGTACCTTACATCATGAAATGATACAGTGTCTAGGGATGGTCAGTGGGGTGAGCACTAGCATATAACTCAGGGACTAGGGATAAAATAATGCAATTACCAAAAATCCAGTCATAAACCACAATGCACAACATTTATACATATATAGGATGCCGGGATAGGAACAAGGGTCAATTAACATGATAGTTAAAAATATTAACCTGAACTGTGTAGCTCGCTCTGTCCTAAATGCACTCATGGGATATGTAGGTCCACCTCCCTTGTCAGAAGGGCCTCAGTGCATTAGCCGCACGAACTGAGAAAAAACCAAGGAAAGGCTAAAGACATTAAGGCTATAGCCCTCCCCAATATATATATATATATATGTATATACACACAGTGTGTGTGTGTGTGTGTATGTGCGCACGCCCCCCATTTTCGGGGCCTACACCTTCACGGTTAGCTACACAATTTCCTTTTAGCACAAATTGAAACAATTTGCACATAACCAACCATTAACCCAGGAGTCATTTATTAAGACATTCACCAATTTGGTATCGTCATACCAATATGCTTGCAAGCTAATATACTTATGCCAAACCAATCCATATAATCAAATTGACTCCCAAGTTACCATTTAAAATCCAAGCCATAACCGCCAAGGCCATCCAAAAATCATATCGATCAATTTATCATATAATGCAGTGAAATAGGTTCAAAAGATAAGTTAAATCTTGCAATTATTCATATTCAAAACCAAATTTACAAAATGGGTTGAGGTTAATGCCAACATCAAGCCAAAAATTTCATTAATTTTGGGAAACCCATGTCCCCCATTCCTACCATTAAAATAATGCACCAATTCAGTCCCAAAAATCATCCATTAAAGCAAGAATAATCAATTCAAAATATGGGACAAGTAATTCAGTCCCAAAAATCATTAGTTAAAGCAAGAATAATCGATTTAGAACGTGAGACAAGTAATTCATGTAAAAACAACCAAAAGCTCTCAACCCAATTTCACTCCCTTCAATTCAAATCACATGCATATTCAATAAATTAATGCCACAATGTAAAATTAAAGTTAAAGAAAAGAGAAACATGCATGAAACATAAAGAAATTTGAAGAGAAATCGATGTTTGGAGCTTGGATGGTGAATTCCTTGTAAAATCCTTGAACTTTCTTGGATTTAGAGTTAGAGAAAAAAACTATGGTGTTTGATATTTTAAAACTAAAGGAAAAAGGGTTATTTTATGTTTATATGTTATGCAAAGGGTAAAAAGCCCAAAAGCCCTTCACCCCAGATGAAAAAAAACAAAAATTGGACGAATTTATTATAGCGGCTTGGCACGCCCTTATCACAGAGTTTAGCCTTCGTGCCACACCCTTATTGCGGAGGTTAACCTCCGTGGCACACTCTTATCGCAGAGGCTTACTGCCTCGGGATCCTAAAATGACCTTGAACCCCCTCCAAAAAATCCAAAACTTTCCCAAAACACCCTTTTAACACCTCTAAACATAATGCAAGTCAAAAATTGACATTACGCACGCGAGAGGGTCAAAATTAAAATAATCAAAATTTTGCGGGGTGTCAGGGCTAAAGAAGTGGCAACTGGGATTTTATTTGCTTTAGTGGCAACCCTAGTTGAAGGAAAATCTCGCTGCATATGACCCAGCTGACCACAATTATAATACCGATTTCTTCCCTCACAATATACACGGTAAAGCTACCCACAAAAATGACAAGGAGGGGGGGGTAAGGTGAGGCTGACTGAGCTCTACTATCGTGAGACTGGGCACCTTGTGCCTTGGGACCACTGTTAGCCTGGAAACAACGACCACCTGAAGGCTTAGGATAAGGAGAATTGTCAGACGAATAAGAATTTCCCTAATTCTTCTTAATAGTACACCGCCTACCATCTTTCCCACTATTCTGTTGATTAGCACCCTTAGCACTAGGGGTTGGCGTGTTACGGTACGGTACGATATTTTAAACTTTGGTATGGTAACTTCGGTTTTGGGTATTTAAAATAACAATACCATTACTATACCAAATTAGTTTGGTATGATTCGATATTTTTAAATTCGATTTCAGTATTTTACGGTATGGTAATTCAGTAATCAGACTTTATTTGATTTCGACTTACATATATTCATATTAAAAACTGTAACTTTAAACTTTAAAAATGTCTCAAACATATCAAACTAACAACTATTATTTGTTAATTAATAACACAAAAAGAATATTTCAATAATGATTGAGTAGTCCAAGATGCAAACTCTGAACAATATTACCTAAACTTAAGCATAGTACTCCTAAATAATAAGCTTCCAAAAAATTTATTTTTGAATAAAAGTTACTTTTATATTCAATTGGCTAATGGATGACATATAAATATATTTAATAATCTTAAATATAATATATATGAGTTTTATATATTATTAGAAAACTTCGATGCGGTATACAGTATTTCGGTATTTATTGCATAAATACTAAATACCGCACCAAATACCATAATAATTTAAAACTCCTACCATCTATCATAACAAATATCATAACATCCATATCGTGGTATAAAAATTTTTGGTTTCGGTATGGTATTCAGAATATACCATACCATGCCCACCCCTACTTAGCACCCTGCTCAGCATATCTAAACTTCTTGCTCTTCTTCTCTCCTATCCCATCTCTACTTGTCTCTTCTTTTCATCCTTCACCTGATGCATATAAACCAGCAACGTAGATATGTCCATATCATTATTCAACATAGCAGCCTTACACTCTAACACCAAATCACGGAACGATCCAAAATCAAACTTCCTCATTTGAGACCTCATACTAGTCACCAATTCAGGCGCATAACGGGACAACTAATGGAACTTCAGAGTATACTCCTTAACATTCATATTACCTTGCTTCAAGTTCATAAACTCTTCAGCCTCAGCTTCCTTCAACGTCCGAGGAAAGAAGTGATCAAGAAAAGCGACTGAAAAGTCATCCTACACTATCTGCTCAGCATTATCACCCCTCATTGCTTCCCACTCCTCATGCCACTGATAAGCCACATCTTTCAGCTGATAGGCAGTAACTCCACACCCTCTAAATCAGTAGCATGCATAATTTAGAAAATCTTCTCCATTTCATCAATAAAACCCTGAGTATCCTTCTAAACCTTTAAGCCTAACCTTAGGTTGGGGGTTCAACCTCATAAACTAACCAACCCAAGTAACCTCAAATTAACAGCAGGACCAACATGATCAGTTAGACGAGACTGTGATGGCACCCGTTGAGCAAGCATATGAATAGACTGATGAAACTCCACATTAGAGATATCGCCCTGCGACGACTGAGCATAAGTGTCACCAACTTGAGAAGCCCGAGGAGGACTAGTAGGGACTCGGTGGAACCCCTTGTGGAGCAGTACAGTCAGGACCAGGGACCCTAGATTGGGTTTTCACTCAATAAACAAGCGAGTTCCCTCCACATTTTCTCAGTTGGGACAGAGGTTCCAGTAGAGTCTCTACGATCATCAGATATTTGGGGAGGCATGATTTGAAACGCGAGTAAGCCAGGAATTAGAGAAGTTTCACAATACTAGACTCTACAATCCTAAATAGAACACAAGAAAGGGAAACATTCCTAAATACCTTATAGCCTCCCCCTTATAAGTTTGGTGCGCTACACACCTATAAAAGAAATTCTACTCGACACGGCTTTATGGACACCCAACAACCCTGAACTGTGCTCTGATACCAATCTTGTCATGAACCGAACTTGGGCCTGGTTGTGACGGGTATCTCAAGCCAACCAAGGGCCTGAGACCACCCCTTAGCCTTATCTCAAGAGAATAATAAAAGTAATTAGCGGAAGCCAATCAAAGATATCAATAGAGATAGATAAGTCTGATCAAATTCTAAG